>NW_026776200.1:0-420875 GCF_947086385.1 Phlebotomus argentipes | reverse complement strand
TCTCAGGCTCCAGGCGAAACAACTGCGAACCCAACATCTGCTAGCCCTGACGCACCAACCACTCAAGGACCTGTGGTGACTGATGCGCCAACCACTCAAGGACCTGTGGTGACTGACGCGCCAACCACTCAAGGACCTGTGGTGACTGATGCTCCAGGTAAGGAATAAATCAAAGAGAAATCGCGAGGACAAATGTAATAAGCAGAAATGTTTTTAAATTGCACAGGAGCAACGCAATCCCCATCTCAGGCTCCAGGCGAAACAACTGCGAACCCAACATCTGCTAGCCCTGACGCACCAACCACTCAAGGACCTGTGGTGACTGATGCGCCAACCACTCAAGGACCTGTGGTGACTGACGCGCCAACCACTCAAGGACCTGTGGTGACTGATGCTCCAGGTAAGGAATAAATCAAAGAGAAATCGCGAGGACAAATGTAATAAGCAAGAAATGTTTTTAAATTGCACAGGAGCAACGCAATCCCTCTCAGGCTCCAGGCGAAACAACTGCGAACCCAACATCTGCTAGCCCTGACGCACCAACCACTCAAGCCTGTGGTGACTGATGCGCCAACCACTCAAGGACCTTGGTGACTGACGCGCCAACCACTCAAGGACCTGTGGTACTGATGCTCCAGGTAAGGAATAAATCAAAGAGAAATCGCGAGACAATGTAATAAGCACGAATTGTTTTTAAATTGCACAGGAGCAACGCAATCCCCATCTCAGGCTCCAGGCGAAACAACTGCGAACCCAACATCTGCTAGCCCTGACGCACCAACCACTCAAGGACCTGTGGTGACTGACGCGCCAACCACTCAAGGACCTGTGGTGACTGACGCGCCAACCACTCAAGGACCTGTGGTGACTGATGCTCCAGGTAAGGAATAAATCAAAGAGAAATCGCGAGGACAAATGTAATAAGCAAGAAATGTTTTTAAATTGCACAGGAGCAACGCAATCCCCATCTCAGGCTCCAGGCGAAACAACTGCGAACCCAACATCTGCTAGCCCTGACGCACCAACCACTCAAGGACCTGTGGTGACTGACGCCAACCACTCAAGACCTGTGGTGACGACGCGCCAACCACTCAAGGACCTGTGGTGACTGACGCGCCAACCACTCAAGGACCTGTGTGACTGACGCGCCAACCACTCAAGACCTGTGGTGACTGATCTCCAGGTAAGGAATAAATCAAAGAGAAATCGCGAGGACAAATGTAATAAGCAAGAAATGTTTTTAAATTGCACAGGAGCAACGCAATCCCATCTCAGGCTCCAGGCGAAACAACTGCGAACCCAACATCTGCTAGCCCTGACGCACCAACCACTCAAGGACCTGTGGTGACTGATGCGCCAACCACTCAAGGACCTGTGGTGACTGACGCGCCAACCACTCAAGGACCTGTGGTGACTGACGCGCCAACCACTCAAGGACCTGTGGTGACTGACGCGCCAACCACTCAAGGACCTGTGGTGACTGATGCTCCAGGTAAGGAATAAATCAACGAGAAATCGCGAGGACAAATGTAATAAGCAAGAAATGTTTTTAAATTGCACAGGAGCAACGCAATCCCCATCTCAGGCTCCAGGCGAAACAACTGCGAACCCAACATCTGCTAGCCTGACGCACCAACCACTCAAGGACCTGTGGTGACTGATGCGCCAACCACTCAAGGACCTGTGGTGACTGATGCGCCCAACCACTCAAGGACCTGTGGTGACTGACGCGCCAACCACTCAAGGACCTGTGTGACTGACGCGCCAACCACTCAGGACCTGTGGTGACTGATGCCCAGGTAAGGAATAAATCAACAGAAATCGCGGGACAAATGTAATAGCAAGAAATGTTTTTAAATTGCACAGGAGCAACGCAATCCCCATCTCAGGCTCCAGGCGAAACAACTGCGAACCCAACATCTGCTAGCCCTGACGCACCAACCACTCAAGGACCTGTGTGACTGACGCGCCAACCATCAAGGACCTGTGGTACCGACGCGCCAACCACTCAAGGACCTGTGTGACTGACGCGCCAACCACTCAAGGACCTGTGGTGACTGACGCGCCAACCACTCAAGGACCTGTGGTGACTGATGCTCCAGGTAAGGAATAAATCAAAGAGAAATCGCGAGGACAAATGTAATAAGCAAGAAATGTTTTTAAATTGCACAGGAGCAACGCAACCCACTCAGGCTCCAGGCGAAACAACTGCGAACCCAACATCTGCTAGCCCTGACGCACCAACCACTCAAGGACCTGTGGTGACTGATGCGCCAACCACTCAAGGACCTGTGGTGACTGACGCGCCAACCACTCAAGGACCTGTGGTGACTGACGCGCCAACCACTCAAGGACCTGTGGTGACTGACGCGCCAACCACTCAAGGACCTGTGGTGACTGATGCTCCAGGTAAGGAATAAATCAACGAGAAATCGCGAGGACAAATGTAATAAGCAAGAAATGTTTTTAAATTGCACAGGAGCAACGCATCCCCATCTCAGGCTCCAGGCGAAACAATGCGAACCCAACATCTGCTAGCCCTGACGCACCACTCAAGGACCTGTGGTGACTGATGCGCCAACCACTCAAGGACCTGTGGTGACTGACGCGCCAACCACTCAAGGACCTGTGGTGACTGACGCGCCAACCACTCAAGGACCTGTGGTGACTGATGCTCCAGGTAAGGAATAAATCAACGAGAAATCGCGAGGACAAATGTAATAAGCACGAATTGTTTTTAAATTGCACAGGAGCAACGCAATCCCCATCTCAGGCTCCAGGCGAAACAACTGCGAACCCAACATCTGCTAGCCCTGACGCACCAACCACTCAAGGACCTGTGGTGACTGACGCGCCAACCACTCAAGGACCTGTGGTGACTGATGCGCCAACCACTCAAGGACCTGTGGTGACTGACGCGCCAACCACTCAAGGACCTGTGGTGACTGACGCGCCAACCACTCAAGGACCTGTGGTGACTGATGCTCCAGGTAAGGAATAAATCAACGAGAAATCGCGAGGACAAATGTAATAAGCAAGAAATGTTTTTAAATTGCACAGGAGCAACGCAATCCCCATCTCAGGCTCCAGGCGAAACAACTGCGAACCCAACATCGCTAGCCCTGACGCACCAACCACTCAAGGCCTGTGTACTGATGCGCCAACCACTCAAGGACCTGTGGTGACTGACGCGCCAACCACTCAAGGACCTGTGGTGACTGACGCGCCAACCACTCAAGACCTGTACGCCAACCATCAAGGACCTGTGGTGACTGATGCTCCAGGTAAGGAATAAATCAACGAGAAATCGCGAGGACAAATGTAATAAGCAAGAAATGTTTTTAAATTGCACAGGAGCAACGCAATCCCCATCTCAGGCTCCAGGCGAAACAACTGCGAACCCAACATCTGCTAGCCCTGACGCACCAACCACTCAAGGACCTGTGGTGACTGACGCGCCAACCACTCAAGGACCTGTGGTGACTGACGCGCCAACCACTCAAGGACCTGTGGTGACTGACGCGCCAACCACTCAAGGACCTGTGGTGACTGATGCTCCAGGTAAGGAATAAATCAACGAGAATCGCGAGACAAATGTAATAAGCACGAATTGTTTTTAAATTGCACGAGCAACGCAATCCCCATCTCAGGCTCCAGGCGAAACAACTGCGAACCCAACATCTGCTAGCCCTGACGCACCAACCACTCAAGACCTGTGGTGACTGACGCGCCAACCACTCAAGGACCTGTGGTGACTGATGCTCCAGGTAAGGAATAAATCAACGAGAAATCGCGAGGACAAATGTAATAAGCACGAATTGTTTTTAAATTGCACAGGAGCAACGCAATCCCCATCTCAGGCTCCAGGCGAAACAACTGCGAACCCAACATCTGCTAGCCCTGACGCGCCAACCACTCAAGGACCTGTGGTGACTGATGCGCCAACAACGCAAGGCCCTCCGTCAACAGAAGCTTCTTCTGTTGTAGTATCTGAATTGCCGACATCGGAGGCTCCGCCTGTGACACAAACGGAACCATCAGTTCCTTCGTCCGAGCCCTTAGTTTCCAGTGTATCGACATTGCAGCCAACTCCAAATACGGTGATCCCTACAAGCCCGGCCCCTGACGCTCCTGCTCAAACTGAAGCTGTTTTCTAAACGTTCAGTTTTTAGTTGTAGAAAACTGAGTAATGTGTTTAGAGGATAGAATTTTGTAGCGAATTAAAGTAGCAAGCAAGCAATACAATAGAAAAATTGTTCAATTGTTGTTTCAAATTTATACTTTGTGCGATTACAAGTACAGTGGGCTACGCCCAGCTAGAATTGCATGAAAAATCATAGTGTGTATTGCCTCGCGAAAAAACAAAAGCTCAGTTTTTCACTAAAGCCTTTAATAAGATGGAAAATCTGGACAATT
Organism: Phlebotomus argentipes; assembly: GCF_947086385.1. Lineage (NCBI taxonomy): Eukaryota > Metazoa > Arthropoda > Insecta > Diptera > Psychodidae > Phlebotomus > Phlebotomus argentipes. The sequence continues at coordinate 416,459 of NW_026776200.1, read as the reverse complement.
TGATAATGGAGCTTGATTATATACAAAATTCAATGTCTGACCAAATTCCGAGTACATCCATGGAGCCGACAAATGGAAATAACAACGTACAGGTGAGAAAGTTCAAAAGCTTGTCCAAGAGGTTAAGGACTTGGATAACAGTCGAGTTGACTGCATTTTTTCGAGTTGTTTGCGCCAAGATAACCATAAGCGTTTACTTATCACATTTTCTTTCTCCTTTTTCACATAAGAATGAAAAATCGTGGCCATCAAACTCTACAAGCGATCCCTCTCGACTCCTTCCTGGATCGGAAGTGTACCAGCAGCGAAAATATGAATGTGGCATATGTTCAAAGCGATTCCACAGGCGAGAAGGGCTTCAGGCCCACAAAACGACTCATACAGGCGAAAAACCTTTCGCCTGTAAGTACTGTGGGAAACAATTTTCCAGAAAAAGCTATGTGAAACACCACATGAAAATTCATACAGGCGAAAAACCTTTCGCCTGTAAACACTGTGGAAAAAGTTTTACCAGCGAAAGTTATCGCAAAGTACATGAAAGAATGCACACAGGCGAAAAACCATTCGCATGTACACACTGCCCGAAACGCTTCATCAGAGGCAGCTACCTGAAAGATCACATGAAGACGCATACAGGCGAAAAACCGTTCGCCTGTAAATACTGTGGGAAACTATTCTCCAGAGGAATCGCTCTGAAGGAACATATAAAAACTCACACAGGTGAAAAGACGCTGGCCTGCAAATATTGCGGTAAAGTTTTTCGGACCTACACAACTCGACACAGACATTGCCGTGAAATCCATGGCCATCGATCAACTAAAAATTGATAAAACACGCTGTCAGTCTGTTATTTTAGTAATATTTCAAATTTTTGTATTCCAAATTCCATCCAAAACCAAATTTAATAAATGCCTAAATGTGCGCCTGATTGAGAATAACTATCAACCAGAATCATGTACTTTATCTCTTGCTCTTCGAATTCCTAAACAATATTTGTGGTTTTCACACATAAAAAACGACATGGTAAAAAGCGTATCAAGCTAATGTATTCCAATATTTTAAGAATTTCTCGCCTCTCGGAATCTCATATAACTTCCATGATATTCACAGCTGAAACATGTGAAAATTTGTGGATTTTCCTCTTCAATGCTTAAATGTGAAATATTCACCAAATATATAACATAAAAAAAACATATGCGAAACATTATATGTAACCAATTTGCAAAATTCTCGTACTGCGTTGTAAATTTGATAAATAAAAGCGCTTTCGTTTTTCCCAAAGCATGAATACGTGACAGATATATTGAGGAAAGAAAATTAATTTGTTCAGAGAAAGATTCTCCTTTTTTTTATCTCGAGTAATTAAGAAACATCCATTGAATTGATTTAGTCCAATTAATTCCAAGAGGCAGACGAACTTTTCCTCCTTTTCTCATTCAATAACAGTTTGCAATCCTTTCAATTTGAATTTATTATGTTTGTCCTCTGCTGTAATTTTTTTTGCCAAAATTTTGAATTCTCCTCTTTTCCCAAATCGAACTCATTCAATGAATTTAGGAAGAAAGTCAATTAAAAGTTTAAAATTTATTATGCTTAATTTAGAGAAAGGATTTCCATTTGCATACTGCGCACTTTCTTCACTTCTGAATCTTGGAGTCTACAGCATTATGTTGCTCTTTGGAGATTTCTAAGAGGGGTTTTCTGTTAGTCAAAAAATAAATTTTCATCTATATTTTCACCATTTATAATTTAATTGCAAACTAACCATCAATTAAAGGGCTTCACATAATGTATAATTTTAATTATCGACTTGCAATTCAATTTGGACACACAGTCGTCAAAGCAAAGCCTTTGATGAACTGCGCAAAATCAATTTTTCACGGGAAATTTCACCATTTCACTGCGTCCAAATAAATGTATTCCCAGATAGAAAAATAAAATCCCTCTAATTATTATTGAATGTTGAGTTACTGCACTAATTACAGTCTGTCACATCAATCGCCAAAGTTAGAGCAACACAGCGAATATGCTGGGCAAAAGTATGCACAAGCATATTGAATGTGAGTGAGGTTGAATTAATTTAGTAAAGAGGATTGATGGGAGGGAAAATCATGGATGGAAGGAAGTAATTCAATAAAATACGACATGTTATTTGAAATAATCACAATAATTTCCTATTTGCCTATGGCTTCACTGAAAAATCACAGAGAGAGAGAGTGAGTGAATTGAATTAAAAGCTTCCCTTGAGCTTCACTCAGTCTTGTGTCGCAGGAAAGCTCGGGGGTGATTTGGGAGATCGTGTGCGAGGGTGCTGAGATTTTTTGGCAAAAGAGTGCGGTTAATTGGCAAACAATGGAGATGAATTTACTGAGAAATTATTCACTGTGCGCCTCCTTTGTGCTCCTTCTTGCGCTCGTGTCGGCAAAAGTTCTTCCCGTTGAGGAGAACAACTGCGAAATCATTCGTCATCTCAACAGTGTGTTTGACAATGAAGATCGATGTGTAGTGATCTTTCATGATATTCACGACGCCATGAATTGTCCACTGTCCTTCAACATGACAAAGAGTGTTCGCGTGACTCACGATGTCATCATGAATAGGCGCGCTTTTCGCTATCAAGACAGATTTGTGTGCAAACGATATCTCATTGGAACATCCAATGCGTCACACTTTCAGGAATTCTTCACGAAGAAGAGCAATAATGCCAGATTTCTACCATTCACGAAAATCATTCTATTCAACTCCAGTTCAGCCGAAGAGGTAGTTTTAACACAAAGCCAATTGACCTACTCCTACTTCAGTGGACTGTTCATAATATCGGCGTTCTTAGACACCCAAAAGAGACTCAATCTAGTAAATTTACTGACTCATCAAATGTCTACCGAGCCTAATGCTGCCTTGGAAGATATTTATAGCCACCAACACCCACTATTTGACGGTAGTCTCTACCCACGCGAGATCAATATAAGCCTATTTCACTGTCCACCCTTCGTGATAATCAATAAGAATAATGTAACCAACGTCACGACCTTCGACGGAGTGGAATATAACCTGGTGGATTCTATAACTGAAGGCTGGCGGAAGGGAATAACTATTCGATACTTCGACGATCACAAGGTAGAAATTCCCTTCATATCAAGAGTGTGGCTAGTTTGAACCCAAATTCATACCCCAAAGGTCAGTCCATGGACGAAGATTGTGGACGATGTGCGCGACGGTGTTTCCAACATAGGACTCTGCTCACCCTGGCTGAACCTCAAGCACTATCGCGTTGTGGATCTCTCGCACAGTTACGATCTTCAGTGTCTCACATTCCTCGTGCCCAGGCCACAAATTGTCACCCCAGCTTCCTACATCTATCTACCCTTCAGCGGAGCTGTGTGGATTGTCTACATCAGTTGCCTTATCGGCACAGCCTTCCTCATTCACTACTTCGTTAATCGCGACTTCATTCGCGCCACCCAGTTGACATCACTTGAAGTGGTCTTTCTGGAGGTCATCAACATAGCCACATCACACGGAGCCACGAGATTTCCACACCAAGTACCCATAAAGATCCTACTAGTTAGCTGGACTGCAATCAGTTTGCTCTTGAGCACGGCTTACTGCACTGGATATACATCGCTGTTGACCACACCAAGATACTCCAAACCCATCGACACTATCAAAGACTTCCTCGAGCAAGGTGAGCTAATTCGTGTAGACTTTACAGGTGTAACACATTCTCTTCACAAATTGCACTCCTAAATATGAAGATATTGGCCGTATTTATGGTTCTATTTGACAAGCACATGCACAGTAAAAGAGAATTGGCAACACACTCTAGTTATTCCAAATTCAATGCTTTTAGAATTCACAATATAGTAGGAAAAATATGCTATCGTCGAAACATCAGAATTCATATATTTACTTGATGAGACCATACACATACACAACCCCAATTATCTTGTGGGAAACAATGCAAATGACAGTGAAATCATCAGTCAGACCATAAATACGGACCATTACGAATTTGGCGTAGGATTACAGCACACTATTCGATCCTCTTAGGAATAACTTGGGGATCGCCAACGGATTATCATAGCATGCGCGAAGATATGTTAACATCTGAGAATAAGGATTTTATTGAAATTGCCAAACGATATAGTCGTGAAAGGGACACTATCGAAGAACATGACAGAATAGTGTCCAGTAAGTACGGAAAATTCGTCAAGGTACACCCAGAAATTACCAACATCGATGTGCGTTACTACAAACAAGTTTCTTTCGATTTAAGATCTTATCCAACAAGTTCGTCACTAACACAGAAACCTTTCCGAACGATGCTCATCATCTGCGACGGATGAAAAATTGCATCGGCAACTACTACACTGCGCTGATGCTTGTCAAAAAGTCTCCCTATACGAATTTCATAAGTCGCGACATAGATAAGTACTTAGAAGGTGGCTTTATTGATTATTGGTTTGAGCGCATGAATGAAAAATACGGCCAGAATTACATGGAACACTTTTTCGATGAGGACAAACAGCAGTTTGCAGAAGCGAAGAGCCTTAAAATGGAGAACCTTTCAGGAGCTTTTTACCTTTTAATCGCTGGATTTCTTCTGGGTTTTGTAGACCTTCTTCTGGAGCTGCGATACTATAGAAACTCATCAATTTAATGTTAATTACGCTAAAAATTGACTGTTAGCTTCAAGCACGAGTAATTTAAAGATTCCTGCACGAATGGATAATTTTTAAAATACTTTTTAATATGTAATGCAAGTAGTTTAAAAATAAAAAAAAAACCACAAATAAGGCTTATATTACCAATAAATCATTTAGTAATAGTGATAAGGAGATTCTAAATATTGCGATAAGAAATTTGTCGCTAAGATTTTTTAGAACGCAATGCAAAAAAGTCATTTTATGTGCAAGTTTTCATGTAAAATGAGTAGCAGATATGAGCAGAGTTTCACCTGAACACGACAAACATAAGTTACGCAATTTCCTTATCATCTTATCTGCATTGTTCAGTACATTGTGAATCACTATTACCATTTTAGGGATAACTTGGGGCGACAGGGGCCTTCGGACTGGAATGTATGATGATTTCGTGGCATCAGACAATGTTGACGTCTTAACTTTAGCGGAAAGATATATTCGCGAGCGCAATGCAACCAAGCAGTTGCGTTTAATTGAAACTAACAAGTTTGCAAAAATTACAAAGGTAATAAAGACGAATACTTTTGCGATTTCAATCTACTAAAACGATTTGCCTCGAACAGATTCTATCCAACAGATATGCAACGGACACAGATTCATTCGGAAGTCATGCTCATTACTTGCGTCGCATGAAAGAATGCGTTTACAGATATTATGCTGTCTTCCTGTTGAGGAAAAGATCTCCTTACACAGTTTTCATTAGTTACGGAATGGAAAGACATCTTGAATCTGGCATTATAAGTCACTGGTTTTCAGAAATGTTTGCTAAAGACAAAAAGAGTTACTTAGCATCCTTCTTCGAGGATCGCATTCAACGTTTTGGCGATGCTTTAAGTCTTCAAATAGACAATATAATAGCAGCATTTTATATCTTAATAATTGGATTCATTTTCTCTATTATTATATTTATAACTGAAATCTACGCGAAGAACAACACAAGAAAAGAAATCATTGTAGATCAAGTGAAGATCACAAGCAGCGTTATTTGAAATATATTATAGATTAAGTATTTTCATTTTTAGGAAAATTGTGAAACAACAAAATAGATTTGTATTCTCAAATTTTGGGGTTTAAGACATAAGAATTTGCATAAGTATTTATATGTTAACACTATGTGGATTAATTTGCACGAATTTATATTTGTGTAGTTGAGAAGACAAACCATAAATACGGCTGCTTCGCTATCTGTAAAATCCAAAATCGATATTTTACAAAATCCCGCCGATTTTCTAAAAAGTTAAAAAATTTGTGTGCAACACTTGATGAGCAAAGCAGACATGGCCAGAACTTCATCTTCGCGACATAGAAGTTAAGCATTTGCTTACCTTCTCTATGTTGGCTATTATAAATCATTGACATTTTTAGGGATATTCTGGGGCGACTTGAGCAAAGAAAAAGGAATGCAAAGGGATTTCATGGCATCGGATAATATTGATATTATAAATTTCGCCAAGAGATACATCTTAGAAACTGATCTTGCTCATCAGTTGCGCTTGATAGAAACTCACAAGTATGCAAAATTTACAAAGGTATTTCCGTAAATTTCCGTTTTTAGACTAATTACTAAATCTGTCCACCGAAGATTCTTTCCAACAGATATGCAACGGACACAGATCAATTCGGCGGAAGTCATGCTCAATACTTACGTCGCATGAAAGAATGCATGTATAGATATTATGCTGTCTTCCTGTTGAGGAAAAAATCTCCTTACACTACTTTTATGAGTACCGGAATGGACAAACATCTCGAATCCGGAATTATCAATCACTGGTTTTCAGAAATGAACTCAATATACGGCCAAGGATACATAGCGTCCTTCTTTGAGGATCACTTTCAGCGCATTGGAAATGCTCAAAGTATTTCCATGGAGAATTTAGTAGGAGCATTTTACCTGTTATCCTTGGGATTTCTTCTGTCTCTCCTGATATTTATAACTGAGATGTTCATAAGGAAGAAACCAGTAAAAACGATGGAACAGTGAAGATTATCAACTGTAAATAACACAATAAAAAATTAATATTATGTACGCATTCTATTTTTGTAAATATTAATACAATTTTCAATAATAACATTTTCAGAAAATAGTGTAAGATTGCAGTCATTTTTATATTTTTCAGGAATTGAATGGAGTGACAAAACAGCCGTTTATGATTTATTTGACGACTTTGAATCATCAGAAAATAAGGATCTCATGAAATTACCACATATTTATGTAATCCAGAAGGAAGGGGAAGAAGAATTCAAAAGAATAGCTTCAGGACGAGTTGGAAAGTTCGTCAAGGTGAGCAATTTTGCACTATCTAAAGAAATATTCAAAATATTAATCCTTATTTGTATTTTTAGATCTTATCCAACAACTATGTCACAGACACTGAAGCATTTCCCAGTCATGCTCACTATTTCAGGAGGATGAAGGAGTGCATTTATCGCTACTATGCCGTGATGCTTTTGAGAAAACGTTCTCCTTACACCGTCTTTATGAGTCACCAATTGGACAGATATTTCGAAGCAGGAATCATTCGCTATTGGTTCATGGAGATGAACATAAAATACGGCGAAAGCTACATGTCGACATTCTTTGACGATGAGATTCGTCGATACGGTCACGGTCGTGGTCTTGAACTGAAAAACATGATGGGAGCTTTTTGTGTTCTAGGCTTTGGATTTATTCTGTCTTTCGTGGTTTTTGTGTGGGAAATTCGCGGAAAACATTTGCTAAAGCGCAAAAAGAAAGTGCAAAATGACACAAAGTAGAAAATAAGCAAACACTTGAGTCTGTAAATGTACAAAAATCAGTCAACAATTTCACAATTTCACTGATTCTAGGAACAATGTGGTTTGGAAGGATGGAAGAACACGCTTTGAGAGAGGAATTCACATCGTCGGACAATCAAGACTTGATCACATTGCTAAAAAGATACGTCTTGATAACAGATCTTCAAGAACAGTTGAATAAATTAGCATCTGGAAGATTTGCCAAGCCTATTCAGGTATAGAAAGAATTAATTAATTCACTCACCAACTCTCTGACCTCGCTTTCTGTCCTCTCAAGATCATGTCCAATAACTTCGTAACCGGAACAGAAGCTCTTGAAGATCATTCTCATCACTTGCGACGAATGAAGGATTGCTATCTTCGCTACTACTCTGTCTTGGTTCTGGGGAAAAACTCACCCTTTTCCGACCACGTCAGCCGAAGAGTGGAGAAACACTTCGAGTCGGGCTTCATCGAGCACTGGTTCAAGAGGATGAACAAAATCTACGGAAAAAGTTACATGTCTTCGTTCTTCGACGACAACCACGATCACCTTTGGCACTTTAGACAAGCACAGAGTTTCACGCTAAGCGACTTGATAGGCGCTTTTTATGTCCTCCTGGTTGGATTGATTGCAGCCTTTCTTGGGTTTCTTGTAGAGATTTGTGTGTGGCGAAATAGACGTTAAAACAATCACAGAGCAGTTTTTCTTTTGTTTGTCACAAATTCAGATCGATTCCTTGGTTTTATTCTCATTTTTTTTACAGTTGTGTGATTTTTACAGGAATTCTTTGGTATGGCAAAACCGAAGAACATTCCTTATTTGATGAAATCAGATCGTCAGAAAACAAAGATCTTCTGGCGATGATGCGCAAATACGTGATTGACAGAGATTATGAGAATGAACTTAAGCACATAGCTTCACTGAGATTCGCCAAGTTTGTGCAGGTATAAAAAAAAGCTCCAAATATTCCACGGAGTTCTGCAATCAATTTCCCTTTTGCTCTATAGATTCTATCCAATAAATTCATCACTGGCACTGGTGAACTTGGCAATCATGCGTACTTCTTGCGTCGGATGAAAGAGTGTCTCTTCAATTACTACTCCGTGCTGTTCCTGGAGAAGGATTCGCCTTACACGGCATTCACAAGCTTCGCCGTGGACAGACACTTCGAGGCCGGAATGATTAGTCATTGGTTCATGAAGATGAACACAAACTATGGCAAAAGTCACATGAATTCATTCTTCGACGATGACATTTGGCCCTACGGAGATGCGCGTGAACTCGCGCTGGAAAACATCTTGGGAGCTTTCTATCTCTTAGCAATTGGTCTGACTTTGTCAGCTGTTGTATTCTTTCTGGAAATCTACAAGAAGATGGCAAAGAATGGGGCAAAAAGTCAGAAATTAAGAGCTCTTTTTCAGCTAAAATCTTACTTGAAGAAGAAGAAATAGTAAAACTACCAGTCAATTATCATTAATTGAAAAGAAAAATTATAAAACACAACAATATTAAATTATTCAATAAATCGTAGACCAAAAATAGGACTTCTTGAAGTTACTTTCATTGACTCACAGCCAGCATAAAATCCATTATAAGTAGAAGTATGTTCACAGTAGGAAAACACAATTTTTGAGAGACACGAAAAATGTCCAACGCTTTGTAAAACAAATAATTCACAGACACTTTCTTGTAGGGCTTCGCTGGGGTTGGATTGGTAAGGATGAAGGCTTGTTGAGGGAGTTAAGACACACGGAGAATCACGACATCAACATGTTGGCCAAAAGATATGTCTATGAGAAGGACAATGATCTTGTGCTTCAGTGGATTGCTTCTGGCAAATTTGCCAAATTCACAATTGTAAGGGCTTCAAGACAAAACACTCTTTGGAAACTCTTTCAAAATTATGTGCATTCTTTCAGATTTTATCCAACAATTATCTCACGTCAACTGAAAGTTTTGCAAGTCACGCACGCTATTTGCGACGCATGAAGAATTGCGCCCTAAAATACTATTCTGGGTTGATTATGGAAAAGAAATCGCCGTACAAAAACTTTCTGAGCTACAGAATTGATAGACATTTCGAAGCTGGACTCATAAAACATTGGTTTATGAAGATGAGCACACAATTCGGCAATAGTTACATGTCGTCCTTCTTCGATGACGACTTGATGCGCTTCGGCGAGGCGAAAGGACTCGACTTGGATAATTTGCAAGGAGCTTTCTATCTCTTAATCGTTGGCTTGATTTTGTCACTTGTTGTATTTATTTTGGAAATTTTTAGGAAGATTGCAAGACAATAGAAGTTTGAAAAAAAACCATAAAATTATATTTAAAAAAAAAAGATAATAATTGAATAAATATTAATTGGATATTTGAACTTTAAAAATTCTTTCCCTCAATCACAAGAGCTTAATTGGAATTTCACAGTAGAAAACCACAATTTTTGACAAACACTTAATTTTAATTCTTTATAGAAAATAATTTCTTAAAGATAGAAATAGTTAAAGTTCACATTTCCACTCACTTTTGCTATATTTTAGGAATTCTCTGGGGCGGAATTGGTCAAGATGAAGTCTTGTTGGAGGAGTTGAAACATGTGGAAAATCGTGATCTCAACATGTTGGCCAAGAAATACGACAATGAAGAGGACAATGATGTTATTCTTCAGAGAATTGCTGCTGGAAAATTTGCTAAATTTTCAATCGTAAGCAATTAAATACCAAACAGTGAAATTATCTATCTAATTTTTATTTTCTACCCTCAGATTTTATCCAACAACTTTGTCACAACAACTGAAAGCTTCGCAACTCATGCTCACTATTTGCGACGCATGAAAGATTGCGCCCTTAAATACTATTCCGTGATGATGTTGGAGAAAGATTCGCCTTACAAGACGTTTGTCAGCTACAAAGTGGACAGACACTTCGAAGCTGGATTTGTGAATTATTGGTTTATGAAGATGAACACTCAATACGGCAATAGTTATATGTCGTCCTTCTTCGATGACGACTTGATGCGCTTTGGGGAGGCGAAAGGACTCAAGCTGGAAAACTTGGAGGGAGCTTTCTATCTCATTGCACTTGGATTGTGTCTGGCCATTGTTGTTTTTCTCGTGGAAATTTATGTGCGACGCATAAGAAAATAGAAAGTCACATTCTAATCATGTCTTCAATTGGCGATAAACCCGATAAACCTATTGATTTTATCCTTGCAAATACAAATCATTCAAATTACCTTCCTTTTTAGACACAATGTGGTTCGACAAATCTACTCATCACAACTTGAACTACGAATTCGCAGCATCGGAAAATGAGGATCTCGTGAAATTAATTGACAGATATGTTGTGGAGAAAAATGACACTGAAGCACTTAGAAAGGTTGAATCAGGGAAATTTGGCACTTTCATAAAGGTAAATCGAGCATTTAAAGCCTTTGAAAACATATTGAAAGCCTTCTTTTCTCCATCTTCAAGATCTTGTCGAACAATTTCGTGACTGAAACTGAGAAAATAGGAAATCACACGTACTTTCTGCGACGAATGAAGCAATGTCTCATGAAGTACTACTCAGTGTTGCTCGTGCAGAAGAACTCTCCTTACACTGCCGAACTGAGCAAGAAAGTCGACAGACACTTTGAGGCTGGAATCGTCAGCTTCTGGTACTCAAGGATCAACACTCTTTATGGCAAAAGCTACACAAAGTGGATCTTTAGTGATCATTTGTCAGATTTCGGAGAGGCGAAAAGTCTCAATCTCAGAAACGTGTCAGGAGCTTTTTATCTCCTCGCAATTGGATTGTCTTTGTCGATTTTTGTGTTTGCCTTGGAAATGCGAATAGGAGGAAATAAAAACAGATAGAAAAGCTTGAAAAAATGTCTTTCAGAAATTGAATTTGTCAATTAATTGTCCGCGATATTCGCGCAAGTCAAAAGCTTTCAAAATGCTTCCTTTTCTAACTAAAGCGTTGAAATGATTATTTGAATCTTATAAAATTTGCCTAATATTTTAGGAATCTCATGGTTTGACAGATCCACTTATCACAGTCTTAATGAGGAATTTGCAGCATCGGGAAATGCAGATCTTATCAAATTGATTGATAAATATGTTATAGAGAAAAATGACACTGAATCTCTTCGAAAGGTTGCTTCAGGCAAATTCGGTACTTTTGCACAGGTAATTTCTTTGAAATTACCATCAATAGATTCAAATAAAAGCATTTTCCGCATTCATTTAAGATCTTGTCCAACAATTTTGTCACGAAAACCGACAGATTCGGCGATCACACTTACTTTCTGCGGCGCATGAAGCAATGTCTCATCAACTATTACTCTGTGATGCTTCTGCAGAGGAAATCTCCGTACACAAAGCATGTCAGCTTCCAAGTGGACAGACACTTTGAGGCAGGACTCATAAGTCACTGGTTCACTAAGATAAACACAGTTTATGGCAAGAGTTTCATGTCTTCGGTCTTCATTGATGACACATCGACTTTCGGAGATGCGCAAAGACTCAACTTCAGCAACGTTTCCGGAGCTTTCTATCTCCTATCAATTGGCTTGATTGCCGCTGTTTTTGTGTTTCTTTCAGAGATGAAAAGAAGACGTTAGAATTTTCTTATAAGCTCTGTTGTGTGAAGGAATAAAGATGACTTCAAATTAATGAAGATTTTTATTAATCAACGTTTAAAAACGATTATTAGTTTGTAGAATATTTTATTGATGTATTTGCACTATTTCTTCAAAAGCTTTTGTGTGAAGTACTGAAAATATGTCTCACAATCGTCTTCCAAACTCTTTCATGACTTCTTCATATTTTTTAGGAATGCTTTGGGTTGACAGAAGCGATCATCATAACTTAAACGACGAATTTGCAACTTCAGACAATAAAGATCTCATCAAATTAGTTGATCGATACGTCATAGAGAAAAATGCCACGGAAACTCTCAATAAGATTGCTTCTGGCAAATTTGCCGTTTACGCCCAAGTAAGGAGCTTTTACCCACTGTAAAAGGCTTTAATAAACTACAAATTGTCTTTCTTTCTCTTCAAGATCCTCTCCAACAACTTCGTGACGAGAACCGAGCGATATGGCAACCACACTTACTTGCTGCGACGAATGAAGCGATGCGCTTTAAAGCTCTACTCGGTGATGCTTTTGGAAAAGGATTCGCCATTGACGAAGCAATTGAGTGACAAAGTGGATAGATTTTTCGAGGCTGGCATCATAAGTTACTGGTTCACGAAGATAAACACACTTTATGGCAACACTTTCATGTCTTCGGTCTTCATTGACAACATTTCTCACTTTGGCGATGCAAAAAGTCTCACAATTAGCAATTTGTCTGGAGCTTTTTATCTTCTAATAATCGGATTTGGTTTGTCTTTGCTGGTGTTTCTCATTGAGAAGTTCATATGGTGGAAATATATTTAAATTCTGTTCAATATTTTCCAGCAGATTCACTGCATAAAGTGTATTTTGAAAAATTGTGAATAATTCTATCACGCAAGTGATTCAGAAGTGACATAAATTATTAAGCGACCAGCAAAAGTGCCCGGAATCACGTAAGAGAGCAATTTTTCACGCCACAGTTGCACAATTCCGTCGAGAGTGAACAATGGCGGGAAGAGTGTTTGCATTCCTCCTCCTCGCAGGACTTCTGCACATCCTCAGGGTCTCAGGAGATTCCACAGAGTGTCGCTTGTGCGAGAGTTTGCTGACCGATTCCGATCATTGCACGTTTCTCCTGGACGAATCCACCGAGAATCCGCCCTGGAATTGTCCTCTTGTCTTTCCCTGTGGCAAAATCATCGCCATAAACTACACATTCATTGCAAACTTTAACGCCCTCAATCTTCAGAGAGTGAACAAGTGCTTCAAATTTATTATAGCGACACAGAATTTCTCAAGATACAGCGACTTCTTCAGCGGATCTGACAAATTTGTTCCCTACACAAAAATTATTCTCCTCGAGAGTGGCACTGAAGAGGCCTTTAATTTCACAGCAGCGCAAATTAATCACATGTATATTAATGCTTTGCATGTCTTGCAGGTAAGAAAAGTGTAACATTTCACCCATAAAGTTCACCTCATTAATCATAAGCATTCAAAGAAATCTGTAGCAATTTATTAGGCAAACTGAATTGTTATGTTGAATCTTGATAAGAATGCATTTGAAAGCACGCAAATAAAATTTCATAACATGAATTGCATCTAATTAAAAATTAGACTTTACAATAATAATGCGAATGAAATGTTTCGAAAATTTACTTTTCTAGGTTTATCAAAGCCCTCTGAAAATTACGATTATGAATATCTTAACGAGAGAAATTGCGATGGGAAATCGTGAGAATTTTCCAAACATTAGCCGAGTTTTGAATGAAAATCATCTTCATCCACTCATGGACAATGCTTTCTCTCAGAACGAAATAAACGTGAGTCTCTTTCACTGTCCGCCTTTTGTTGTTGACAAAGAACCAGATAATATTGACAGGAATTCAACGTTAAACCTCAAAAGGTAAGAAGTTTTGTAACATAACAAATTCATCATTGATACGATTGATACACTTGTTGATACATGAAGGAAATTGCAGATTTGACGGTGTTGAGTTTCGTCTTATGACTTACATTACCAATCGCTGGAAACGAAGGATCTTCGTTAGGAATCCAACGCCAGACACTGGAGATTCCTGGGACGAGATTCTTATGGACTTGACACAACAGAGATCGCAAGTCGCAATGTGTGCACTGTGGCTCATTGAGAAGACGGACACAAACTTTGATTTGTCCTGGCCTTATGAACAACAGTGCATAACACTTCTTGTGCCGCGCGGTCGACGAATTCCGCGCAATCGTTACATCTATCTGGCGATGAATGAGCGAGTCTGGACTCTCTATCTCATCCTCACGCTCTTCATCTGCTTGCTGGTCTACTTCCTGATCACCTTCAACACGAACAACAGCCTCGCGCTGCAGTTCAATCTGCTGATCGAATCCACGATGAAAGTTCTCTCGATCGCCACTCAGCACGGCGTCACGCGCTTCCCCAGAAGATTCTCAGCAAAAATCCTCCTGATCTCCTGGTTCTTCTTCTGCCTCCTCATCACAGCCATCTACTCCACCGGCCTCACGTCCATCCTCACCACTTCACTCTTCCACAAGCCCATCGACAGAGTCAGGCATGTGATCAACAAGCAATTGAAGTGGGGCGACACTTTCGGTACTTATCTTCATGCAGAACTTCTCAAGTCCGGCAGTCCTCAGTATGCAAACCTAGCCGATCTCCTAATAGATCCTGACTCTGAGGAGACAGAACAACTCATCGAAGCTCGCAAATACGCTCAAGTAGTCGCAGTAAGTTCTAAATAACACCATTGCAGAGGGGATGAAAAGCCCAGAAAATCACCATTTTCCAGGTTCTCTCCACAAAATTCATTGTGGGCGCAGATCGCTTCGAGAACATCTCAGCGAGATATCGCTTGATGGACAGCTGCATTTACAAATTCTACACTGTCTTCGCTTTCCAGAAGAACTCTCCCTACGCGCCCTTCTTCAGCCAAGAAGTCTCGAAGTGCGTGGAATCCGGATTGATTCACTACTGGATGAAGTTGGCGAATGTTCAGTTCGGAAAGCGCTACACTTACTCGTTTTTCGTGAAGACGAAAGACATTTACAGCGGTCCGCACACCTTCACCGTGGACAATCTCTCCACGGGCCTGTACATTTGGGCAATTGGTCTGTTTCTGGCCACTGTGGTGTTCCTGATTGAATTGTGGCTGCATTGGCAGAAGAAATTGGAAATTCCCCGCATTCTGAGAGAGAATTGATGGGGGAAAATTTCATGAAATTTAATGCTTCTACGCCGTGCTGTGTGTTAAATCATGCTGTGATGGAGAGTTGACATTAATTATTTAGTACCTGTAGAGCTGGAAAGTGCTCGGAATCACGTAAGAGAGCAATTTTTCACGCCACAGTTGCACAATTCCGTCGAGAGTGAACAATGGCGGGAAGAGTGTTTGCATTCTTCCTCCTCGCAGGACTTCTGCACATCCTGAGCGTCTCAGGAGAATCCACAGAGTGTCGCTTGTGCGAGAGTTTGCTGACCGATTCCGATCATTGCACGTTTCTCCTGGACGAATCCACCGAGAATCCGCCCTGGAATTGTCCTCTTGTCTTTCCCTGTGGCAAAATCATCGCCATAAACTACACTTTCCTCATGAATTACAGAGCCATTCGTCTGCAGAGAGTGATTAAGTGCTACAAATTCATCATAGCCACGCAAAATTTCTCAAGATACACAGATTTCTTCTGGGGACATGAGAAATTCGCTCCTTATTCCAAAATTATTCTCCTCGAAAGTGGCACTGAAGAGCCCTTTAATTTCACAGCTGCGCAAATTAAGTACATTTATTTGAATGCTTTGCATGTCCTGCAGGTCAGTAGACTAAAGCTACTGTCAATGCATGAGCAGAACTGATTTCTAATCATCAATTTCAGGTCTATCAGAGTCCATTGCAAATCTCTCTCCGCAACATTCTCACAGGAATCGAGGTAGTGGGAAATCGTGAAAATATTCCCAACATCTACAAAGTCCTGAAGCGCCATCATTTGCACCCATTGATAGACAATGAATTCTCTCAGAATGAAATAAACATCAGCTTATTCCATTGCCCACCGTTTGTTGTGGATAAACATCCCACCAAAGCAGAGATAACGCTGGACTCTAAGAGGTATTTCGTCATAATTATCCAATTCAATAGGAAGCTTGGCAATGATTTCTCATCAAAAATCACTTGCAGATTCGATGGAATTGAGTATCGTCTTCTGGCTCACATCACCAGACGCTGGAAGCGGCGGTTTATCGTGAGAAATGCTACAGACGCCGGAGATCCATGGTTGGATGTTCTCATGGACGCTCTGGAGAGGCGAACAAATGTGGCCCTTTGCGGCATTTGGTTAATTGATGAGGTGCAGAGTATGTTGGAAGTATCCAGACCTTACGGTGAACAATGCCTCTCCTTTCTCGTGCCGCGACTGAAGCCCGTTCCACGCGATCGTTACATCTATCTGGCGATGAATGAGCGAGTCTGGACTCTCTATCTCGTCCTCACGCTCTTCATCTGCTTGCTGGTCTACTTCCTGATCACCTTCAACACGAACAACAGCCTCGCGCTGCAGTTCAACCTGCTGATCGAATCCACGATGGAAGTTCTCTCGATCGCCACTCAGCACGGCGTCACGCGCTTCCCCAGAAGATTCTCAGCAAAAATCCTCCTGATCGCCTGGTTCTTCTTCTGCCTCCTCATCACGGCCATCTACTCCACCGGCCTCACTTCCATCCTCACCACTTCACTCTTCCGCAGACCCATTCAGAGCGTGCAGGATATTCTGGACATCAATATGAAGTGGGGCGATGTTACTGATCACTTTATGGAGGAAATGCAGAGATCTGGCAATGCGGAATACATTAAACTCGCTGACCTCAAGATTGACGCCCGATCAGAAGAAGCAGACAAACTCATAAAGGAGCATCGATACGCTCATTCAGTGTCAGTAAGTCCTCCATTTCCAGTAAACTTATCACTCAATTGAATTCAATGAACGTTTCAGTTGAAACATACGCTTCACTGGAATTGTTTTTCGCGTTCCAAACTGCCAAATTGTCGCTGTAAAAAGAAATCTGTCTCGAAAATCAATAATGGAGAAGGCTATGTTCCTCAATGAGGCATAGAGAGATTCAGGTTCTTCTTTCCTTTCTTCTTGATCCCAAAAACATTTTTTTCCCAGGTCTTGTGGCGAAAATACATCGCTGGCTTACACACCTTTACGAACTTCTCCGACTACGCATCAAGTTATCGCGTGATGGACGATTGCATATACAAATTCAACACTGTTTTCGCCTTCGAGAAGAACTCTCCGTACGCCAAGCTCTTCACCCGGGAGATTCCCAAGTACATCGAGTCCGGATTGCTTATGCACTGGTTCAACTTGTACGCCGTTCGCCACGGCGATCGCGCCATGCACTCCCTGTTCCTGCAGACGAAAGACACAATGCGCGGTCCGCACACTTTCACCGTGGACAACCTGACAATCGCGCTCTACATCTGGGCCGTCGGCCTAGCACTCGCAACAATTGCATTCATTGTGGAATTGTCATATCAAAAAGTCTCACGCATGGTGAAAAACGAGGATTCTTCGTTTTATTATGTAAGAAGACGCGCAACGGCTAATTAAATTGATCATTACCTAATCTCTTAGAGGTTCACACACCGCACATCATCGACATTCCTCACCGAACGCCTATTTGTCAGCGATGTGAAGAGCTTTCGCCTGGCAATCACCACACGCCGATTGAATTTGTCCAGCATCTCGGCATTCTGCACAGGACGCGCCGGAATGGACACCGTTTGTGACGCCTTGCGCGGCAACAGCACCGGCCGACAGCCGGCAAAGCGGAATCCAATGCGCGGCGGACCACGCTTCAACTCGCGCCGCTCGAAGCACTCCTCCTCTTCGACGCCCCAGCGCAGAGATTGTCGTCGCGAGCACGTCTTCAGCGCCACTTTGGACACTATTTTATACTTAATGTGTGACTCAGTCGCTGATTTTATGGCAATTTTATGGAGTTTCTCTGCAAAACAGCAAATGCCAATTATTATCACATGCAAAACTAAACAGTAAAAGGCTTTCCGATACGCACTTGTGTTGTAAATCATGAAGGGAAGAAGAGAGTCGCCACAGAGTGAGTAGAGTAAATCGTACAAGTAACTATCACCATGTCCACAGATATAAACAGCAGCAACCTGAAAGGGAAAACATTAATTGACTTGATTTTAGAGAAAAATTGCATGCAAAACTCACGTTGAACTCCTGAAGAACCCATTCTGGCGTCGCTGATGGATCAATTCGCTCCAAATAGACGGAAAACTCCCGGAAGGGATTCTCACCGAGCGCCCACATGGCGCGAAACACCCTCACGAGCCACTCAAACTCCCAATGCAGCTGCAAACTGTCGCGCGCGAAGAACTCCTTCAGTCGCGACCGGATGAGATTGCAGCAGCGACGCTCAGCCAGACCCCAGAAGCTGCCCAGACGCCCCAGACACTCGCACACCAGCTCCACACACTCAAAATCACACATCTGCGTCGATATCACGCCACACTCGTCCTCGCGCCAGAAAACACTCTCTGAGTGATTGTCCATCGTCTTCACGTCCTCCTCCGCCGCCGCCGCCGCCACGGCCGCCGGCTCTGGCTGCTGTGCGGCGGCAGAGCTATTCTCCTCCTGCTTGAAACACATCTGATTCTGTGACGCTTCGCAGTAATCCATCGTCTCAGCACTGCCGTTGTACTGATCGAAAGTGTCCATCAATTCCGACTTAATCCTAACGATATTGCTCTGCTGATCCACGCCACTCACGCCGCCGCCGCCGTCCGCCTTCATCTCCAGCCCATTGTTCTCCATCATGATGAAGAACGTCTCGCACTCATTCTTGATGTCCGTGATGTCGATGCCGTTGTACATGGAGAGATCGGGATTCGCCTGGAAGTCCGACGTGGGCGCAACTTCAGCCGCAAAGCCACCGCCGCCGCCGCCGGTGCCCTGATTGGCCGGCCCGAGGAGAAGACACACCAGAATTTGGCACAAGTAGTACATCTGCAAGGAAACATCATGATAAATCGACTTTTCATGATTTTCTTAAGCCTTTTTCACTCACATCTGAGTTGATTTCCGCATTCCTGGCGAAGGGATTGCGCGTGAGTGTGATCAGCAGCTCCATGGCGCGCCTGAGTGTGTCCGTCTTGTACTCAAAGCTGAGCAATTCCGTGCACTTGTTGAGCAGCAGATTCACGATGCATCCCATGAACGGATTCATGGCCACAGTTTGCATTGCTCGATTGAAAGTCAACTCGTCGCCCAGGAAAACCGCTGCAAAGACGCAAAATGTCAGCAAATATTGAGAATTGGCTTAAAATCTCAGCTTTACCATCGCACAAGTGATCCATAAAGTCCAGCAAATGCTCCGACATTGTCTCTTCCGCGAGCCACGAAGCGCTAACATCAACTCGACTCGTGGTCACTTGAACGTCCCTTAAGTACTCCTCCCGCAGATCAACTATCCTGTCCTGGAAGGGAAGGAGAAGAGCTTAAGAAGCTGTTTCAGGGGGCGAAATAAGCGTCATTTACGCACTTTGTTGAAGTGAAACACGCCGTCGTACTCGATCGTGTCCCATTCGGAAGATCCTGCGCCCAAAATGGGGCAAACATTGGCATCCTTGAGAGCCTCATTCACCAAATCCACCGTGACTCTGCCGTCCGAGTGGCGCGCGTAGGTCTTGAGAGTCTTGCAAAGGAAAGGAAAGAAAGCGAAATTAGTCAGCGAAATGCCACGATTTCCCGTGGAGACTCACATTTGCCAATTCCCAGAGCTTGTAGGTGACATCCTCAGCTACACGGGAGCACGCCTCATTGGACACATCTGTCTCCTGCTTCTCGTGCTGCTCCCAATAGCACTTCACGGACTTTGTGCTGATTCCAGCGTAATTCTTGTAGCGACTCTGCCGAACGGGAAAACCACCCACAATTAGCTCCACCTCTTCACAATCACCCACCCACTCACACACCTTCTCCGATGTGGACGGCGTGGGCTCCAGGGATGCCGAAGAGTGGCCAGGATTTTGTGAGGATTTCTTGCTTTTGCTGCGCGACGCCACGGATGATTTCTTGTGAGATCCACTGGATTTTGAGGCGGACGCCTCGGCGCTACTGAAGGACTTCATCTCAGCACGCCCACAGCAATCCAGACACGGTGAAAATACTTATCCCCTTCCCATTCCTGGCCGGAAGAAAATCACCTGCCCCACACCTAACCTCAAAATACCATCGGGATCTTTGACCTCAATTTTCACAGGATTCTCCACAGCCAATCGACGCAGTGTGTGTGGGAATTCACGCAGGGGTCACGAATGGAGCATTTTTCACCACGATTGCCCAAATTTGTGCGGTTTTTCCGGCAATAGAGAGCTCAAAAGCCTAAGGAAACTCCACAAACAAAATTCACTGGCGAAAAATCCTGACAGATGTCGCCATGGCGCGATGAGGGCCGAAAGTTCAGCGGCGGATCAAAACATCAAAACAATCGACCGCGGCTGGCGGCTAAAATTATTATTTATTTATCGCCGTTGGAATAATCCCAAAATTCTTCAAATTTGCGGATTTTCATTCTTCTTGCAGGAATTTTAAAAAATTGCGAGGTGACATGACAAAATCAAACACAAATTATACTTCTTTTGCTTCGCCTCTTCGACTCTCACTCGCCAGTGGCGCCGCCACTGAAATGACAGCGAAAAAGTGTGTGCAATGCGGGCGTTTTTCTCGATATTTTCCTGGAAATGAGCGACAAAACCATCCAAAATCCCCTCTGTTGCTGTGAATACATCGACCGTGATAATGAGCGCAACCACATTCTAGGCTGCTGCTGCAATTGCGTGGATCTGGATCAGGCGGCTGACAGGTTAAGTGTCCGGAGAGGTTTTCTATGTATTTTCTGCTAATTTTCCACACTTTCCGGACAGACTCTTCCGGTGTCAATCCGTCACGCAGTCCCAGAAGACAAACATGCTGCTGACGCTGCAGGATCGCATCCGGGCGCCGTGGTTTGGGGGCGCCAAGCGAGTTGCCACGGTGGACGTGATTCCCATTCTCGTCCTGCCGGCGATGCTGTACACCGCCGCCATCAGCCTGTACTGCTCCGTGGTGATCTTCCTGGCCATGGCAGCCTTCCTGTTCTACATGTACTTCCACCTGCGACGCACGGCGCCGAGGTGAGACGACGAGAATGATGTCCTCGATTGGAATATTGATTTTCTCTCATTCGCAGGTCGAAGTTCTTTTTCCTCTGGACAATCTGGTCCATTCTCTTCCTGTGGATCCTGTTTGAGTCCACAGTGCCGATGCTTGAGCTCCTGCCGGAGGAGAATGTGGCCTTTCTGCTCCTTCTGTCCATTTCACTCTTCTTTCTCTACAAAGTGAGTTTTCTACTGCTTTTTCTGGGTCAAAATCCGTGAATCTCTGTTGTTTTTCTCCTCTGCAGACCAAACAATTCTCACAGAGTTGCCAGGCTGGCGCTCACAGTGCCGCCCATGATGCCACAGATGAGGATTCGGCGGCTCTGCTGACGCACGACGAGCCGGAGGACGCGGAATTGGGCAGCAATGTTTGCCAGCTGTGCCGGAAGCGCGTGCCGCAGCGGACGTTCCACTGCACGCCGTGCCAGACGTGCGTGGTGCGCCAGGATCACCACAATGTGTGGCTGGACTGCTGCATCGGCGCCTCCAATCATCGCTACTACCTTCTGGGCTGCGTTCTGGGCCTGCTGACGCTCCTGTTCGGCGCCAATCTCTCACTCACGTCCATCTGCCATCCCTTCCTCATCGCCAACGTGCTGGGCGTGCACGTGCTCATGCCGGACGACTGCACGGATGTGTACGATCAGTACGACATCGCCGTGTGCTTCGTGGGCAGCGTTTACGCGCTCGCCATGGCCACTTGCATGGCGCTGGCGCTGCTGCAGCAGATCTTCTTCATCTCGCGCGGCGTCACGGGCACGGAGTGGCGCCGCGGCGAGCTCAGCGGCCAGCGGCGGCACTGCTGCACAAACTGGCGCAACTTCCTGTGCGGCAAGTAACTCACCATTTACGCTTAGAAAAGGTGGAAAGAAGGGCGGTTTTCTAGATATTCTCTAGCGCGGCTCATTAGCACGTCTAATGGCACACACACAGTGATAGAAGAGAGTTTGCTCAAGAGATTCTAATCAAAAACGCACCATTAAATCAATGGAATATTTCAATGGACAAAGCGAGCAAATTCCAGGAAGAAATGAACCAAAAAAAGTTAAGCTTTCTGTGCTTTTGGCGGGTCGAAATGCACAGATATGTATTTCTAGAGACTTTAGAATAGAATTATTTAGTCAATTGATGAATTTTATGTACCATGAAAAAGAGGGTTTTTTGCACAAAAAAACCCCAAAAGTTTGAATTTCTACGAAAGTTTCTTCATTCTGTCGAGATTCTTAAGCAATGCGCGCGCAGACTTAAACACATTTTTTAGAGACGGAATGTGTTGCAAAAGTATTTATTGTATGGAAGAAGAAGAAAAAAACTACACACAATTTCAATAATCACGCCGAGTAATTTAGAGAGAAAAAGTCCTTAAAGAGCATTTACAGCGTTTCCAGAATAAAGAAAAAATCACACCATAGAAAGTCTGTGACTTTTTTCCTCAACCGTCCAATGTTGGCGCATAATCGGGCAGCAATTCCCAGATCTTGTGGCGCCAGCGCTGCCGCCGGGCCTCGGTCTCCTTCTCCAGGCGCAGGATCGCGTGCAGACGCTGCCAGTGCTCGATGGAGCGCCACTTGAGGTGCCAATTGTAGTGCGCCTCGGCGTGTCTCATCTTCGTCTCCAGCACGATCTTCTCCTGGCGCGTGCGCGCCACCCACAAACCGAAGAATCTCTCATTCAGGCGCATCTCGTACCAATCCACAGCCACCAACAGCTTTCCCTTCTCCATCAAGTGACTCGCCTTCCACAGTCGCACAGCCTGTCGCAAGACGAAAGTCCCGTGAAATGCCTCGGATTTGCGATGCTTCGCGTCCCAGATGGACTTTGTGTGTCCTCGCCAGCGTCTGAAGCAGATGCGCATGCGCAGCACGCGCCGGAAGTGACTGGCTTTCGCCTCGAAGCGTCTCTTGCGCTGCAACATCCGTCGGAACGCCGTCAGGCCGAAGTGGAGCAAGTGTCGGCAGTAGAACTCATTGGCACGCTTGCAGTTCTGCAGCCACACTTGGCGCTCCTGCTCGCGACGCAGCTTCTCCTGCTTCTCCCGGCGGCGCTTCTCCTTCAGCTCCTGCATGCGCACCCTCTTGGCCTCCTCATCTTCACGCCGTTTCTCCTCTTCTTGGGCATTCTTCTGCTCCTCGCGGTCGCGCTCCAGCTGCCGCCGGCGCTCCTTGGCACGCTCATGACGCATTGTGCGCTCCAGCGCGCGCTCCTGCATCTGGGCGAGGAACGGCGGAATGACACTGCCATAGGCAGCCAGCTTGTTCTCATCCTCCTCGTCGCGCAGATTGCTGACAATCTGCAGACACTTGGCTTTGGCGCGCACGCGAATGTCTCCCGTCTTGGCGACTTGCTTCAACTCATTCTTCAGCTCCTGCTTGAAGCTGCGCGCCTCCTCGGACAGCTTCGACAGCCTCAGCTCGGCAATCATCCTCTCCTGACGCTCCAGCTTCAGCTTCTGGTACTCAATGATGTCCTGCTGAATCTTGAGTCTGCAAGGAAAGTTGTTCAGAGAAAGAACTTCACCAGACAATTCATTGATACTCACTTGCTGCGGTATTTCTTGGTCAGGATGATGGATTCCTCCTTGGGAACGGACTTCTTCTCCCCTTCAGCTTCAGCATTTTCCTCCTTCTTCCTCACTCGACGCTTCTCTTCCCTGATCTTGCTCAGATAAGCGTCGATTTTGCCAATTCTGTCAGTCGACGAGATGCTCTTGCACTTGCTGACCTTCTCAACGGTTGTGTAGTGAAGCCACTTGAGGAAGTACTTCCGCAAGAGGATCTCCTTGAAGTCATTGTACGCTTCTGAGTGTTCCCGGAACAATTCACTGATGATTTTGATCTTTTCCGGTGAAATTTCCCCTCTTCCTTCAACTTTTGGCTCGTCTGCTTCCGTCTCAGATCGCTTTCCTGGCAGCAATTGTCGAATCATGAGTTCCTCATTGGGATTCTTCTCACTCTCTGACTCCTGAGATGCCGCTTTGATGGCTTGCTCCAGGAAACTGGCTTCCAACTCATCTTCCTGGTTGAATATCGTGGAACTCTCTGTGCTGCCGTGCGCTGTGGAGCTTCCACTCTCGCTCTCCTGACTCGGCGACGATGTGATGCCGTGGAATGTGAAGAAGGACTTGACGGTCGTCGTGGTTTCCTCACAGTAGGAAATCATCTGACGCTCCTCACGGAGACCGAAGTAAGTCTCCTCATCCAGAGGACTCTCCACAGCCTCATCCCTCACCTCTGCCACTTCTTGCGGATACGTGATGATTTCCACGCTGTCCTCGAACTGAACGGAGGGAATTTTCTGCTCAACTTTGACCACATCGAAGATTTTCGCACTCTCAATTGGCGCCTCGATCATTTTCCTGTAGAAATCATTGGTTTTCTCCTCTGTGGTTGACAGACTGGTGAAAATCTCCCCATTGTCCAGGAGACAGTAAGGATTCTCCGGAATCTTCACTTTCTTCACCTTCGGAGGGTGTTTCTTGGTCATTTCCTGTCGGAATTTAGACAATTCATTCTCAATCATATTGATTTCGATGGTTTTATTGTGACTGGTGATTTTCTCTTGCTGCTCCTCGCGAAATTCCCGAATCTTCGGTGAGGATTCCGTCTCCTTCCTGGCTTTCTTCACCTGGAAAGCAAAAGAAATGAAAAAATGACCTCAAAACCCTTCATTCTCATGAATTACCGCCTCATGTCTCATCTCCATCACCACCACAGGGTCTAGGAAGGACTTCTCCTCGTCCTTCCTCACCAAATCCGCGAGATACTCATCCGTGAAGACATTGAGGAATTTCTTAACGGTCTCCGTCTTGATATTGAGCAGTGAAACGTCATTTTTCCGCCTCAGTCGCTCCCACCGTGACTCCCGAGACTTGGGACGCACGCCACTACCCTTCCTGGAAGCACTCATTGAGGAATGGTGGAGAGAATTTGTCCAGGGATTTTATTTTTCACTGAAAAACGGAGTGAGAAACTCTGGAATCCGTTGCTAGGATATCACAAATAAATCGCCCAAATCGCCTCTCAGCGGTGGCGAGAGCCATCTGCGGGCAATTTTGAGTGAACTGTCATTTGACAGCTGTGAAAAATAAACACTGGAAAAGAGGAGTGAATTTTTGCAATTTGCACGCATTTTGGGGTCACACAAAGATAGTGAAGAGATATAATTCGAGGCTCTGCGAGATGGGGAATCAGCTCGTGGGCATTGCGCCCAGTCAAATCTTCCCTGTGGAGCACTATTTGACGGGAGGTGCTTTCTTCGAGTCAGACTTGGCTTACGAGACGAGGTGATTTTCCTGCCTTTTCCACCCCGAAAGTGGGTGTTTTTCTTACATACTTTACTCTATTTTGCAGCATGGGTAGCACAAGATTCTTCAAAGTGGCCAGGGCGAGATCCGACGAGGGTTTAGTGGTGATAAAAGTGTTTGTCAAGCACGATCCGAGTCTTCCGCTCGAGAGTCACGCTGAGAAGTTGGAGTTTATCAAGAAGAATCTGGCCAACGCCGTCAATTGTCTCCCCTTCCAGAGAGTTGTGGTAATTCCCTAGTCACCAGACAGAGAGAGAGAGAGAGAGAGAGAGAGAGAGAGATTCCCGGAAGTCACTTTTCCCCCTTGCAATTGCAGTTGACGGAAAAGGCTGGTCTGATCATGAGGGAGTTTGTGAAGCACAGCCTGTACGATCGCGTCTCCACGCGTCCCTTTCTCACCACCACGGAGAAGAAGTGGATCACGTTCCAGGTGCTGTGCGCCCTGCATCAGTGCCACAAGCAGAAGATCTGCCACGGCGACATAAAGCTGGAGAACATCCTCATCACGTCGTGGAATTGGATTTTGCTGGCGGATTTCGCCTCCTTCAAGCCCACTTTCCTGCCCGACGACAATCCCGCCGACTACACGTACTTCTTCGACACCAGCCGCCGCCGCACGTGCTACATTGCGCCCGAGCGCTTCATCCAGTCCATCGCGAACGAGGCGCAGCCCAAGGATGGGCCGCTGGTGGGCGACGGGCCGTGCTACTCGGGCAGCTTGACGCCGGAGATGGACATCTTCTCGGCCGGATGCGCTCTGCTAGAGCTGTGGTGCGAAGGCACGGCGCCCTTTGAGTTCTCGCAGCTTCTCTCGTATCGCCAAGGCGATCAGGAGCTGGTGACGAAGCATCTCAATGGGATTGACAATTTGCGCCTGAGGAACTTGATTGCGTCGATGCTGAACAGAAATCCCGCAGAGCGCAAATCCGCCGAGATCTATCTGGATCAGGAGCGTGGCTCTCTCTTCCCCGAGTACTTCTACACTTTCCTCCAGAGCTACATGCAGATGTTCTCCTCCATTCCCATCATGCCGCTGGACGACAAGATCATGCGTCTGCACGCGGACATCAAGCAGATCATCAAGATGCTCACCGGTGTGGATCCGGAGGAGCGCGAGCACGCGGAGAAGGCGCAGCGGATTGACCAGAGGAGTGAAAAGAGCGGAACTGAAGACGATGGACTGATTCTCGTCACGACTGTCGTCACGGCGAACAGCAGAGGACTTCACTATTGCAACTCCAAGCTGTCTTGCATGGAGATTCTGCAGGATTTGGCTGAATACACATCCTCAGAAGTGATTCTGGATCGCATTTTGCCGACAATTGTGAGTAAAGATGCTAAAAATGTCTTTAGTAATTCGTTTTTATCACTCTTTTATTGAATTTCACTCTGTTTATAGTGATTTTCACACATTTTAACATCAAAGACTACAGAAATAATCGTTTTCTCTTCCTCTTCAGCTGTATTTCACGAAGGATTCCACGCCTCGTGTCCGTTCCACGGCCATTGACACTCTGACGGCGTGTCTGCGAATGGTGCGACGATTGCCGCGGAGTGACGGCAATGTGTTCCCCGAGTATGTCTTTCCCATCATCTCTGGCATGGCCACAGACACGGCCAATGGCGTGCGCGTGGCTCTGGCGAGGAATCTGGGCGATTTGGCAGAGACAAGCGTGCGTTTCCTGGAGCAAACGCGTCTCAACAGTCCATCGGAGTATCATCAAGTGCGCTACGACAGAGAGATGACGGTGCTGCATGATATGGTGCAGCTGATGACGTCCAGTCTGCTCACGGATGCGCAGGGAATTGTGAAGCAGACGCTAATTGAGGCGGACATTACGAAATTGTGCATTTTCTTCGGCAAGAACAAGGCTTACGACGTGATTCTGTCGCACATGATCACGTTTCTGAATGACAAGGAGGACAAGCATCTGCGCGGATCCTTCTTCGAGTGCATCGTGGGCGTGGCGGCGTTCGTGGGCTGGACGTGCTCGGAGATCCTGATGCCGCTGCTGCAGCAGGGATTGACGGACACGGAGGAGATGGTGATTGCCAAGGCCATCAGGGCGATGTCGGCGCTGGCGGAGTTGGGATTGGTGGAGAAGCCGGCGCTGGTGGCGTTCATCACCGAGGCGGCGTGCTACATGAATCATCCCAATGGATGGATCAGACATGAGATCTGCGGATTGATCGCCACGGCGACCAGAACACTCACAACACTCGATGTGCAGTGCAAGATTGTGCCGGCGATTGCGGACAATCTCACCACGTCGCTGATTCTCATTGATCACACGGAGATTCTCATGGATTGCCTTCAGCCGCCAATTCCGCGTCCGGTGTTTGACAGTGTGGTGAAGTTTCCCGATGTTGTGCACTTCTTCCGGGCGCTGGAGGAGCGTCGTGAGGCGCGCGTGAGAGTGGCTGATGGACTGTTGCCGCAGTACGGCGGAGAGTCAGGCACGGCGATTAGAAACCTGTTCAGGCGTCTCAGCGCCGAGGGATTGACGGAATTGGCGGAGAATCAGTTGCTGGCCATGAAGAGTCACATTGTGAAGTTGAACAAATACAAGGCGGCAGAGCCGAAGAGTCTCGCTGATGGACGGATGAGTTTCTCCAGGAAGATGGGCGTGACGCATGAAGTGCAGCTGCTGGAGAAGACACACAAGGTGGACGTGAATGCGGCCAGGAAGTCTCGCAAGGTTGACGTGGACATGACGATGAATTCGGAGTGGCAACACATGTTTGGCGTGCTGGACATCAATTCTGTCACGCCATCGTCGCCGTCAAATGAGTCTGGAACGTCTGGAGGAGCGGGAAATAGTCCGCCGATGGTGAATACTCAAGTTCAGCCAACGCCAACGTCATCGCTGGTGGAGTACAGCATGCCGGAGAGGAGTTTCCTGCAGGAGCGCTTCTCGGAGTGTCGCCTGGACTTGGAGTCGCTGCAGTCGAAGATGAAGACGGAGCATTCAGTGATGGCGCTGAACAGGGATTACGATCCCTTCGCCTACTACGCGCCCATTCCGCCCAATTGGCGCCTCAAGGGGACGCTGGTGGCGCATCTGCACGAGCACAGGAGAGCCGTGACGCGTCTCAGTCCGCTGAAGACCTTCGGATCGTACTTCGCGTCCACGTCGGTGGACGGAACGGTGCGCTTGTGGGATTGCAACAAGCTGGACGGCCATCAGTCGATCAACAGATCGCGTCAGGCGTATTCGGCCAACACGCCGCTCTACTGCTTGGCGTCCTGCGACGCCGGACAGTCGCTGGCGGTGGCCGGGAAGGATGGAACGCTTCTGCTGCTGCGCATCGATCCCAATTCCAGCAAGATGGCGCTGCAGCAGGCGGTGCAGTTCGATCCGGATCCGAAGTACGACAAGGCGAACATCGAGGCGAGCGACGGGCCGGTGGTGGACATGCAGCCGCTGGATCAGGGCGCGCAGAGCCTGATCGTCTACGCCACGCTGTACGGCGGCATCGTGGGCTGGGACATCCGGGCGCCGGGATACGCTTGGCGTTTGCAGAGTGATCTCAAGAATGGCGTCATCACGACGCTGTGCGTGGATCCGACCAGCTCGTGGCTGGCCGTGGGCACCAGCGGCGGCAGGCACTCCTTCTGGGATTTGCGCTTCAAGCTGCCCATCGCCGAGATCAGACATCCGCACGATGCGCGGATCAGGCGGATTGCCTGTCATCCCACTGAGAGATCGTCGATCATCTCGGCGTCGCAGGGCAACAATGAGGTTTACATGTACAACATCGAGACGAATCACAGGCAAATGGCTCTGTGGACCAGCTCAGCGCCGCCGCTCTCCAACACCAATCCCTCCAATCATTCCGCCATCGCGCTGCTGCCCGGCATCTCGGACAGATCGGAGTTCCTGCTCACGGCGGGAACAGATCAGAGGATCAGACACTGGGACTTGAGGGATCACACCAACTGCTGTCTGGTCGTGCCGTCGCCCAAGGATCACTTGTCGGCGGCCAACACGTCGTACGAGTGAGTATCGAAGAGTTTTCCACTCTAATTTGTCTTAATTTGAAATTAAGATATATTTTCGAGCTTCCTAAATCACTCATTAAGCCTTTTGCCGGTCCAAACTATATTGAAAAATGCAAGTTTGTGAGTCTCAAAAGCGTGTTTTATCTTGAAATTGAGATAATTCTTTCATTTTGTGTTGATTTCTATAATATTAAGAAATTATGTTTATTGTTTATTCTTAATTTAAACTGTTTTCGTGGGTTAATTTGCGCTTTGAATCACGATAAAAGCCATCATTTGTTAAATTTCGATACAATTTCATAGCAAAAAGCTTCAAGATTGTCTCTAAAAGCACCGGAAGTTGTCCGGAAGTAGAATTACATGATTTTTGGCACACAAATCATTAGAATTTTGCCATAGAATATTTAATTGCATCCTGAGAAACATTTAATCACAACATTTGCAGTGAATTGAAGTGCGAAAAGCTCTTCAAAATTGTCTTGACTAACTTTTGAGGCAACAAAATGGGAATTTTGAGCTGCCAAGAGGATAATTTTCACTCTTAAACCCTTTCTTGGGCTGTTTTTCTTCCCTTTTGGCGCTAATTCTCTGCTTTTCTAACTCTGTGACTTTTCCTATAGATATCGCCTGATCGACGGCACGAAGGTGATTCAGGAGATCGACACGCGCACGCAATCCACGCTGTCGACGGCCGCTGGCGCCGCGGCGCGCAACAACAGCGAAGAAGTGCCGCGCTCGGGCCCCGAACCGCCCGCCTCGGGTCACATTGACATCATCACGGATCTGGTGCTGTGCAAGTCCACCAAGCAGACTTTCGTGGCGTCCTCGAGTCGCGACGGCGCCATTAAGATATGGAAGTGAGGATGGACTGACTTTATTCACAAAACTCAACGCGCTTAAAGGCTACAAAAATATCTTACATGCTAACTTTTTGAGACTCTGTGCTGAAGCGGCGGCTTTGCTCGCGTTCCGGTGATAAATTTGTCTCGATTCAGATCACTTGTTGCTCTCTTTCTCTGTTGTTGGGGTTTCTCTTAGCCCACGCCGCCGATGAAGGGGCAAAAGGGCAGGGTGTATCTCAGTCTGTCGTTGGCTAGTCCTCTGTTGAGGATCTTGAAGACGCGACAGATGTCTGAGTAGCTGCGACTCTGCTTGGGCGGCGGTGTGAGACTGCGCGGCAGATCTTCCTTGAAGCCTTGAGGAACGTAGAGATAGTAGAAGTCTGCGTAGATTTCGTTGCCGTAGAAATCACGTGACAGAACTATCATAATTTCTGATGAGGAAAACACAGTGAATTCGAGAAGAACAACGATAACACTTAACTTTGTCGTGATCATCTTGGCGGACAAAATTGAACTGGCGAAGTGTGGACAATTTCACTTGAGATTTCACCAGTTTTCTATTTTACTCGTCAAATTATCGGACATCATCTGCGCGTGTAAGGACAGAAAGGAATGACATCCACGACATTTGGTATCATGGGAAGTCCTGCGGGTCCTTGAAAGATGAATACTTCGCAGATGTCTTGGAAAGTCCGCGATGGAGGCGCCGGAGGCGTGAGTCCTGATGATAAATCCTCAATCACACGGTGAGGAAAGCGAGGAATGAAGATCAGGTAGTAAAAATCCAGGTAGATTTCACCGTAGAGATCACGAGACACTTCCAAAAGAACTTCAAATCTCGCTTCTGATGAGGAAAACAGCGAAAACACCACGAATTTGAAGAAAACAATTATCACACTTGGCTTCAATGCGATCATTGCGGATGGCAAAGACACACTGATGCGCGTGGGCAATTTTTAGAGCCTCTTTTCTTCTTTGGTAGCTCATTTATTGGCAATTTGAAGCATCAGCATTGTTCATAGATTTTTCCAAGCGCTTTTAGTATCATAACCTCAAATTTAGGGACATTTGATCTAAAAAGACGCCTTTTTTTTACTTGCATTGCCCTGAAAACTTACAGAGAAACAGTTTTTAAGAAATATTTGAAGTTTCCAGTGGATATTTTGATGTGATTTAATTTTCTATCGCTCTTTTGGATACATTTTGGATCATAACCTGAAAAATATCTTGAAGGATTCTTGAAAGAAACTTGTTCGGAATCTTTTAAAGGCAAGACTATTTGAGAATGAGATGAAATTTGCTATTTCAGGAGAGAAAATCAATTGAACAGCTCTTAAAATAGGTTATTTTATATCCTGAAACAACATTTTAGAGGTTATGATTAATCTTAGCGTAATTAACACTGTTTACAATTGAAATCTTGAGATTTCTGCATCAGATTTCATTATAATTGAGCCAGTAAATGTAAATTATACCAATTCAAGCAGAAAAATGAATGATTTTCAAGGTTATTTAGTGACAAATTTGGTCCTAAATTCATAACATAACCTAGAAAAATATAAAGAATAATTCTTTCTCTCCAATTATTGCGTAAATTTCTCTTGAAAGTTATTGAAGCTATTGAAAAACTTCCAAATACTTCTACTGCGCTTTCCACCACTTCTGACCACAATATCTCCTCCTTGGAAAATGCATCAAATCTTGCTCTCAATTCTCTCTCAAATCTTTCTCTGGAGATTTCACAACAGGAACTGACGAAGAGCTTTTCAATCTCACGCTCGCCAAGGCGCGATCTTGAACGCGACAATTTCAACTGATTCGGCGGAAAAATAAAAACAAACTCTTGCTGGGGTAAAATGGGTGAAGGGCGCGGGATTTATTCATCTCTTCCTCCGTCGGTTTTTTTTTTATTGTTTACGCCATTATTTTACTGCTCATGTTGTTAATCGAGCTGAATCATATTTTGTCGCTCAGCACGTGTCATAAATCACAGCAGAAATCCCCGGTTTTTTGGTGTGATTCTTGTGTGTTTTCTGCAGAAAACGCTGTGAATTCTAATTCAAGAACGTGATTCTTTTGCCTGAAGAGCGCGGCTCTTAAAGATTTGTCTGTGCGCTGGAGAGAGAAAAGCCCGCGCTCGCGAGTGTCTGGAAAAGCGCGGCGCGCGCTTCCTATAATCGCGCAAAAGTGTGAGCAAGTTCATGATTGCGTCGCGAGACAAGGTCAGGATGTGGAGTTCGGTTAAAAGCGCACAAGCGAGCTCCACTGGCCGGCATTGCGAGCGACTCACTGAAGTGGTGCAGATGCGATCCGAGCGCAGCTGATCTCTGATTTTGCAATTTGTGTGCGTCTGTGAAGTGAAGAGAGCGAAAGTGCGGCAGAAAGATGAGGAATTCCGTGTCAATTTTCGTCTTGATCGCGATCTTCGCGGTGGTTTTGGTGGATGAAGTGGCTGAAGCCAGTCCAGCGCCAATCTTCCTCCCGAAGTTCAGCAGATTCATCTCGGATTACGCTTACGGAGGCGGTTATTATCCTCGCTCTTACGGTAAGTCAACACGATCGGCGAGTGTGTTGCAAAAGGGCTTTTTTCCCAATTCACTCTTTCCAAATCGCATTTCTTTCAAAACTGTTGCTTTGAAGAAATCCCACTGACGAAAGTTTGCATAATTGAGATGTGATTATCGTGCTGTGTCAACAGATTAAGACAGTCTTAATGAACGTAATTGTTGAATTGAAAATTAGAGGATTTTTCGGGTGTTTTAGAAACCAATTACAAAGTGTAACTGATATTTTTGCCCTCAATCAACCCAAAAAAATCATCACAAATTTGTGTTTATTATGAAAATCGTTTTTTCGTGCTAGTTTTTAACATGCAAATGAAATAATTTACTAGAAAATTGATCTTTTCCCAAACTTCCAAGTTAAATAATTTGTAAACACACAAAATTAGTCAATTTTCCGCCGAAAAAATCAACGTAAACTTGACTCAATTATTGAAAAATTATAATTTCGTGTTTATTCAAAGCTTCAAAATCATCAAAATGTACAAATTTGTATAGAAAATTAAAATCAATCCAAGATCAAACGAGAATTAATAAGAAATTTGCTCTTTTCTTTCAAGAATCTCACTTTGTGTCTCTCAATAACAACATAATTTAACATCTGGAGTTCTTAAAACACTGCAATATTCTTTCAAAAACACTCTAATTACAAATTACATTGAATATTCGGTAATATCGAGATAGGAAATGGGTTCAAAACCCATTTTTCCGCATCCATGATTGAACTTGCGCAGAAAACGTGCATTTTACGAGAATGCGCCAATGCATAACTTGGGCAATATAATTTTCAGCCATAAATCAGGTGCAAAAAATCTGAGTCATAAATCTCTAATTGCTATTACATGATCTCTCAATCCGTCCGACGCGGATCCATTTCACTTTCGGTCCATTCGGCGGCGCAAGAGAGCCGCGAAGTGTGGTGGAAAAGCAGCATTTGAGACTCTTTGTGTGATTTTTCAGGCGGATCCTATGGCAGTTCCTACGGAAATTCCTACGGATCCTACGGCCGCCCGTCGTCCGCCGACCGACAGCCGCGCGGCCGCAGCTACACGGACATCTGCAAGGTCCTGGGACGTCCTGGCATCAACACGGGCGCCGCCAGCGGCACTTTCTGTCCCTACAGCGGCTGACGATCTGCGTGCGCTTCAGTGATTCCATCGTCTCAGTCTCAAGTGAATGAGTTTAGGTGAGGAGAAGAAGAAGATGATATTCTCTTGTTGTGCCGCGACAAAGCGCCATCACTTTCACTCTCTTTGCAGCTTCGCCAATTTTGTAGAGAGTCTGAAAATCAGTCACCTGACAATGCAAGATCACGATTCTGCGGGAAATTGTGCGCTCTTTCCGCCGTTCATCTCTTCCGCGTGCTTCAGAACTCGTTGGATTCTGAAGGTGGATGAGATTCAACTACTGCAAATGTGTGATTCACCACGTCAAGAGCACAGCATTTCCTGCACTTCCGTCGTCTGATGATCTTCACCTGCCCACATTAGGCAGAGGAAATACAGTTATTATTTAAATCACAACCTGCTTAGGATTTAAGATATATATTGTGAAGAATAAAATATAGACAATTTCACTCTCAACATTGCGCTCAACTGACATCGGCAGAAATTGAGATCAAGGGCCGCGAGAGTCCATCCTTGATCAACTCTGTGGCTTTGCTGATCTGGAGAAATTGCGCGCCACGATCGCGAAATCACTCGATCAGTGTCAACCACGCGAAGATCCGTTCGGAGTTCAATGTGATCTTCTCATTCTTCGCTTGCTGGAGCTTTTCTCAGTCTGTTCAGTTCACAAATCGCAATGGTTTCAGAACCAAGGAGGAGATATAATGTTCTTAATCTGTACACAACTTTCTAACGCTTCCAAGTACTTCAAATTTCTACTGTTCCACACTTATTCGCCAATTGTAATAAATATCTTAAGGTTCCTCGCGATATTTCTGTAAGAATTTCCTTGAAATTCATTTTTTTAAATGATTTTTTCAAACATAACCTCAGAATATCACTAAGAGATCTTCTAAGACTCTGTTTGGAAGCTTTCTAGGTGATAAAATTATCTTTTATGAGTTTCCAATGAACTTTAAATTGCTGATTCAGAGTCGAAATTGGCCACAAAGTTGTGTAAATGAGCATTTTTCAAGCTCACATTATTCTTTTTGAGGTTATGATCGACTTTAACACAATTTAAAGTGTTTTATGTAGGTTTTATGCCATGAAAATGCTTAATTCTGCGATGTCTTCGACTTGAGCATAAGAATTGATGTGCTTGAATGTGAAATATTCACTAAATCTGTTCTTGTTTTGTTAACATAACCTGAAAAATTATTTCTAAGCTTGTTTCTATGTAAAAATCAAAAAGAACCAGAGAATCAGGATAATTTGGCCATTAAAGAATTACTCAGGAAAGAAAGATTGTATATTTTTTAACACTTCCACTTCCTAATAACTTCTGTTGAGCTGTAAACTGTTTCTGCCCCTAAATATCTCCCCCTTGGCATTTTCTTCAATTAATCTACAAACGGAGATTCTTTTTAGTGTAATTATAATACAGAATTCTTGTCTAATTGCAACTCTTTCCACGAAAGTAATTAACAGCAGTTGCGGAGGAAAAATGGAACAGTGAAAAATGCGTTTGTTTTTCGATTTTTCGGAATAATAATTTAAAAGTTTATTCAATTACGAAATCCTTCAGTAAAATCACAATAGAGAATGTTGGAAATCCTACTTTCAACGGACTTTTGCCATTATCTTTGCAGTGCGCGTGGACTGATTGGTGATTGCGCCAATTGCGACGGATCACCTGGTGAAGAGGGAGTAGCGGAATGCCTTTAGAAGAGGCGCTTCTGGACGATGTAGAAGACGCAGGCCAGGAAGAAGATGAAGGCGAACAGCAGCACGATTTTGTCCGTGCACTCGCGCCGGCCGTACTTGTTGAGCAGCTTCCCGGACTGCGTGATGGTGCCGCCGGTGTTGACCAGCTCATCACGCGTGCCCTCCACGGTGGACGAGGAGGCGATGAGCGTGTCCAGCGTGGCGGCGCTCTTCTGCGTGGTCTCGGACAGGTGTCTGGAGATGGAGAGCATCTTGTCCGTCACACTCTCCTGCTGTGACACGAGACTCGAGCGATTCAGGCGGGTCTGTCTCTGGCGCAGCTCATTCTCTCCGGACGGCGTGAGCAGTTCCTGCTTGTCAGCCTTCTCGATCTCCAGCATCGTGGACACATTGGCCTTCCGGAAGGCCTGCAGAGTCCTGCAAAGGAGCCAATTGGCCGTCAATTCCCCCAACAACTCCACACAAATCCAGAAATACCTCGTCAACTGCTGTCTGTGCGAATCCACATCTTTGGCCACCTCAGGATCACCCTCATCGCGCGCCCAGTCGTCCAATCGCTCTATGCACTTCCGCAGGGCGGATATCTTTGCTCTGCCCGCCTCATTGAGATTCTCCAGATCCACCAGGGAGCCCCGAAAGGCGAGAATGTCCTGCAAGAACGCCCAGACAAAACATTGTCACATAACCTCAACCCCATGTCTGATCGCTTTTCCACCACATTCGCACCTGAATTATTGCCTTCACGTGCAAATTATTATCCACAATGTCCTGCTTGAGTGACGAGAGGGTGTATTTCTGGGTATCCATTGCTATTTTCCTGCTAAAACACCAATTTTCTACCAACTAACCGACTCTCCCTCCCTCAACGTCAGCAACAACACGGGACACTTGACGAGATTCCGTCAGACTGTTGCCAGGCTTTCGCCGAAAGCTCCCTGGAAGTTTCCAACGAAGCTCTCATTGGCGGGAAGATTGCTATGTATGCACAAAGGAAGATTGTGATTATCTCGCTTTGTTTCACAAACAATAAGAAAAAATGCCAGGATTCTTTATTTTCCAATTAGATGTTTTCACACAACTTATTCCTCAAGTCGTCTTGAGGCGCCCAAGACGGTGGAATTCGTCTTTTTGCCGCGCAGCGTGAATGATTGCGCTGCCATGAAAAGCGGACAGGTGAGATATTAGCGTGAAAAAATTAAATTCGCAGGATAAATTGAGGAAAATCCATGCCACAGTTCTTATGTGTGAGGATTTGAAGACTTTTTTCCTCAAGAATCCCGCAAATTCCGGATGTATTTGCGATGTGCACGCGAAGGCGCGAGCAGAACTATATTTTCACCCCCGCCTTCATTTCGCGCCTCAGCCGCCAAATATGATTTGTGTGAAATTCAATAAACACCGATGGAAGCGGAGGGAAGCTCATGAATGATGATTGCGCGACAGGCGGCGAAGGAGCGTGAGTTGGGGTGGGACAATGACCAAATCACCCCCCATATTTGCCGAGCACTCGAGTCTGCTCGGCATTCGGAATGAGCTCAAGAGTGGCAAATGGGTCATTTTCCGCCCGACATCCCCTAATTTCATAATTCCATCGATTACTTCATTAAATGGATTGAGTCATGAGGACAAACAAGGTGAATAATGATGATCATTTTGCGATAGGATCATCCGGCCAGAAAAGCGCCCCCGCAATGCCAAATGACGCACTCTCAACTCATGAACCCCAACGGATTACCGCGCTCTTTGGGCTTCGCTGCCGAAGGGGGTGAAATCAAGGAGGAAATAATAGGTGACAAGTGGTGTACAGAAGTATTTTGACGTCTCGATTTGCGTCTTGATATGCTTTTTTGAGGTTATGTGACTTATTTGGGACTAAATGGACGAAAAATGAATTTATTTCCACTTATTAACAGAATTACGCATTTGTAATTAATGAAAATCACGATTCTAGAAGCTGAGCGGTAAAAAATAGTACTAAAATCAAACATAACCTCAAATTTCATAAGAACTCTCATTGTTAATTAAGAATTATGGTCAAAGAGGAGCTAAAAAAGGATTTTGTAGTGATTTCGATAAGTTTTCAGTACATTTTAAGAGTAATAAAACCAAAATAACCAGCATATTTGACCGAATATCGCTGATTGCGTCCTCTGTTGCCTGTTCTGAGACTCACAGCCACATTATCTCCCCCTTCGGTGCGATTAGTCCTGGGCGATGTACGATTTAGTTGGCGGTTAACTTTGTAATTGAATCCCAAACATGGGTGTACTCGCGCCGGTGGCCGCCCTTTGGCGGGCGGCGGCGTCGATTAAGGCAGAGAATGGGACTCGAAGGGGCAAAAATTGGAGTGAAACACAATTAGTGATATGGAGTTTTGTGGGGGGATTTGATTGCTTTTCGGTTAATTCCGGTGACAGTGCACACCAATTTCACTGGGTGTAATTCATCCAATATTTCACCCTAGCCCGCTCTCCCTTTCTCGCTCTGTGTGCCTAAAACCGCCGCCCCATTCAATAAACGACGGGACAATTCGCTTCCTTAATTATCACATCCCCAGTTAATCAGTTACAGGCTGTTTGTTGAGTCGTCAAACACCAACTGCCGCAGAGGAGACTGTCCGTTGTGCTGAAGCGATGAGAACGACAACTTCCGGCCACAACTCCGGACGGAGCTTCTCAGCGTTGTCCAGCTGTCGCAATGGAGAGGATGAAGTTCCGAAGATGTCCGAATTGCAATTTTATGCACTTCTTCCTAAATATTTATGTATAAAACAGGAGAAATCAGTTCATAAAGAGGTCATCAAAACTCTCTTGATTAAATCTTAGAACACCTGAAAATTCGCTCAAATTGTTCTCTATCATTTTACAACTGAAGTGACGAAATTATACAGATTTCTGTGCAAGAAAACGTACGAAAAGAATCAAGAAAAGAACCATCATGAGTATTTGGCAGTGTGCATGGCAAATCTTGCGTGAAATGATGAAAGAAGCTCTTGTTGTAATTGTCTCGGAGGTTGTGAAGACAGTAATTTCTGAGCCCATGGCTGTAATTGTATCCAGATTATCATTAATATACTAAATAAATGACGTAATAATAAAGAACAGACAATAAGAAATCGATCAAGTGGCTTCGGCAAACGAAGCACACAAAAGCATTTCTAAATCAAGTGCAATTGCACACGCTGAAGCTGAAAGTTGTGCACAGCGAAGAGAAGAGTTCGCGAAGGAGTTCATCCTTCTATCTTAGGTGGCTCGAAAGCCCATCCCTCAAGTGGGTGGTGGTCTGTGAGAGAAAGACAGCGATTGCCGCGCGTTCACTGGAAGGGAGCGGAAAGAGGAAATAATGCAAAGAAGTTTTGCCACTTATGAATGCCACATTTTCACTACATCAATTTGATTTAGAGACTCTCAGCGGAAGCTGTGAAGAGGAATGGTTGGTCGGGAAAGCGGCAAAAATGCTGCTGCACGTTTTTCCCCGGCGGTTAACCCTCAACGCGCGCTTCGGGCGCAGAGACAAATTGATTTTTTTTTCTCTCACTCTCTTGGCCAACTAAGAAAGTTTCAGTGCCGCGCGACAAAGCACAGAATGAAACAAAATTTCCAAAGTTACACACAACTCACAAAACACTCCAATTCAATGGTGGCATTAAAATTAAAATATGTTTGCTGAGGGAAAAGGAAACGCGAGTTGAAGTATTTCTATTTAGATATTCATTTGATGTGTCGCTCTATCGTGTCGAAAGTGTAGTTATACTTTTCGTCAAAATTCCCCTTTCTGTTTGGCAAACCGACTTCCAATTATAACTTTCTCTAAATTGCAATTTAATTAAGTTCTCTCACTCACGATGCAGCAAATTGGTGGCTTTTTCATACGCCAGAAATTATTTTGCAAATATGATACACACTAATTAAACTTCCATGGAAAAACTCATCACGTTCTCACCGCAAAACACACACTTCAATTCTGTGCACTTGTTGTCATGTGAACTCATATATAAAATATTCCAGTGCGATGCACGTCTGAAAGGGTTAAGAAAGTCGCTCAGGGTGGGTTTTAAGGGGAAAACCACTCACAATTTTAGATCATTATCTTTGT
The DNA here is from genome assembly GCF_947086385.1 of Phlebotomus argentipes. Taxonomy (NCBI): domain Eukaryota; kingdom Metazoa; phylum Arthropoda; class Insecta; order Diptera; family Psychodidae; genus Phlebotomus; species Phlebotomus argentipes. The sequence continues at coordinate 376,518 of NW_026776200.1, read as the reverse complement.
GATTATTTTTATTGTGATTATTACTTAAATTTTGAGGATTGTATTAAAATTACAACGATTTTTTGATTATGAGAAAAAGTCACATAATTGGCAAAAAATGTCTTACAAACTTGATCAGCTGATGATGAAATTGAGCTTTTTCTATGCGTAAAGCCTTATTTTCGCACTCAAATTTAATTTTCTTTTGCTCAGAATCACTTCAAGAAGTCCTAAAGTGCGACAATGCGTGAAAAGACAGAGAAAATTATGCAAAAAATGCTATATTATTAGCGTCCCCCACGCCAACTTTGCTGCCCTCTGGCGGTGGTATTAAATTCTTGGTTATTTTGCTATTTAAAGTGGAAAATAATCACAAAGTAAAGATTGGAATCATTAAGATTTCTCATAAATCGACTAGTGATTTTCCCCTTGGAGATTTCTGTGTGAGAAATACGAGGAAATTAATAAGGAAGAACTTTCAGAGTGAAAAGAATGGGTGTTTTATTATTAAATTATCAGCATACACAATTTGAGGATGCAGAAAAAGCGGAATTCAAAGCCCAACAATGTTGAATCTGAGATGGGAAGTTTAGGGGAATGTCACGTAATTGTCTTTTGGCTAAAGTTCGCTCAAAATGAGAAAGCTTTAATGACGCTGCTCCATTAGAGCATGTATATAAGAGACAAGTCTGTCTTAAACTGGGTAGTACTTAAGCATACCCTGCATTTCTTGCCATTTTCACGCTTCATGAGCTCCATTTAGTGAGTGCAATTGAGGAGCGAGGCGAATCTCTGTTGAGATTTGTGTATGGCAGTTAATTGAGTAACTCACTGCCTTTATAAATTGCATTAGTACCTGTGCCTTCTTGGCATACAGAATCTCCTTCTCCAGAGTAGGCACGAATTTCTGTGATTTGTGCAATTGAGTTTACATTTCTGCTCTGTCTTTTCTCCATGTGCGGGCGTCTTTTGGTTGGGGAATTTATGCTCAAGCCGAGAACGGCTTGCAAAGGGACATTATTCAAGGCGAGTGCCGAGTGTCTATTGCACTTTAGCAAGTTGATAAAGTGCTGGAAATGTGTCTCCGTGGGTGATGATGACATGCGGGAAGAAGAGAAAAATCACAGATGCAGGAAAAGAAACTCATTTCACCGTCTCTCTATCTGGCTTCCTCGGCGACGCTTCGGTTTCCCTCCAGACAGCATCACAGGCCAGAAAAAGGAGTCCAAGAATCAGCGCATGTTGTGCTGAGGAAGATTTTGGGGCCATGAGTGAGGTCGGGGTGGGTTAAAATATGGTATATAATGTGAGAATTATGAGGATGTGACAAGACATGATGGCAGTGGCAACGCTCTGCTGACGCAGATAATCATTGAGGAATTTGAATTGACGACGACGGCAAAAATACGCTCATTGTTGGGTGGGAAAGAAGAGTCCTGTGTGTGTGTGTGTCGTCAAGATGCGCCGTCAATATCGTCCCATCCACCCTCCCCTGACTCACCCCCGGCTTTTGCCGTCATGTCGACGCGATAAAGTGAAGGGTGAACGTGGTGATGCTCTTTTGACTCCTCTCCGGAGCTCAGCTGCCATCAATCCAATGCGGAAAATTCAATAAAAATTCATAGTCATTGACAAGGAAGGCAGAAGAAGAGGTACTTAATTTTCAACGAAATTTACAGCGAAACTTTTTTCCCCTTTGGCTTACTATGAAAAATGTGCAGCACATTCTTTGATGGATGAAAGCAAGGGTGAAAGGGTTTAAGAATAAATTACAAACATTTCTCAATGGAGTTTCTTCACGATCGAGTGTCTTAACAACCAAAACTCTAACTATCCAGCGAACTACAAGATGCTAAAAAATCAAAGTCGACATTATAAAAGCTAATTTATTCGTATTTCCACTGCTAGTAAAAGAATAAGCCATAAACAGTAGAAAAAGTCGTCAAATTTGTCTTGAAACCGAGTATTTGAGTCAAAAACTTCAAATTGCTTAAAATTCAGTTGTAAAAACCAATTTAAGAAGCAAACATAACCTCAAAATTATTGTTTCAGTCTTGAAAAATGTGTTTTTGCTTAGTAATTTCCTTACTTTGGCTTTAAAGTGGCAAATTTGAGCTCATTTCCTGTTGAAATTTTCAAGTTTGAAAGGATTAAATTAATTCAAGATTGATTTTTAAGTACAATTCATAACATCAGAATTTTTCTAAGCGTTTTCTGATGCCAAAACTAGAAAAATAGGACGAAATTGTTCATGAACAAATCCTGGAACAATAAGATTATTCCATACAATTTGAAATCTAAGCTCCTGAAGAACTAAAACTTCTTGAGACGTTAAAATCAAGTTTAGATTGTGATAAAAGCAAGAAATAAATGTAAAAAACAGTTGAAAGAATCTGAAAAGTGTCAGAAGGTCAGATTTAAGGCATATTATCTTCTCCTCCTTGATTTCTCCGAGATACTTTTCCATACATTTCCCGAAAGCCATCAACCCTCTTTCGACGCACTACAAGACACCATCAAGACTTTGGGCGATGAAGAATCAATATCCGACTTTCTGGAGTGTAGATTCTATCTCTGGCACGGAGAGAGTCAAATTTGTGGAGTCTTCCCAGGAGAGAGGGCGGGAAAAAAGACTCCTCATTTGCTTGGTGTGTGGATGAGCTTGTTATATGAGACGTTTATTGACTCAATTCGGCATCCCTCGTCGCAGCACATCCTCCGGATCGATGTGACATGGGCGAGAGATGGGTTAGTCAGTCTCCTGAGGACATTTAATGGCAACACACCCCCGCAGCCGCCCTCCCTGTGCGTCGACAGGCAGAGCGCAAATAAATATACAAGTCTTAATTACACTGTGAATGAATGGCGTTGAGCTCTACTGAATTCGCACAAATGCCATCGCAAAACTAAAATGCGAACTCCCAGTTTGTGCAAGAAGAAGAAAGAGCTCAACTTTGGCAAGAGCATCTCCAAAGTCTCGCAACCCATTCCAGAGTGACACACAAAACTTCCCCAATGCCTTCTGACGATTAATTAACTCAACTTGGCACACAAATATCAAATTATTTACTATGCAAGTGAAGCTGTATTGTGGCCTCGAGTCGTACGAACTTTATCGTCTTAAAATATTGCCACGGGTGCGAATTCATTAGGCACATTCAACTGCTCATTGCCAATTATTCCCCATATCATTTGCATATGAGCCCTCAAACTATTTCTCCCATGTGAGAAACACACCCCCAGGGCTAAAGTGCTTCGGCTTTTTTACCCCGACGCCACAAAATATCCCCAGGGAGAACAGCTTCGAATTAAGATTATATCCAAAATGGCATCTTGGAAGGGTTCTGATAGTTGGAAAAGCACTAAAATGCTTTGGAACATGTTCAAGAAATGTCTGTTGAAATTGTTACTTTTGAATTTCTCAAAACTCTCACAAAACTACGGGAGAAACTCTTTTAAAGCTGCGCATCTTCGGTTGGAGAATTTAACTAATTCTTTCCGGGTAATATTCTATGTAAATTGTTGAGCAATATACTCTTTCGAGTTTTGTGCAGAAGGAAAAGTCATTTGAATGCTAAATAATGTTATTTTCTGGAGGACTTCAATCTCAAGAAAATAAACAAGAAATGAATATTTAGATCGGAAGAGTTTCTCGCTCTTTCCAATTATACACTTGGTGAATTTATTAAAATCATATAGGAAGATGTATTAGTTCATGCACGACTTTCGCATAACTTTTCCTCTTCCCAATGAAACACCAGATGCTACTGTAGCATCAAATTTGTGAGCAATCGATGCGAATTCTTTAAATTCAGAGCCAGCAATTAAACGTCTTCACCAGAATTCAGTGGGATTCTCACCGGGAGAACTCACTCAGCAAATTGAACTCAATCCAATTAAGCATTCCAATCGTCACTATTTATGGCATTTGCATAATTTCACTGCAAATCTCCCTTTCTCTGTCTCTCTCTCTCTGTGAGGGATTCCTGAGGGATGGCAGAAGGATTCGCATATCGGGCGCTGATGCGACGGAGAGTGGAATTAGACATAATCCAACCCACTTGGGTGTTCAATCAGATTTAATGAGAGGATTTTCTGGACTTGGCAAAAAGCACGAGGCATCGAGAAGATGGCACACACTAAACCAATAATCAGTGAACGCCTCAATGACGCCGGCGAAATCTGAAATTGATTACAAAAGTTGCCACGCGGAAAAGGAGTTGAGCGAGAGAGAGAGAGAAAGGAGACTTTAATGTGGGTGTTAAATGAATAAATTCACTCCTAATGATTCTTTTATCTCTTCACACTACGCCAAGATGTGGGGCGAAATGTTAAAGTTCATTAATTATGACGAAGCTTTTTGGGGGTCACCTTAAAGACGGCAGATTTGTGGCATTTTATGTGCTTTACATAAATCGAACGACTTGAAAAATTTTAAGATTTCTATTTTATTGCTCAATAGTAAGAATTCTATAATTTATCATAGATTTTAGTACACTTTTCATCGTTAACATCGTATATTTTTGTCTAAAAAGAATTCTGAAACTCTAAAATATTTTTAGACTTTGAATTAATATAACATTTGTCATATCTTTTAATTTAAAAATCGAGAAAAGTTGATTTTAAGAACTTTTCTCAATTTTTTCTCATTAAATATCCTCAAAGACTATTCAAAATGGACTTTGAAAAGTAATATTTTCAGGTTATTTATTAACTTAGCCATTTTTCAGTCAAAATTCCCATAAATAACAATATAAAAACAACTGGAGAATTTTCTAAATAATATTATATTAACATATTCACGATTCTTGAGTGATTTTCACACTCAATTTTCAACGAGTTCCCCTGTAAAAATGCTGATATGACTTTTCATAGTTTTCAATTCACCCCTGGAAATTTTCCATCGATTTTAATTAACCCAAAACAAAGGGTTCTCTTCAAATGACCCATAAGAGAAATTGTGAAGAAATTTTTCCCTTTTCTCTAGAGAATATCTGGGAAGCTTTTTTATCTACTGAATTCAATTTAATTTATTGATCGAAAAGTTTTTTTTCCACACCCTCAAATGCTGAATCCTTTGCATAATTTTGACGCCTTCTCGCATCTCTTCCTCGTCTGAGGGGGTGTGCTTTTGCCACTTTCCGCAGCCCCTTCAGAAGCCCCATGGCAGGTGAACACACAGCAGAGCGAACGCGTCTTTTTATAAATAAACCGAGATTGCTTGTATCGCTTCTGCAGATAATGGCGCGTATATTTAAAATGCGGCACAAAAGAGGAAGAGAGAATCTCATACTGGAGATGAATTGGGTTTGTTGGTGCGAACAGAGTGGAAAAAAATCATTTTCAAGCTCGTGTGAGTCCTTTCTTTTGCCATCGCGATGGCGGAGGCTGGAAGGTTAAACGAAATTTATTGATTATGCTCTGGGTATTACATTTTAGCTTTTGATAAAGCTTTAATAATAAAGCATTGATCCTGATTATTCAAACATGATTTATTGTCAAATCTGCAGATGTGTGATATAAATATCAAATGAAATTGTCGAGATTAAATTTTCCTCCTCAGCTGAAGGCTTTAATGTTGTATGAATGTCAGGAGTTTTTACTTCTGCTCTCTCGAAAGGAAAAATACTACGAAAACTCCAAAGTTGCACCGGAAATTTATTAGAAAACTGATAACATTCATCTGCAAGATTTTTATAACTTTTCATGTGCATTTGTGGAGTCCAGAAACATGTTTTCGCCAAACAAGATGACAAGTTTGCCAGATTCCGCTTGACGTGTGCGGTGGAAAGAGTGAGGAAAAGAGCACAAGTCACAGGAGGGGACTTTTCCCCATATATATGACGCAAAGAGGAGGGAGTTTTTGAGGAGCGAGAGTTAAAATTTTCACTCGAGTTTATTTCCTGAGCATGAATAAATAGAGAAAACGGAGGAAAATGTGCCAAGAACGAAGTTCATATACGTCATCTCACGATAGTCGCAGAGTGTTTGAGAAAGGCTCTTTGAAGTGGCATTTCACATGAAAGTGGTAGTCTCAATACTTTGCTCAGGTTTCTTCTACCCGAGAGAATTAATGTACACACACGACACGTGTCCTTTCTTTTTGCCTCACAAATTGATTTCGAATGTGATCCTGGAATAATTTTCTCGCTCTCCGCACGCTAATGAGGTCACGAGGAGTAAGTTGGAAAATTAAGTGGCATAATTGGAATTGTCAGTGAATTTTCTGCAGCAGACAGTCTCTCATTATCCCAAGGATTCCCAAGGGAAAGATAGTGAAGACTATAATCTGTACACCACTTCAATCACCAGGAAAATTAACCCGAAACTAGCGAACAAGTAACAACTTTATAACTGAGTTTTAAAGAAATTCCCTGATGTTCTGCTTCTTGTTGTACTTTTTGATGTCTACCAGATTATTAACAAGTCTGGAAGACCAACTTAGCCATCACAGCGAGGCTTGAGACTTAAATTTGGCCACAGTGGCCACAAAATGCTTTCTAAAATGTTAAAGGATCCCAAAATTGCACTGTTAAGTGATAAAAATAAGGTTATATTTGACTTTAGCATTCAAGTTGGGATAAGAACTGATCAAATACTTCTGTTGAGTTGTGTACACCACTTCTGACCACAATTTCTCCCCCTTGTGCATTAGTTCTGCCCCTGTCGCGCGTCGGAAGTTGATATTTGGAGCAGAGAGAAAAGAATCATCAACACATTTGTCAGGGGAATACATGGTGTGGCGGCGGGGGTATTAAACAATATTTCAGACAACATGTAATTTAAAGTTGGGAAAGCGTGTAATTTTCTCACAGGTTAGGGGTGTGCACACACCCACCTTTCGCAGCCTGACGTCGTTCGCACGGAGCATCACGAGGAAGAAAAAAGTGAAACACCGGCGGAGATTTATGGAAGTGTTCTTGAATCTCTGTCATAAACTTGAAAGTTAAAAACTTGTGATTTATATCCGTGATAAGAACACATTGTAAGGGTATGGGCTTTTTTCTGGTCAGCGCGCGATAAGGAGTAGGAGTGGGGCCAGGATATATAAATTACTTGTGAGACAATGGCAGAAGTTGGGATATTTGCTAAAAGCTCTCTCCCACTTTCGCTGTCGCGCCCGAAGCGAACCACAAACTGCCTTCAGGGCGGAATAATGCTTTTAATTGACCGAAAAAAAGGCGAAACATAGCGCTCACAACTGCAGCAATAATTCATTTCAACCCCATCCTCGAGGCCTATAAACAAGAAAATTGCATTAAGCTGTGAGCTCGCAGAGCTTTTCCTATTGCGCGCCGCACATTCGTTCGCATTAGAACTGGCGAACGGCATAAGAAAATGAGAATTGTGCAGTGGAGTGAAGGAGGAGAAGAAAAAAGGGAGAATACCGCACGATTCAAATGGTTTTGCCTTCGTCTGCAATACAATTTTCCTAAGCATCTGTGGTATTTCATCCATGTTTGGGGAGATGGGGAAAATTCAAGAAATTGCTCCACTCTGGAAGCGTCAACATGCGATGGATGTGGGTGGGAAATCAATATAAGAAAATATCTAGCATATAAAGATTCTCGCCTGACTTTCCTCCCTGTCACTATTCAATTACGCCAAACAACGCGATGATAATTCTGCTAAGAACTCGCCCGTCTTGGATCGATCTGGGAACACAGACGGGAAGCCGAGTTTTCATTCTCTGGAATGATTGGAATTTCACGGAAAAAGATGCTAAAAATAATGTCCTGAATGAATAGTATGAACAATACATGCTATATGAAAATTTCCCAGAAAGTACGACAGTTAAAGGGTATTTTCTATCAAATTATGTTATGTGAAAGTTTCGTGCATTTCCAAGAAATCTACGTTGAAACATTTCACGCTTGGCACTTCAGCATCTCCTCTTAGCGCCCCCTTTTTCTCAGAAAGACGGGTGGATCTTGATGGAAATAAATGATTTCCAGATAAAATATTCATATTTCACACCATGAAGCACTCCACTCTTCATTCGCACGATAAATTCCATTCAGCACAGAGGTCAAAAGTGACACTGGGATGAAATTTTACATATTACAAAGGAAGAGAACGCGTGAATGTGATGTGAAGAAGACAAGAGCAAAGAGCTTCGTTTGTCGGCACAAAAGACACTTCCATAAACGTTTGCAAAAAGGAGTGAAATCGAAAAAATACACACACATAGTTGCAGATCAAAGGGATGCAACATTGTGTAATAAAATGTCTTTATATCCTTCATATGAATTTTCTTATTATTGTTAACGTCCTCACTGCCAAAGGCTCTTCTCTCCGCCTTTGACGGAAATCTCTGCATGTGTTTCACCATTGTGAGAGATCATTTTAAATCTCCTCTCATGCTTAGTGCGGGACAAAATGCATGGGAAAATATATGCTACAAAGTGTTTTCCACTCTTGGGCTTCATTTTCGGCATTATGCAAAGTACCGTCGAATAGAATTTCTTTTGAGAGCAACTTTTCCTTTTTGATCTTTCTTAATTCCTTCTAATCCACTCTCACTCGCCACATTTTCCCTGTGTTTCTCAGGACCTTTTCGGAGTGACAGAAGAGGTGATTTTCGCAAAAGTCATAAATTTGTTTCCAGGGATATTACGGAGGTCCTTTCATCAGGAGTTTCATGTGGAAACTTTAATGAATTCATCCCCCAGAGTGGATCGATAATTGAATCTCTCTCTCACCTTAGCATCCCTTTCGTCCATGGATGAATAAATTTCACTTCCTAGAAAGTGTTGAAATTGTACAAATTCTAGCAGCCAGAACAAATATGAAAAAGGCTGATTTTCAGAATGAAAATTTCCACTAATTATTATTAATTAATTCCAACTGCAAAATTGTAGTGAAAATGTTGCGCAAAAACTTTTTCTATTGGAGAATGGAGCATTAATATTCATATTTCGCATATGAATTCTATACCAGACATGGATAAAAGGATGTGCAGGAAAACTGAGTAGTTTTCCCTGTAAAGTTTCCACCCTGTGCGGCTCAACGAATATTTAATTACCCTATTAATCCGATGCAGAATATTTCATACGTGATTTTGCACCCTCAAACACACTGAAGAGTGTGCGAGAGTTTGTGGGGAAAAAATATATATATATGATATGAGATGAAATTAATTATGCTGAGGGAAAATAATCTGCACGAAGCTCACTGGCTCCCTGACAAATGAGTCTCACAAGTGGAAATTATTTGTCAGGCCAGTGTATCGAGGATATTCCGGGAGAATGGAGTGTGGCGGCGTGAGTGTGCATTTATTGCACGACCCGGGAAAACGTGACAATAGTGCAGAAAATTGTCATAAAACACAGCGGCTGCACGGCTTCACATGTCAGTGACCATGTGCTGAAGATGGTGCTCTTGCTGGAGAGCCCATGGCAACAAAGAACTGTATAAGTAGTGCCATGATGGTGTTTTCCCCCATTTCAGCACCCGCGTTTCACCACAAAAAGGCCTGCAGACCCAGATATGAGCCGGGAAAACTGCCACGGCGGAAGTTTTAATAAATTTCTCAGTTAACAAGAGATTTTAGGGTACGAAATTACCCCCAATTATATTCTCAGATGGACGCTTTTTCCCTTCCTCAACTGTGGAATGTGAGAAATCTTTGAATTCCGTCTGTGTTTTCTATTAGAGAATAGGACTCGTGATTCTTCCTTCACAATTGACAACCCCTCAAAATTTCCACTCTTCCCACTTCCGCCCTGTGTCTGTTCATGGCTCACAACCCCTGTGCGGATATCTTACCATAAAGTGCATATGTGCACCGAGTGCGGCATTAAATATCACGTCGCATAATGTCTCATTTATTTGCTAAAGCCCACACCATCAGCTGAAAAATGCCCACCCCAAATTCACCCCATTTGCCGTACTATTTGGGAGTCGATTTGTCAATTTGTGGCTCCACTTGGCGCGAGCTTTCCGCCCTCAGGAGACCGAGGGTGTGAGGGAGCTTTTACGCTACGTTCTCGAGTACACGCGCTTCCTCTACAAATCCTCCCCGCAGAAACGCATTCTCACAGCAATTCTCTCGCGTACTCTCTCTCTCTCTCTCTCTCTGCCTGTCTCTCTCTCTGGAGAGTCCATTCACCAGACGGAGTGTCAGGGGCGGAACAGGATGTGCGGCTGAGGGTGTTTTGTTGCATGGGATGAAAAGCTTTGCAGGATCCGAGGGATGGGGAGGGCTTTAAATGGACCAAATTAAAGCGAGGTGGAGAGGAAAGTTCATTAGAAAGTCGCGTGGAGTGTTTATTGTCACCCTGTGCGGGAGAAAAAGCTTCAATGATTGCATCTAGCGTGAACTTTCACCTACACGTTCACTACGAAGTGCGCCTCCCCCGTCGCCGGGGAATCATGGCGGCTGGCGAGCGCCTCGAAGCTCCGACAAAAGGGGGATGAAGAGTATTTTATAAACATCTACATGTCGCTCTCAATTATAAATTGTATCTCATTCGCGATCGCGGAGGCTGGAGGGAAAAAAAGCTCCACGCCGTGTGAAGTAACCAGGGGGTTTGAGGGGGGGGGGGTGGCTGATGGTGTACGTTTTTGGGGTAAAAGCTCATGCGCACATGATTCTGAGGGCCACAATCGATACTCGCTGGCGTGTGGTTTATATGCAATTTTCCACCCCAAACTCTCGACATTCGTGCCCAAAGTGCCGGCAAGTGCAAATTTCACCTCACATGCAATTCCATTCGCGAGCATCTCAAGTGATCACTCACTGTTTTCATCTTGTTTGTGTCTCATTGCATTCCCAAGCAATTTTCCACCCGCCGTTCTCAACTGTGAGCGTGAATTGTGTGTTCTGACTGTGCAGAAGAAGTGTATTGCCTTTTTTCCTCCTCATCCAGCGGAGAGCGGTTTGTAGACAAAACACAGTGTTGAGTTCACAGCGCCCAGTGTTTGTGAAGGAAGATTGGAAATTTTTTTTCCACTGTGTGCAGACTTCCTCTGGAATTTTCCTCTGCAACTCACGAGAGAGATACTCGAAAATGTAACTCAACGGGGTGAATTCTATCAGTGGCATCATCTGCCTCGTGCTTGAGAGCTTTCCACCCAGTGTCGTGTGCCTGTTGAATTTTTAAACATCATGTATACTATATAGATAAATCCGGGCTGGGTGAGTTCTGCAGCCCTACGCCCTGAAACACCACCCTCACATCCACTCCGTTATGATTGAATTATTTGAAATTTCGCCATCCCAGGCGGCAGATGGAAAATTTCCACCCGATTCACGCGCACTTTTCAATTTAATATTAATGAAGATTAAGTGAGGTGCCCATTTACAAGTGAAGACGCGCGACACTTCTGACACCGCGCCCGAAATCCCATCCTGGAAAGGACCACTGTGACCATTCATGCATTACTTTCCACCCCCTTTTTGCCAGCGCCCATTTGGCACCTTGAATACAAATTAATGTATTCTCTCCAGGCCAAATTGATAATTCCTCAGCGCGCGCGAATTCCACCCTCTGACAGTGTCAATCAGTCACATACATAATTGAAAAAAAATTTATTGATCGCCAACATCTCACGGAGCGAGAGTTTTGCTGGGATTGTCACGATGGGCGGCGGTAGAAATTCATTTGCAAATTAATTCACACCAAAGTCCAGGCGGAAAATCCACCGACAGACAGGACTGAAGGGGGGAAAAGTCTGCAGACTTCCGTTGGATAAAGTGGATGATGATCAGAGTCTTTCTAATCTACCTCCAGGGCTTTGTCTTGGCATGTACAAAAGAGACTTGGTATTTGTCTTTTGTGCTTCAGACGCTCACAGAAAATCTCTCTTTGACTCTTTGTTCTTCACCTCACAGGCCAAACTCCTGTAAATAATCAAAGAGCTGTCCTGCACAAGGAGAACAATGAGCAGTTGGAAGCGGTGATTTTATTTATTAAAAGATCTCTCGCTGAATAGGTTATTTGGGGCGTATGAATAGAAGTGCAGAGAGGAATAATTACTGCCCAAAAACCTGCACACTCGATATTTAATAGGATTAGGTTCACGGGATATTGTTCAACCACCCCTAAAAATAGCACATCGCATGGCCACAAAATCTCCTTCTTCGTCTCCGATGAAATTTCCATGAAGTGACTCGGACATGTGAATTAAAAGTTATGCGATCAATTGAGAAAGCAATTACTATTCATGGGGGCGAGTTTCAGGGGATGTCGTAAGTTTCATCTATCTTTTCTTCAGCCACACCGGTTTCATCCCCTTCTGGTGTGAGTGCATTTTAGCGTACAACATAAACCCCTTCCTCCGCATCCCGTGTGAGAAAGCTCGCCCCCAATTGAAAAGCCCCCAAAATGAAATGCATGCAAAGTCAATTCATCCTACATTTATGCACACTCTGAGAGGGCGAGAGAGACTCTCCCTCTCTCGCTTTCCATGAGGGATGTGCGCTCTCGCTGTCGGCGGAAAAGCTCCGAGCGAGTCATGAGTGTGATGTCAGTTCAGTGTGGATTGTCGACGGTGGCGGACGTGTTGGGAAAAGCGCTGGAAAACACAGCCAACCTCAATCAACCTCCTCTATATTAAGACAGCTCCCGGCTTCCCATCAAAGTCATCCTTCATCTTCGCAAAGAGAAACTTCCCCCCGTGCAAGTTTTCCCAAGGGAAACCCGCGTTCGTGTGTGTGCGTGTGTGTGGGAAAAATCCCCGGCGGATGAAAGTTGAGAGCTTTGCCGAAGGAAGAGGCCTCGAAAAGTTCATTGAGTGATTAGTGGAGAAGAATTCCGATCGAGTACAGAGCATCGCAACACTGTTGAGCACAACACACTGAATGATGTTCCACGGAGGGCGCGCATATGAGATTTGAAGTCTAAGCAACATTTACACAAAGTTGCGGTGAACTCTTGAGGAAATAGTTTCAATGTTATTCCACTCATCACCCAAAAGAGATTTAATTAACTTTCCTAACCCCGTCACGATTCTCTTGAGAGCGCGGAAACTTCATCAAACGAAACCATAATTGCTTGTATGCGAAACACCTCTTCAACCTCCCCCCGGGAAGTGGTGACAAAAAGGGGGTGTCTTTTGACCTGCTTAACAGGGAGAAAAAAAAGTGTGCTGAAGAATTCAATTAAATTCTGCGTATTAATTGACCACCACAATGAATTTCACTGCGAGGATGAAAGTTTGAGTGAAGAGGACTTTTCTCATTTTCAATTATTGCCCCTTTTGCCCCCAATTAATTTCCCCCGCACCCCACAGTAATGGACATTTTCCACTGGACAGTTGGAAAAGGAAGAAGTCTGTGGACACTTGACAGGAGAAACTTTTTAAATTACCACCAATACGACAGCAGATTTGTTCACTCTAGCGAAGGAGGAAAGAGGATTTCTGTTTTTACCCCACATTTGAGAGAAAGTTTTCATGGAAGAAATTTGCATTCTGCAGTGAAAATGCATTTTCACAACTTGCTTAATTCACAAGTGCACACCTGAAGATTTTGGGAATTCTCTTTGATTAACCCAATTAATGCTTGTATTTTGATGTCTATCAGAAAAGGTTAACAGGTGAAATAAGAATGACAATAACTGAGTTTCCATGGTGAATTTCTTCAGAACGCCTTTTCCTAAATCTATCGATAAATAAGTAACTGGCGACGACAACCCATTATGAATGTTTAACCGAATTTTGGTCAAAGGTTTCGCACCTTAATAAATTATGCCTCAGTTCAATCTATAAAACTTTTTTTTCTGCCGAACAATTTGTAGGAGATTCAGAGCTGCACATCCCTGAGGAGAGTGTTTTCCTCAATCGCTACAGGCTTTTCCTTTTTCCTCAGCTCCTTTCCCACCTCTTTCCCCGCCCTTTTTCCTTCTCTCCCTTCTCTTTTGTGAATTGTTGTGCTGGTTGGAATTTTTGAGGGCAAAAACACGCACTTTAGGCCGAAAAAAAGGCGCCCCAGGATGTGTACTGGAAGGATTCAGCAGAAAATTAACAGGATAATTTGAGGAATCCCTCACACCTTGTCTTTTGGGGGTTTTTCCATAAACATTTCGTCGATTTATATTCCCACCGCCAGTCTCTGCATTCACTCTCTGAATACTCGGCCGGATCAGCTCGTCCTGCTACTCCTTGTGCTCTCCTTCGTGTGATTTTGTATTCGATAGACGACCGTTCGGACATCCTGAGGGTGGTTTAACTTTGGTCTAGCTTCTTCCCCCGTTTTCGCCACATCTGAAAAGCTCAACTGGAGGGCGGGGAGGAAACTTTTCTTCCACACAATGCTTATACTTGTTGGCTTTTCACTCCTTTTCTCTCTCTCGCATTTCCTCCACATCTCCAACTTTCGCTGGTAGCCGAAGAATGCCCCCGTTTTGGGTGGGCGGCCCAGTGTTATTTTCCATCACAAGCCATTCAAACCACCTGTGAGCATTCTGCGGAGCTCCTTTCCGCCGCCGCGCCTTTTCCCAGTGACATTTCAATCTGTGCTCAATCGCTGGAGCAGAGCGGGAATTATGCAAATCGATCGTCATATTGAAATTTAATAAAAAAGAACGCCATCAATTTGCGTCCAATATTTTTTTTTGTGCTCATCGCATTCAGTTCTCATTTTGCCACAGAAAGTTTTCCCCGCGCACAGTGAAAAATCACCCGAGGGAAAAGTTGATAATGACAATTTTGATTTGCCACAGTGACGAAATGATGAAAATGGAATGATTTGTGAGGATATTATTTTCAATTTTGTCGCGTGAATCCGCATGGCTAGAATGTTTAATTTGCTCAATGACCGAAATTACCAAATATGAACTCCAAACTTTAATTAATTCCGACAAAATTGAACTTCAACGCATCATCGAGGGAGAGAGGGATTTTCAATTTAATGCCGATGTCAGAGAGGATATTATTTACAAATTGACATTCAAATATTATAAACCAAGAATTGCCCGCATTTCAATGGTAGGAAAATCAACTCTGATTGCCCAGGAATGATGGAAAAAGTACTCTGTCTCTCTGTGGCATATATATTAATTGCTGTGGAGACTGAAAGAAAAGTGGAAAATTGGGTGTGGAACGGAGGGAAAACGGTAGCAAAAAGAGTGTCCCAGTCACATCATCTCCGGCTGTATCATTTACAGAGAAAGATCAAAGAGTGGAAAATGCAGCGGGACAACTTTGTCGAGAGCCCAGTTAATTGCATCTCCTGATCATATGGTTTTTTTTTCCCCCATTTCCAACATTCACACACAGAGAGAGACAGGGAAAAAAATGAGACATTTTACATGTCAAAAGCGCCAATATTTTCCACCGCAGCACAGAGAAAAATGTACATATAATTCCGTCAGTCATGAAATATTAAATAATTGTATTCATGCGCACAATAACTGGGGAGTTTATTTGATAAATAATAAATGAGCTGAAGAGAATGATTTTTTTTCAGTATGGATGAGAGAGCGAAAAAAAAGTTTTTACTATATCGTAAATGCAAAAAGAGTGCGCAGGGAATTTTTATGGGCGGAAGGAAAGCTGCTAAATATTAACTTTGCAGCAATTAAAAAGCTCTCATGGCACAAACATCCCATTTTTCCAGCTTCCGAGGCTTCCAGGCACAAATGTAATTTCCCTCCTTAATCCACTTACAGCTCCACAGTGGCTTGTTATAGCCGGAATTCACACACACACACTGGAATAATATTGAAACTTTCCAATTGCCTTTCACTGGTTCTCCCTGAACAACTTCCCCAAAGCGCGCCTCATAACGAATTTCCAGGGATAGATTTTGGAGTTTAAAAACTTTCCTCCACTTTTCCCCCGCACACACTCCGTGGACCATTCAGTTGCTCGGGGAGGAATTCCTCTTCGGCCTTTTCGCCACCCCAGAAATGTTTATGGCGCGCAAAGAAAAGTTGCAGAGGAATTTCCGCACACACACACACAACACAATTCCTTGGCGTAGTCTTCTAATGTGTGTCTCCCCCCAAAGGTGTGGACGCCCAATGAGAGCGAAAGTGTGACAAATTTGGCATGTGTGTAAATATTTTTGCATCACTTGAGGACATCGTCATGTAATGAGAGTGGAAGTGTGCAAAAATGGGCGTTCTGGGCCATCTTTTGCTGGCGCTGCACGTCCTCTGCCTAGGAAAAGGTGAGTCTCACATTTCATATCACAATCTCACCCAAGTGTATTTCCCAAACTTTTTTTTTCTTCATATCAATCCCCCACCCTCGCGCGCACGAGCCCCTCAAGAGCATATATAGTTGAGTGTGGAGGGAGGGGAAAAGTTTCAAGGATGACGAGTAGAAGTTTTTCCGCTGGAGAATCCGCAAGTCTGAGCGAAGAAAATACATCCATAAATATTTTGTTAACGTTGCAATATCGCTCAATTTTCCCATCAATGAATGAGATTTTTCCGCCATTCATGCTCTCCCAGGAGACACTTTTTGCGGAGAATCAATTGAAAAGTGGTCTTGGAAGTGGTGGAAATTAAGAGAAAATCTCTTTCTATATTGCAATGCAATTACGGGGAATTTAAAGAATGATGACGACACTTTTCAGGAACATTTGTAGCAAAATTCCTGTAGAGAAAATTAATAAATATATACTGCAAATGGTGGATATTCAAATAAGAAACTTTGAACAATCAACAGTAATTGCCTCTCTTCTCTTCCAAGCACTCTTGTCTCATGCTTAGACACTTTATCCTCCAATATTATCCCCTCACAAGGCGATAATTGGATGACACTGGGGACATTTCGACAATATCCGGAAGATTGCCTAGATAATTCACAAGCCCTCAACTGTGCTTGATCAAAGTGTGTCCTCATCTATGGGCGAATTGCCTTTGATCTTTGCCTTTGCACAGAGACTGTCCAGGCATGATTGTGCTTAAATTACAGACTTGTTGGGAGAGAAATTGCAGCTTGAAGTGCCCCAAAAGGCCGTGAACTGTTTTGGCCACAAATGAACTGTCGCCAATGGAAGACGAGGAGGAAAAAGGTTGCGGCGGAAAAACTATGCGGGGATCAATGAGCGTTTCTGTGTTATCTGAAAATGGTGAAATTGAGTGCATGTGGATTTTGTGTTGGGAAACAAGTTGGAGAGTTGGTCTCTGGTGAGCTTCCTAATTGAACATGTAAAATGGCAGGCTGAGGAACATAATTCCAGTGTAGGAGCAACTATTTGAAGGACTACGAGATGCTCTCGTGCGGTTGGATTTCACCGGAGCACCTCTGCATCGATATCCCCGGGGCAGTTTTGGCTTCGGTGCACTCTCGAAAGCCCTCTCACATGCGATACAGTCCTCGAAAGTATGTACTTTCCCAACGAAAAGTCCTGCCAGAGCTGAGGAGTGCTGCTGAGTTGTAGATTAAGGATCACTGGGAGGCAAATTGGGTCGAAATTAAATCAATTTCGACATAATTTGTAAGAATAATCCGACCAAAAACCGTTTAACGAAGTTTTTCGTATTGATTTCAAACTGAGAAAACGAAAAAGTCAAGATTATTCGGCTTAAAAATATCTTTTTCTTGTGAAAATTAACTAAAAAGGAAAAAATACCTTTGAAGTCATATTCTTTTCATACTTTAAGATCGCAAAGTATCGGAGAAATTGTCTAGAATTCTTCGCAGTTTCTCAACTCTACTTTTAATTTTCGGAAATGGTTACAAAGGCAATGATTATTTATAGAGTTTGTGTAGGGATTGAGATATAAAATTGCAACCTTATGAAGAGATTTTTCCCATTTAGGATAGTTCACATATAAGGTTTTCTTCCACACTTCCAGCCTTGACTTCTCTTGGCCGAATGGCTTCGGGGTATTTCTCCTTTATATGATTCTTGCACAGAACATTGCGAGAATCACATGGAAATTCAATATATCAGAGCAAATATCTCGAGGAGATGTGTTCATCTTGTATTGGCCAGATGTGAGGGGGAAATTTCAGCGGAAATTGCCAACAATCTAGACGTAAAAAGTGGATTTTGATTGAAAATGGAATTATAACTTTTTATTCGTCTCACCGGCAAATATTAACTTCCTTCGCATTGCATTGTTTTTCCACTTCCATCATCAGTATTTTTATTACCCCACGCAAAAGTGCGCGGGTGGAGAATTATTATGCAATACAACATCTAAAAGTTTACTTTATTATGAGAAAGATAAAGTAAGGTGTTGTGAAAAGTTTTCCCATTTGGAAAATTTCATCCATAAATGCATGGAAAGCTCACACTATTTTTCCTACTTGTCGCAACATCAAAACTTTCACACCGGAGAAATACAAAACAATATCCAAAGTTGATTTTTATTCTCATAATACATTTTATTGACTGCCTGCAACTATGCATATAGACAAGCTTTTTCCTGGCACTGCGACGTGGAAAGTTGTACAATTTTCCGGACCACAATCCTCTCTCTCTCTGTCTCTCTGAGGTGTCATCTGGTTTCTTCCCATTCTCAGGGTGAGACAACGGCGAGGCGGAAACCCTCCCCAATTCCCAAAGTCCATCTCCTTGAGATGGCGAAGCCATGCTTGACACTGATGTACTTGAAAACTGTCTCGGCAGAAGTTTTAGAATCCCCTCCTCAATCCACCCACATTGACACAAACCTCATCGTCTTCCCCATTCAGGTGTGACTTCTTTTATAACTTTCGTATATAGACGGCAAAAACTACTCAATTCTCGTGCCAACTTCACATGATCTCGAGTTAAGAGACTTCCTCGATGGTGTGTGAGATATCGAGTGTTGGCACTGACTTGAATTTAATGTGAAACAATGACACGAAAAGAGTTTAAAGTTTCCCCATCAGACTGGAAAGAAGGGAAAAAGTGTGTGTGTTTGAAAGTTGCAGCAAAGATAAGACAACCATTACATGAGCTTTTAATTGAATTTAATGAAAGATGCTCAAGAATTCCCGTCTGCACAGCTCCCCAGATGACAAGAATGAGTTACGGAAGCAATTTGGAGCAAAGGAGAGCGCGCTGTAACACTTTCTTCACGCCGACAGAGCTGTAAAAGTTTATATTGTTGCTCTTGAAACGGAATAGAGAACGAAATAGAGGGGAAATTGAAGGACTTTTCAGTCGCGATTCCGCCAAGGAATGTGGCTTATACATTAATATATGGTTAAGACATGGAGGCCAAGAAGTGAAGTCTAGTGTGAAATCTAAGTGAAACTGAATGCCTCCGGCTAATTCCCGTAGTTTAATTGAATGACATCATCTTAATAAGCTTATACAGAGAAACCTCTGACAGCCATTGTGTGGCCGTTGCCATCTAATAATTTATGATTAGCCTATCAATAAGATCGTCTTTTCGCATTAATCCCACTCCGTGATCCGGAATATGAGATTTCAGAGGTTCAGTGGGGGTGAGAGGGTGACTTAAAAAAGTCACCCCTCATTTTCCACCCAACTGACTCAGTGTGCACTTGAGTGCGACACTCTGAGCGGCAAAGAAGCCACGAGAAGTGATTGATTGTGTCCCTCCGGGTCTGCTGTGAAAAGGCCACCAATCATCCTAATTGGCGTGAAAATATTCGTGTGCGGATTTAATTAATTTTTTCTCTGCATCGCGAACACAAAGTTCCCCAAGGGGGAGATAATGCGGCTGAAATCTGGACACCCACTTTTTGACACTTCGAATGAAGTAATTTTTCAGTACTGAAACTGAGAAAAATTAGTAAAAATTTCTAAATGTTTAGACAGTTTTAATCTTGTCAGCCTAAAAACTAAATAAGCAACTCTAATTAAGAGATTTTAAAAGTTCTTAATCGATATTTTTGTGAAAAAACTGCTTTCAGTCGCTCAATTTTGAGGTTATGTTTTACTTTTGTACAATTTGAGTCTCTTTTTGAAGTTCAAAAACCAAAATTACGATTTTTATTGCATTTAAATACTTAATTCCATCCAATTAATTGTATAATTGATGTTTTTTGAGGTTATTTTCTTTCAAAGTCTTGCTTTAAATTGTCACATAACCTAGAAAATTGCATTGATGTATTTTTTCTAAATAAAAATCGGCTTTCTAAGCAGAATTATTGCAAATACTCAAACACTTACGCTTTCTGACGACAATATCTCCTCCTTGTCATCGACTTTCTGGGTGGGAAATCATGAAATATTCGCTGGGAAATTAGTAGTAATTCCTCACTGGGGCATTTTCTTCAATGCGGATTTCAAGTGCACCACTGGAGAAAGGGGAATTTCCACGTGGGTTTCACACAATTAACAGACGACGGAATCGCTGGGTGGAAAAAGTGTGCAAAAGTGGTGCGAAAAAACCAATTAAGAATTTTCCTCTCAAGTCATGGCTGGAAACTCAATTTTTCTTCCCGCTTCCCGTTCGGGCTCAGAATTCATTTCTGGCCGGGACGCACATATAAAACAATTACTATTTCATCGCACAAGGATGAAATTGAATAAAATAGATGTGCACACGAAGACTTTTATATGCTGTGAGCTTTTGTGGAACTTTTCCGACCGGGGAAAGAGAAGTGTGTGCAAAATAATTGGCTTCTTCTGAAAATTTCACGCCACACTTGCAGATGCTGAGGGTAATAAATGTTAAATGAAATTGCACATTACGAGACACACCAGTCACCAAAGGCAAAATCACCATTTCATCCCCCTCAGCCGCAGTGTCTTCTGGCGAGGGGCGCACGAAAGCACCTTTGCAGCACACCGGGGCTCGTGTACTATTCCTCCGGATGGGTGGTGAAGTGGAACATTGAGCCTCTAGGCGGATTATATCACATAAAATGTATCGAAACATATGCTGTCGCCCTTTCCCTTCGCAAAATAAACCTCCAGTTGATTTTGCCTTCCACCAGAAAACACACTCTCGTCGCCGCACCAGAGTTGTAATCCGATTAGATTGTGATGCGAAAGATCGCAGTGGAGGAAAGTGGATGATCCCCACATTAAAGTGCGTCTTTCCATGTCTGCCAGCGTTTTTGTTTGGACATTTAATGCGCGCGCTGAGACACTTTAACACTAAAAAGCGCTGGACATGAATTTCCACTCGGACAGTTCATAGAGTGCATTAGAAAATGAGTTTTTATTCATATTCTTATTAAAAGAGGTTAAAATTGTACGAAAGTAAAACATAACCTCAAAAATACGGTTCAGATTTAAATAATATCAATTTTAAGAATCTTCTGATCACATTTTGAGTTAAAATCGTCAATTGCGACTGTGGAAAAAAGATATTTTATATATTTTAAGCTATTGTTAAAATCTCTGAATGTTGATTTTTAGGTTATGTTTGGAAAAAATGTCCATAAAAGCTAATAAAATCAGATTCTTAGAAAAATATCGATTAGGAGCTTTCAAAATCCCTTTTCAAAGTCCTCACAAGACGCTTAAGAAGGGTTTTTAGAGTTCTAGAAGAGTTTTAGAAGATCCTGGCTACAGTGGCCACAAAGCTCTTTCTAGTATTAAATTCAATCCAAACCAAATTGCCTGCACTCTGCAAGACACTGCAGCCTTTTCTCCTCAACTCTGTTTATCTCTCAGGATGGGATTTTCTCTCGGTGCCCATAAATCTTCCCGCAGAATGAATTACAACTTGATTTGGCGAGAAGATCTGCGTGTGACCGCGAATTTAGTGGATGGACGATGGTTTTTATCGAGCAACACATTCACACCCATGCGGGACTAATTTATGCGGTCACATGAGAAAAAGAGCAGCTCGACCCCAAAGAGAGATTCTCCACAATATTTTCTGGGGTGACGCCACACAAAACATGACCTCAAAGACAAGACGACAAAGAGAGAGAGTTGGAATCAAATTAAATTACACCCAGAGATTGAAGATATAGTCCCAAATATCGTTAAACTTTGCTCTTTCTACTGGGCAAGATGGACTTTTTTTTCTTCTCCTACAGTGCGAGACCCCAAATTATCACTATCGTGAGGGAGGAATCTGTTTTGAGGGCGCAGAGCTTTTGGAGGGGTGCGAATTGGTGGCGAAAATTCACTGAACAAATCGTGATTTATCCAATCAATCTAATTCATTTACACCCTCACAGCATGGATTTTCACGTCACTCTTGGCCTCTTGTGAGAAATTGTCGGGCACTTGTTCCGGGGGGTGGGGAAAAAATCAATATGCGCCCTTGCATAAATAGCTACATCCTCCGGCGGAGATTTCTGGGCCTGAAGTAATCGAAAGCTGAAGCTTGTGTATCCCAACGGAATGACACAGACACGTAACCACACTGATGGTGAAGCATTTGTGAAATGAATTTCCCTTTCTGCCTCAATTTCCCACCTATCCGCACACATTTACGGCCAAAATCTCTTTCTTCTCTCACTCCCCCACGCCCTCACTTCCGCCACCCGCAATCTTGAGGGTTGGCTTTTCGAGTGAAAGAACGTGATATTGCATCTGTTTCCCTTGTTCAACCACTTGCAGTGCGACTCCAAAATTAATTTTGGCTCACTGTGTGAGGGAAATTATTCCCTGTTTTTCCACCATATTTATTCAATGAGCCCGCATGTATTTGTTGGCACAAGGCGACAATGTTTACTTATGGACTTCTTCGCAATATATACACCGGGGCAGATTGATAGGACTGCGATCGAGGCATCTGCCCTGCTCGGCGCATATAGTTTATTATCTCACCCACGCTCCTGACCTGACAACAATGCCGCCCCGTGCTATGTATCAGGGTGGTGTTATGTAAAAAAGTAAATATTGGGTGACATTTCGTCCTGAGAATCCGTGTCCTTCTCATCGCCTGTATGTTTACGGTGTCATTATTTTAAATGCCCACGCAAAAAGTGACTCAGATAAATGATGGAAGAAATGACTCTGGGCTTTTTCGTCCCACTATTTTCTCAGCGGCGTGCTTGAGTGGCGAAAGTTCGGTAGAAATGAAAAACCTTCCGAGAAAGGTAAGAAATTGCTCGAGTGGATAATATATTGGAACCACAAGTTTTCGCATAAGGAGAAGGCAAATAAAATCAAGGGTATATTTTCTGTAGGGAAATCTATTTTATCTGTAAGGAATAATATCGTAGCTTGGTCTCAAGACAAGACACGTGACGCCGCGAAATACCGCCCCTGAAAGTTTATTGTGGATATAACAGGAAGTTTTGTATACTTTAGCCGTATTAACTTCCCCTTAAATAAGCTGTAGAGTTAGAGAAACCTTTTCATTTTTCAAATACACTTCAGCACACTATTTTATAAGCACAGAATCGAATGGGAAGAAGGTTCTCGACGAAATGCCACATATCTTATCCAGCACTACACACTCTATGTTTCGAATATGTGGCAAGAGACTTTAGAAAGGGTATATGATTAACATAACATCTACACTGCGAAGAAACCACAGTTAGTTTCAATTAGTTTTAAAATCTGAAACACCCTCTCCCAAATGAAGACTTTCGTAATATACTTGAGTAACCTTTTAAACTTTACGATCATGGCGTTAAGGGATATTAGACCTCCTTATGACTTCCTACCCTTAAAACTGTCTCAAGTTGACAATGTTGTGCGCAGTGTAGCATCTGCTGAGATGGCGAATTGAGGAGACAAGGGAAGTTGAATGTGAAAAGTGCCACTACATCCCCATAAATTCCTCCCTTTTGTCTGTCCATTCAACCCTGGGCTTGAGCATGATGGCGAGGAAGACCAGCGTGGCTTTCTATTGCCATCATAATAATTGAAATTTTTCACATTTTCGCCGAGCACCTGAGCTTGAGAGAATGGCTCAGGAGAGAAATTGAATACGTCCGTGTCCGTGTTAATGAGTAGAGATACCTTTCCTTGCCAGCCTTGCATGGCCTCCGTGCGCAATTCTCTGGTCCCATTTAATATTCTTGATTAATTACACCAGATACGTGGCCGAGTCGGGATATCGTGATAAACATTTCATTTTTTTTATGTTATTTCGCCCTCTCGTGCCCACTTGTTGGTCGGTCGCCGCGGCGCTAAAATGGTGAGGTGTGAAGGTATCCTTTTGCCCCATCTCTGTTGACATTTACAAGGATTGCCCTAATTGCGAAGCTCTTTCGCAAGACACAGCATAAAAGTCACCTTCGCTGGCTTCTTGGGGGGGATATTTTGGGGTGAAATTTATTACCAAAGTGGATTAGATGGAGCAGTTTCATGTTGAAAATTAATGATATTGCGAAAGTTCAGTCGGGGGTGGATCTTTTTGAATGGATCCCGCCAAAATACTTTGCTCACGAGTCCATCAATCTCCTTTCTATTCAGTTTCTCGAGACTCTCTTTTTTCTGCCGCATGTTTGGGGCTTTCAGCGTGGCATTCCGGAGCCGTGCTTTAAAGTGAATTGCAAGAAAGAAGGAACAAGCCCTCGAATCGTGGTTACACATGCTAAGAGGACAATGAACAGGAACGTGGTCCGACTACAAATCGCCGTCTATCAGGACACACCATCGGCCCATCTGGCCAGATGTTTGGGGCTTCATACACGATGGGGTTTGCGTGAGGGAATCCATCTGAACTCTGCAGATATGGGTGCCAGAGAGTGTCGCACTGCTGCCAAGTCGCCATCGCCAATATACCACGGAAAAACCCATTGTAAAACCCCAAAAAAGATTCTGCTTGTTTACTCTCTATTATACACACGAATGGAGAGTCTCTGTCCAGACATAGAAGAAATATCAAGTTCTGTAGCACAAGATATTCAATTTTTCAATCTCATAACAGCCACAAATCCCACCCCAAAAAAGGCGCCCAAATTTCACTCCAGCCGCACGCAATATTGCATTGTATTTTCGCCAAGATGTTCTCACACATTTACGAGATTGAGTTGCTTAATAAACCTATCATTTAAATACTTGAGTGCTGGCCATGGTTGGAGTGAAAATTTAATTTTCTGAAAGCATCCCCTTCATTTGGAACAATTTAATTTGGCTAAAATTCGCGCGTCTGTCTCACATTATTCTCGGCTTTTTTTTTCGCCCATCTCTATGGCGATTACTTAAGGCTCTCTCACCCTCTTGCCTATCTGCCGCCCCAAAAGGCACCCCAGCGAGATGAATGGATAATACAGCGCGCGATGAGCATTTTACATTTTCAAATTGAGACTATTTACAATGCCTAATCATTAAATTAAGCATTCTGAATGTCGCTCGGCGTCGGAATTGTCTGCCAACAGAGAAATATTGAAGTCATTTCCATGCTTTCTGAATAATTGCACGAAATGGAGCACACAATAAACTTTTCCCCACATGGCGTGGAGCACATTTGGGGGTGGCATTAATCGTGATTTCGTTGAGTGAATTTCAAAAAACGACCACCTCAACGGCCTTTTGAGTGCCCCAGAATTATTCCTTCAAAATGCACACTTTTCCCCAACTATAACTCATCTTACAGGCCATGCAAATCTTTCATCTCTCTCTCTTTGTGAAGGAATATCAATTTGTTGTGGCGAAGTTAACTCACGATTTCACATGAAACTTGCGGTAAAATGAAATTCCAGCGGCAAAGGAAGTCGCAGAGTTCCTTGAAAGATTGTGCGCTGCAAGGGAAAACGTGGCTCGAATTCACGCTAAAGTGTACACATTGTGTAATCTTTTCATGCAGAATTAGCATATGAAGAGCACCAATTTGCTCCACTGAAGAATTCATATTCAATTCAAGGGGATTAAGCAGAGAGATGAGAGTGAGTGCGGTATTTTACATTGGCATTTAATCTCGCGCGCAGAATTCAACCACGCGAAGAATCCAACCGCGCGAGGGTGAAAGAATGGAGTTTTAGGAAAACTTTCTATTCGCTATGTTTGTCCGAAAATATGAGCGCTCGCGAAGGGGTTGCAAAAAGTGCTGACTCAACGATGGTGGAGAAATGTGAATATGTTATGAGAAGAGCAACTTTTCCTTGCCTCTGCTTATTACCTTAATTTCACAAATTTCCTCCTCTGTAACTTTTCAGCGGAATTTCCATTCATGTATAAACATCAAATATACGTGGCGGACTTTAAATTTTAAATTCAAACCATCTTCTATTCTTCACAATCTCCTTCTCACGAGTCCAGAGACCACGAAATTGCATGCATTTTTCCACGCTGCACCTCAAATATCTCTGTGGAAAACAGTGGAAAAATGCAGCAGGTCGCATTGTTAATATCTCCCAGGTATGACATTCCCTCCCCTGTTGCAGTGAAGCCGCCTTGGAAGCCGCCAAGTCATTATATTTCATTTGCCTGGAACTCTGGAGATCCACAATTGGATCGTGCGGAATTTGCAATAAGACTTCATCATTTTGCCATATGGCATATCAGCCAATGCACGTATGATGGCAATCGATTTGAGTTATTTAATATTGTGTACGCTGATGGGAAGATAAATTGGAGATATTGCAGAAATTCCCTTGCATTGCGAAAGTTCATATAAGTTCAGTACTTTCCGCATGCCGAGAGAATTGAATTTCCCGCATTTTTCACTTTGTCTCCGATCCAGTAATTTTTCAAGTGAATAATTCCAGCTAAAACGTGAGAGACGAGTTGATCTATTACACCTGAAGGTGTTTCTCAAGACATTCACAGTGGAAGAGTGTAAATATAGGGAGAAGAGGGGCAGCATTGTTTTTGAAAGGGGTAAATTTGTATATCGCGTTTCTTATCCAGACCATGAAAGGCCGAGGAATGAAATCACCGCACATTCAAAGATGTCCAAAAGCTAGATTAGCACTTATATTGTGGAATGTCTTGGGAGAATATTTTAGAAAATAATCAATTAAATTTAAATTCGACCGAATTTAAAAAATTGAATATTTGAGTTCTGTCTTTTCCATTGATTTGCACGTTTTGCTCTAATAAAGTTTAATAGATTGATGTTTTTGCTAATTTACAGAACACAATGAAAATTTTCAAAAACTCTTAAATAATGTTCTTTACTTATTTGAAGGCTTAAAAGGAAAAAATTACAGTTCGCATGTGTCCTACAGTGGGGAAGTTTTATCCAAAATACCGTGAAAGAAAAATCCTTGCGTTTTCCGGCCCCTAAATAGCCAATATTTAGATGAAATATTTAATTATTTCTCCCAATGTGTTCCACCCGGAATTTTTCTAAGAAAACACCTCAATGTGGACTATTTTCAAATTTCCCTGTGAATGCAAAGTGACGAAGGAGAGTAAATTGTGACGGTTGCCTGGGTCGCCTTTCGTCCTTGTCACTGATAAATTCCTCCGGAGGAAGTGGGTCCAAAATTGCGACAGAGCGAGGATAAATGGAAGAAAGGTGTACACAAAAGGGGGTGCTTGAGTGGTGTATTGAAGGGAAATATAATGTGTTTGTATAACTAAAAAGTGAAACAGGGAAGCAAGCTCGCAGAGTCATTAATAACTTTAGTCACGTCTTCCAAGTCAAATGGATAAGACTTAGGATGAATTTGAGCTTTGCTGGAGAAACTTTATCTTCACTTATCTGCTAAAGACGTCTTAAAGGCGGGGCGACATAAGGCATACATCCAGACAAACCAGAGATTGCAGAAAGAAAATAGATAACACAAGCAGGGATTCTCTATATTGATTCAATTTGCTGTCCTGCGAGTGTGTGTGTTTGAGAAGGAAATTGACTTTCACTCCATGGGTGAATTATTAGCGAAAAATTTACGATCGTCGAGAGAGAGAGAGGCGAATTTAATAAGAAGGTCATAATTTTCCACCTCATTCGACAATGCCGGCATAAATGCGAGAGGAGATTCCGCATTAATCTTAATTGCATTTCTGTCTTCGTCCTTTTTAGGTGTGAGACTGCTGGATCTGCAGGGACCGGTGTTCCTCCACGAGCCGCCGCATCGCGTTGAGTTCTCCAACAATTCCCTGACGACAATTGAGTGCTCAGGCAGCGGAAGTCCTGCACCAGAGGTGAGTCGCTCGCGCGCCCCCTTTTACGACCTGCCCAAAATCACCCTCCGATATTGCCCCTGTCTTTTATGATTTCGCCAACAGAAGCTGTGGCTGTTAATTTCTCGACGTGCCCCATCATTCGCGCCGTAAGAAAGTAATTAAACTGCGTAACTACTGTAATCCCTCCTAAAAGCCGGCATATTTGAATAGGGCTATTTTATTGCCATCACGCCGAATGATTTTTACTTCACTTCCTCCAGATATGCGGATAATTAACTCCGTGTGTGTGTTGAATCATTAACTCCTATGAATTTTGACAGCTGTCAATTGTATTTTGCAGTTTAACATCCTCTGAATTTGATGCATAATTTGTGTTTATTCAATTTCGACGGGTGAATTGAAAACCGTAAAAACCCGATTTTACATAGTTTACGTCTTGTGTATTTTTTTTATAAAGCCTTTGACATGTTTTACCTATGAAAAAATGTTGAGCTTTGTATTTAATAGAGAAATAGAAAAAATCTGATTTATTAAATACATGGAAAATATTTTTTTTAAGATTTCCCTAATATTTTCTTAGATTTTGAATTAAAAGAATATTTGTCTTTTTTAAAATTTTTTTTCACTTGAAAACTTTAAAGAAAAGTTCCTGTAATGTATGAAAAGTTGATTTTTAGATGTTTTTCTTGACTTTTCCGGATAAAATATACTCAAAGACTATTTAAAATTGACCTTGAAAAGTAATATTTTCAGTTTATTTATTAATTTTGTCATATTTCAGTCGAAAATTCCCATAAATACAAATAAAACTATCAAAATAATTTTTACAGAGCAATATTAGAATAATAATGAAAAATTAGAAGATTTTTCTAGACTTTTCATACTCTTCGATTCACCCGTAGATTTCGAAAATCATTCCAATGTGAACTGCGCAATTGTTATTGTATTTATTCAACTATTAATTTGTGTATTTAATGAACATTACTTGGGGGTGAAGTAATGGCAATAATCATGATGATTGCTTAACCAAAATGGGGAACATTGTGTGGCAAAGTTGGGCGATAAGGCAGCGACTCGGCGAACAATAAATAAGCTCGAAGACACACAATTTCAGGAAAATCGCGTGTATTTGTTTACGTGAAAACATGAGAAAGTGGCAATTAGGGATATTTTGATGTGTTTCTCAATTCTTCTCTGGTCCTTTGATACTTCCACAACCAAAAAAGCCCACTTTTCCGGCCACTTGGGCTGCCTTCCAGTCTCCCGAATGAGTGGCAGAAGTGTTCAGTGGATGCGTACATGAGAAGTAGCACTCTTGAGGGATGAATGGAATACTAAATAGGCAGCGCACGGACATGCAAAGCAACCCCTTTGGCTGGAATGCTGTGTGACGTGTGCGTTTGAGTGTTAACACAGCGTGCATTTCATTAAATTTTATATTGTGAGCATTTTATCAGGAAGGCGGAATTTGCATATTTTCACCATCTTCAGCGAAGAGGGACTTCAGAACTTGAGTCGTGTAGCATATTTTTAACCGCAATCCTCTCTCAACACACACACACACACATATTATATTAATTTATTCTGCGAAGGTGCGGGAAGGAAAAGAATCCCTGCTGAAGCCTTCTAGAGAGCGAAAGAGAGTTTATTGTGCTCTGAGATGCTGTGAGAAATTCTCAGAATATCGCACGATAACTTTTTTATTAGCACTTTGAACTTGTTGAATTTTGTCTGGTGATTCTCAAGAACTCAGAGCGTGTGAAGAATCACTGAAAAATGGCAGTTTTTCCATCAATTTATTAGCCACTTTTCCGCCATGCGTCAATTTCCCCCAGTCAATATTAAATGATGAATTCACATGAAATTGCATTGCTCTATCCATAAAAGCGCATAGGATAAATTTGCGAGTATCGAGTGAAAAACTGCCGTGTCGACGGAAAAGCCGATGATGAATTCTGAAACGGATGGCAGAAAAAGGTGGCGAAGAATTGAATTTTGACGGTGTTAATTGGATGTTAAGTATAAAATCATCATTTCCTGAATTCACACGCCAGAGTGAGAAGCTCACAAAAGCTCCCACTGGGGAGGAACTCATTCATTTTCCATGTTTCGCATTTGTTACACATCCCACACCCCGCAATCCATCAGCAGTGGCGGAGTGTGGGCCAAATTGATGATTTCCTACACCATTGCCGGGACGCCTTTTGCCATTGCCAGGGAAAAGGAACGAAATATCCGTTCTGGGCGATAAAACACTGATAATGATCTCTAAAATTGGAACTTAAATCGATGGATAAAATCCACTTCTTCGCATTTTCCATCTCACACTTTTCCCTACAATCAAACTTCTTTTCTCCCCGCTTTTTTTCTCCTCTTCCTCCACACTCTTAAGATTAAAACGCAACAATGTGGACCGTAAAGTTCCACGCCAGAGAGCGTGGTGGAAATGGACTCGGCGAGCGAGAGAGTGAAATTATTTCTGGTGCCGGCGACTGAAGTGCTCGGCGTCAAATGGAAATTTTCGCAGTGTGGGTTGGAGCACCATGTCATTTAAAAGGGGTAATAAACCCGGAAAATCAAGAGGACAGAAGAGACAGAGGCGCCCTGATGAATATTTGTTCCCTGAAGCGAGTAAGCACAGTGTCAAGTAGCGCACACACAATGGGGCCAGAAGGGTTGGGTTTGATGTACAATCTTCAGCAAAAATCTTTAAGAGTCTGCTATATATCACTCTCGTCGTCTTCTCCCAGCCACATGTCATGAAACACACCCACTAACATTTCAATTTTTTCCTCGCACACCCACACCACGCCAGCCCAGCCACGGTTGACGCACACAGTATGTCCGAGCAGCCCTAACAGCTCCAATTTAACACTCAGAAGCACTTTCTGGCCACCCTGGCCACATTCTCCGCCTCCACGATTGCGGCTGCCGCCGTTTTCGGCTGTGAAGTCGGCGGCAGCCGCAAACGTGGAGGAGGAGAATATTATTTATTTTATTATTTGAACTGTAACTGTCGTGTTTCAAGCACAAATTATTATTATTATTATTAGTTTACTTCTCGATAAAGTATAAATAAACCTCAAAAACCTTCGTACGTCAGTAGAGACATCTATCAGCCAGAAGAATGCCGTTAAAATCTGAATAAAGATGCATATTTCAGCGCGTAAAAAATCCAAAATTGTATCTTGACTCACAAGAAACCACTTTTTTCCCCGGAAAACCCGGTAAAATTGATCAAATTAGTCAATTTATCCATGAGTTCAACCTGATATTTTACCTCAAACGCTGTCAACTAAAGAATTAAAGTGAATTTTGATATTTTATGCTTCAACTTCTAAAAATATCTTTCTATCAACCCCTGAAAAAAATGCCATTATCAATCATTCTGCTCTCTTTTTGCCGTGGTTAATTTATGATTTACCTATAATATATTCAAAAAATACCCCTCAATTATGCAGCGTCCAATTAAAGTTGCAGCCAAAATTCATTATCCAGCAGTCGCTTCGCTATAATATCAAAACTTTTATTTCCCTCATTTACTATGTGCCATTGTATAAATGAACTGAAGCACTGCATCGGGTGTGGAGAATTGAAAATCGATAAGTCGGGCGCGCTCGAGGAGTGTGAGTTTCCAAAAAGGCGGTCTTTCATGCACCCCATCCCTATCGCCATATCCCCGGCAATAATGGTGTACAAGAGAGCATTGATACATTTTTTATGAGTTGCACATTATGTTGGCATTGTTTTCAATTATACAAAACACCCATATAAGCGAAAGCCAGCACGATACATTGTCGTATATGGTGATGATTATGTGATACTATATTTGTCGCTAATGGCCAACATATAAGTGCAAAAGTGCCTTGTGCAAATGCTCCAGGGCCTGAGAGTGGGTGGCAAAACTCTTAGAGGGGCCTCAGGTGGTCGGGCGTCATGATTTCGCCGTAAATGCTGTATTAGATATACAATTGAAACTTTTCAGCATTTTCCACCATAGCTAAATTCATCTACAGGGGCTTCTCAATTCACATCGAACAGAATTCCCTTCAATGCATTTCACATTTCAACACCGATTTCCGCTGTAGGGCTTCTCAACTCTCAGCCAAGGAGGAGTTAATGAGGGCAGAAGTGGTGTAGAAGTATTTAAGAAATGGAAATGTTGCAATTTGTGCAATATTTAGTTCACAGCTTTGATTTTCTGTTGATTATCTTACTGTCAAACATGTTTTTCTAGGTTATCTTACTGATTTAAGACTGAATAACATTTTAAAGTAAAAATTCTTGCGCATAAATTGAAAGTATTTTCACTTTATTGATAAAATTGATTATTTTTACTCAATAAAAATTGTGTTTTAAGGAAATAAAATTAAAATGTGTAACATAACCTAACTTTTTTTAAAAAAAACTTTTGCGAATGTGACTTAAAAGGAAAAAAGAAAAATTATTAAATGATTATGTTCAAGAAATATACGCAAAAGTGCAGTTTAAGCGAAAGAAAATTATAAAAAAAATGGGTAAATATGTGAATTTTAAAGTTTTCAATTAGATTTTGGTTAGATTTTAGTCATATTCCAGTTATTAGTTAATATTATTACCAAAAAAGATAAAGAAATTCACAATTGGACGAAGAAAATCATAAAAATGTCTAAAAATCAAACTTATAGATTTGTCAGTTAGATTTTGGTTAGTTTCTGGTTAATTTTAAGGTGATTAAAGGGTGAATATTGCTGATGCTGACATCTGTTGTCAGTTCAGGGATTTTGCGTACAGTTTTCATAATATTATCTCCCCCTTGCGTAGAGTGTATTTTGCCCGAGTCAATTTGTGAAAATAATGTGTTGAAAAAACATGTTTTTCGCCATTTTTGCCGGGATAAAAATTCTTCATTATTATTATATACCTTCCATGGTGACAAGCGGGAGCGAATAGGCAGACAAAGAGCTGCGGAATATGAAAAGAATGGCGCGTGTGTGTGTGTGGCTTTTGTAATTAAGGCATCCGAAAAGGGGTTGCCATTTGCACTAATAAGAAACATCAAAGATGAACGTGCTCTCTTCACCGCCTGAGCGCCCAAGATTGAGGCAGAGCCAGATAATATTGACGTGATGAGATGCCTATTATAATTCTTACGCACACACCCACACTCCAGCCATCAATTTACATATGCTGTGCTCCTGAGGTGGAATTCATTGGGAGTCGTGCGAGCTTTTCCACTTGACTCAGCACACGTCATCATCAGCATCTTCCCTCGCGCCGCCACCCCTGCCAACCGCCGGAGGCACATAATCACAGGGAGTGTGTGATTTTTCTCACCCCGCACACCCTCGGGACTTATTTGCATTTGATGGCATGTAAATCACGAGAAAATCTCATATCCTGGGCGATGCAATTGTAATTTTCCACGCGTGAAACCCATTGATTGCACAGGGAAATCCTCAAGCCCAGGATAATTCGGTACAAAGTGAAATCCCCTCAATCTGATAAAGGAAATAGGGATGGCGAGGGGGATGAAAAAGGTGTGAAAAGAGGGTCACGTTGAATTTTGCATGGAAGAGTGTGGAAGTTTGAAAATTTTATGTCCACATTTAGGATGGAGTTCTTGTCTTTCTCCACTTCACTTGCCACAGGGAGGTACAGAGCGTCCCCTCAGAGCACAATAAAGCCAAAGTGAAATTGAGTCCCTGGAGGAAAATTCCAGTGAGAGCAAGTGAAACAGGTCAACAATAAAATATATTTCTGACTTGATGCAACTCACTTTTCCTCACAAACTTCCATCAGCCGCCCAACTCGCTACTTTACCCGCCCCCAAAAAAACATGGAAAATATTCAGTCGCAAAACAAGCAAATCAAGGGGCGAATCACTTGTGCAGCCGATGAACCCTGGGAATTTTCCAATCAGCCCTGAAAACTCGTTCTCAAGTGTTTAAGTCGATGGGAAAAGGAGCGTTTCTCCTCAATCTCAATCTCAATCGCCGTGCTATTGTTTGTTGCTCCATGAAATGTGCATTGAAACTTTAATGAGGCACATTTATTATATCCACCAAAAGAGTCTGAGATTGAGAATCGATTCATGGAGGGAAAAGTCTTGAAGAAGTCTTTGTAGTTTTGCACCACAATTACATATGTTTTGTCGCATAAATTCGCGCAATATAAACACAAAAGCGACTAACATTTTCTCAACTGAAAAGCCCCTCGTCTGCCCACTTTGCCATCACCCTAAAACTAGAGCGACACGTAATAATGAAAATGCTTTCTCCAGCAGCATGATCGTCATGTGAATGTGGGAAATTCCAGAAAGTATCTCAACGTATCAAAATCATTTTAACGAACGACGCTCTTCTGTATCACATAAAAACTTTTTTTTTATTCATATTCTCTATGCAAATTGGAAGAGGGAGAGAGAAAAAACAGGGAGAATCGTCATTATTTCCTCCTCATCACAAATATGCGAAATTGTTGTCAATTTGGAGCTTTTTTGTCCCTCCATTCTCGTGAAACACAGGAATTTCAGGTGGAATTTTTGCTTCATATTTCAGGTTGAATGGTCACCCGTGTTGCCCCATCAAGATTTGGTATTTCCACTGTCAAATGGGAGTCTCCTGTTTTATCCTTTCTCCGCCGAGAAGTACCGTCACGAGATACATTCAACTGTCTACAGGTAAAAAAAGCGAAAATACAAGAATTTATTGATCAATTCCCACTAAAATGATGAAGTGTTATGCATTATTAAAAATTTGCCAAAATTTTGAAAGTACTGAAATCAATTCCCACTCAAACAATATGTAAAAGTTTAACAGTCAAAATTAATAAGGAAAAGCAGCCTTTGCTATATTCACTAAGACGGTGTTTTAGAGTTTGTTTAACAGAAAGAAATTAGTAAAATTTGCCGGAATTCATAAAAAACGAGTTAATAATTAGTGAATCCGTGATAAAAAGAATTTATTGCAAATATCTTTCATGTTTATGCCTGGAAATTAGATTCACAATTGTTGATTGATCAATTTTTGCAAGATATTTGCAGATTCAGATGTGTTATTCTGTTTTTTACACATGTAATGAAACAACTTCTGGAGGTCGTGTTAAAATTACACATTCAGGCGAATGAAAATAGTTTAACACATGTGTTAAACCAATATAACAAATTTTTCACATATCTTGTGTGACTGAGAATTGTTCCACAGAATTATAAAATAAATTAAATGGTGATATTTTTAACACAAGTGGTGAAATTATTAACACATGTTGTGAAATGTTTAACACAATCCCCATTTTAAGCCTTACGTGTGTGACTCAGAATAGAAAAGACTATTTTAAACCACTGTAACACATCACTAACATCCCTCAAAATTTCACTGGGAATTGATCCACAAATTGAAAGACTCAATTAATATAGTTTCATCCGCCTTTTCTCTCTTCCCGTTCAAAAGGTGCAAACTGAAGAATCTGGTCGGCACGATTATCAGCCGTGAGGTTCATGTCAAAGGAGGTGAGTTTGTCGGCAATTAATGTGTACTCTTGTACCTCATAAAATGTGTGGCATTTCACCCCCCGCAACAATATATATAAATTGTCATGTTTTACCCCCAAGAGGTGCTCTTTCTCGCTCTCCCGAGAGACAGAGATATCGCAGCCGTGTAAACCCACTCACTCTCGAGCTTGTATCACACAATAATCTTCCGGTTGTCGATATCATTTTGCCTCGAGATAAACGTTTCCGCTCTAGGACGTGCAAGTCCAATTTTCATCTCTCCGGGTACATGCGAAGGGTGTCTGGAAATTGTATTTTCAGGATATCTCACGATTCTCCATGTGATTGTGTGTGGCTTCAAATATTTTCTTATCGGATCATTGACTTTGAACCGTCGCCGCCCTATAAGGGCGATTTAACCCCCCCCTGGAACTACACATATCGAATGCCTTTCCCTCCCACACACACACGTTATTGTGCCACAATAAATCGGATTGTCTCTCCAATGTGTGTGTGTGTTGGTGGGGTTTATATCAGGGAATACAAGACATTTTGCTTACTGGGTGAATTTTGCGAAACAGCCGGCTTTAGGGTTAAATCGTTTTGTAATCAGATAGGGATTTCATATTGTATGGATTATCATAGTACAAAGTTGGATGACTTATACGACTTTCCTTCACCCCAAAGAGAATCTCTAAATTCAAATCAGCATTTTCTCCAGATTCTTTCATCCACTCCACATAATCACGTCAGTCTGTGTGTGTGTGTGTGTGTTTGTGGGAAAAAGAAGAGACAACTTCCCAGTCATTTGATGAATTTGAA
Organism: Phlebotomus argentipes; assembly: GCF_947086385.1. Classification (NCBI taxonomy): domain Eukaryota; kingdom Metazoa; phylum Arthropoda; class Insecta; order Diptera; family Psychodidae; genus Phlebotomus; species Phlebotomus argentipes. Next base: position 340,447 of record NW_026776200.1, on the reverse strand, counting down.
TTAAATTACGTACCTGATTTCCCTTCAACCCCGTCTTTGTGCGCACTCACAAAAGCACCTCGCAAAAAAGGGGTGGAAGAGAATTTGTTGCATGATTCATTTGGCAAATCTCACAAATTGCGAAACACTCCGCGACAGACAGAAAAGTGGTAAATTGCAAGAATGGCACACAAGTGAATTCATGTGACTGTGCAGAAAAACATGTTTGCATAGCAAATTATTAGATTTGCTATATATGTCACCCCCGCGCACAACATTTGGGATTCTTTCTAGCTCTTGTGGCAAATTAAATTTCTCCACCCAGAATTGCGCATTGACGCCACAGTGAATTATGAAATGCTCTTTGGGGAGGAAATGATCATTTTACTGCTACATTACACTGTTTCCATTTTAATTATCATATTCCGCACATTGAATGACTGAAAATCCCCCCAAAATGTTCGGCAGAATTGAAAAAAGTGTCATTTTGCTGGGATTGCATTCAGAATGAAGTGAATTCTGCGAATGTGACAGATCACTGAGCGATATTCTATGAATTCCGGTAAAGAAAAGCTCCAAAACGCGAGCTTTGACAACACACGCGATTGCATAATTTGTATCAATTCCCATGTGCGATTGCTTAGCATTAGAAATGGCACATAAATTGTGCTTCCCTATTGAATAATTCAACATTGTTTCCGGTGTAAGATTACCTTAAGATGACAGTTAACTATTGAATATTGTAATTTCCCACCCCCTCGTGAGCATTTCCTTATCAAAGACAAATAATTGGCGCAAAGGAGAAACTCGAGATGTGCGAGTGTAAATTGATAATTAATTGAAAATGTATCAAAGGACAGAAAATCACAAAGCTCTCTCTCTCTCTCTTGGCTCTTGTCGAATTGCATAATTTTGATTTGACTTTGATAGAAGCCCGTAATTTTGCACTTCAGAGCAAGACTTTGAATAATTCCGCATGTGTGAAACGCGTTGAATTTCTCCCAAAGGGTTGTGAAAGTGTGCTGAAAACACACGAATACGCTGTATTATCACTAATTTATACGATGTGCCTAATAACGTGCGAGACATGAAAAGGTCATGAGGCTGAAATTCATCGCAATGACGACGCAAAACTATGGGAAAATTATGATGTTCTTCAATTACATTTATTCAATTTTCACTCGAGAGATTTTCACTCTTCGCATGTTATAAAATATTCTCTTTCATAGACGAATTTTGTTGAAAATTTTCTATCCAGGGTGGGAAAATGTGCCAAATGGGGATGAAATTTGAGGAGAAATTTTTTGGGAGTGAAAGAAAAAGGAGAGCAGAAAATATAGAAGAACTATAAAAGATGAAGAATTTTAATTCTCTCTTTCAATATTGAAACACCAAAAGATTTTCCAGACTCTTTCACTTCACTTTCAACCCAATTCTTCGCCATCAAATCCAATTTCGAGTGTGCAACAGAAGAGAGAGAGAGGGTGAAGAAATAATAATGTCTGCACCACAGAGTCTCCGCAAACTATTATGTGATATTTACTGAAAAGTTGGAAGCAATAAAGTTATTCTCCTGACTTTTGCAACTATGCAATGGACACAAGTCTATACAATGCATGATATGTGGACTTTCGAAATGTATTTCACTCTGTTGAGTACCTTGTTCGCCAGCCACGGAGAAAACATGAATTATTCGCCTTATTGTCACCAAAATGCGCTTTAAATTTCTTCGAGGAAGAAGTGAAGAAAACACTTCAAAGAATGAATTCAAGGGGGATATAATATGATCAGAAGTGTTGTAAAACTCTGAGTGAATCATTTGTCTCTCAGATTAGCGTAATTCGTTGACTTTCTACAGATTTTTCTTAGAAAAACAAACATTTTATCGTTTTTCTTACTATTTTTTAGGTTATGTGACTAATTTGAGATAGATTTAGTGAATTTTTTCAGAAAGAAATCCAACATAACCTCAAAAAAGTATTAAAGAAATAAAAAAATGTTCATTTAGAAAACTTTCTAACCTATTTTAGGCTTGAAAATAGCTGATTTTGTGTTCTGAAAAGATACTAAACGGAATCCATAAAGATCTCTTAGTAGTAATTTTAGGTTATGGTGATAAAGATGCCTAAAAGCGTGCTTTTGAGAATTCTCTTGCAAACTTTCTAAGTTTAAGGGCTGAAAGTCACAGAGTTTTCCTCAATTTTGAAAGTGTCCTTAACTGTAGAACATTTTAGCCACATTATCTCCCCCTTGTGTGAATCAGAGTTAAATCTTGGGGTGAAAACTAATCTTCAATCTATGATTTTCGCATCTCTGACAAGAAAATTTCTTGGTGCACACTTTGCACGAGATGCAGTTTAAATGGTGAATTATCCTCGGCATTTTACGAGAGCGCAGTGGAATTTTGATAAAAATTCCATACGTTTGTACATTTTGCCACAATAATTCACAAAATATATATCTCCCACCCACCCCAAAAGAGCTCTGCATCTTCCCAACAATTCAGCGGGGAGGCAGCGGCAAATGGTTGAATTTATGTGGGTGGATAGGCACATAAAAATCAAGTGTGGCGGTCTTGGGGTTAAACCACTTAGCATTTTCTCTCTGTTTTCCGGGTGACCTTTCCTCGCAGTGTCCATAAAATGGGAATGAAAAATTATTTTGTGCGCTCGTGAGTGAGGAAAACTGTTCCCCTCTATTGATTCTACACCCCCAAAAGCAAAGAATGAACAATTTTTGCTTCTCTCCCTGCAAAGATTTCCGGCCTCCACTCAAAATGTCAGAGATTTCTCCATTCTTGCCGAACACTTTTTCTCTCTCTCTCTCTCTCTATATTTACTTATTCATAATGAAAGCCCAGACGCAAGGCGATACAGTGTACATTTCTAGGGCAGTTTCTGGGGCGTATATGGGCATTGTTATGTTACTCCTTGGGCCACCGCGGAGCGTAGAGAATAGCAGAAAAATGGCAATAAACAATAGATTCCCACCCATTCGGGAACGACCACACAAGAGCTCAGCACACATACATTTTTCACCCTCTGGATTTATTTTCACTTCAACCCCGCGCTATTGAAATTGATTACAATGGACTTTTCCAATTCAATTAAATAGAGGGTCTATTTTCCAAGTAACTTCCATCGAACAATCGCTGCATGCCAAACTTTCCACTCCCTCACTGTCCTTTGAAGCTCAGTGTGACCTTTTTTTTAAATCACAGGCAAATAATTGCGAGGAATCAATTGTTATTTATTCCGATGCGTCCAAAAACACCAGGCGCCTCCACTTGCGTCTGAGAGTGTGTTTTGGGGAAAATTGCTGTGTCAAATACAGAAATCATCGCATTGCCATCAAGTGATAATGATGTTTTTTTTCTGTAGAGAGTAATTTCCTTCTAATATGTTTCTTTCTCGCGACTCTTCAATCTTATTTTTTCCCTCCACTAAATATAGCACATAACAATTCTCAAGGGGGAGAAAATATGCCTTAAATCTGTACATCGATTGAAACTTTTCAAATTATAATAAATCTTTGAAGTTTCCATCCAATATTTCTATAAGAATTTACTTAAAACAGCTTTATTTCTCCACAATCTTCCTTCTTATTGACATTTCTATGTCCCGATAAGAAGATGTGCAGAGCCTCCAATGCATCCACTTTTGTGTGGTTGTAAAAGATTTCTAGATCACAAAAGCATCTTTTCTGATTGCCAATTAACTTAAAACTGCTGATTTAGAGTCAAAATTGTCCAGAAAGTTGTCTAAATAAGCATTTTCCAAGTTCAGACTGATATTTTTGAGGTTATGTTCGAGTTTATTGCAATTTTCAGTATTTCTTGGCATCAACAGAGCTGAATTGCAATGTTGACATACTTTCTAACACTCCAGCTCAGCTGTACACCACTTCTGACTGCATTATCTCCCCCTTGAACAATCTCTAAGAGCTGAAAAACAAGGACTTTTAGGGAAATTTCTTATTCTCATTGAAGCATTTCCCAGGGAAATGAGGCTCCATTAATATTTCTTGGCGATATCTCTTGTTCTTGATGCACACAAACGTCTTGGGGTGGCGACAGAGTGGGAGGGAGGGAGAGAGAGAGAGAGATAAGATGGAGGAAAGTCAGAGAGAAGGAATAATTAGAAAATACATGGCAATTAACAGAAGGAAGAAACTGCTCATTTCTAGTTGGGGACTTCTTCCTTTTTTGTATCCCTCCAGAGAAATGTCTTCAACTGGTATGGAAAAGTTGAATGGGGAGAAAGCCAGGATGTATTCTTCGGAGGATAGAAATGACGGTTTTTTGTCCGTCCCCAGCATTGTCTCGAATTATTTTCTGTACGGAAAAATGCGACTGAGGGATGCGCATTACTTAACAATACATAGAGAGAATATATGGTGGAGATTAATTAAGAGAACACCAATTTTCCCCCAGCTGCCCAGAGATATGCGAAAAGCCTGAGAGTCTGTGCAAGTTGGCAAAGAGCTTTAAAAAAGCCATACCTTTTTTCTCTCCTTCGCCATGCTGTGCACCGTTGAGATGGGCAAACAATAGAGGAAAATCCAGCTGTTTAGCATGTTTCAAAATAAAAGTCTAATTGCTGTTGCGGACGAGGAGACGCCGCATGGAGGAGACAACTTGTAATTCCACTCCTGGGAAAATTACTTTTACCAGATAATTACTTTTCCCACCGCCAACCCTTGTACAGTTGCATAATGACACTCACGTGAAAGTATGTTCTTTTCCTCCATGGAATTCCCCGCATTCAATGATGCTCTCAAATTTCTGCATCTGACGCGCGATCGATTGTGGGGTGTTTTGGGGGGGAAAAACCAACCAATTGATCACATTTTCCCTCAATTTTTAACTTCTCACTCTTGTGTCTCCCAATTTGACACTCATTCACTGGTGAAACACTTTCCTAGTGGAATAAGTGGTTGGCAAATCTAATTTCAAAGATGGTCATGATGAATCAAGTTGTGTAAATTCAATAGCAGAACATTGAGAATTGTAGCGACCCATCACTCCCCTATGGTCACTGTCGTGCCCCAAGGGGGAGAGAATATGCCTTAAATCTGTACACTTCTAGAACATGAATTTGTAGTCTGTTACTGCATTAATTCCCAAATTATAATGAATCTCTTATGTTTCCATTAGATATTTCTATAAGAATCGACTTGAAAACCCTATTTTTAGATAAATTTTCCGACTATAACCTCAAAAATATAACTAAGAGAGCTTTTAGAACTTTATTTAAAAGATTATTTCGTTTGTTTCTGTGTGAAAATCGAAGGAAATCCAAAGAATCTTGATGATTTGTCAGTGAAAGAATCACTCAGGAAAGGAATATTGTAGGTTTTTCAACACGTCTACTTCTTAAGTACTTCTGTTGAGTCGTACACCACTTCTGACTGTACTATCTCCCCCTTCATTTGACCACTTCTCCAAATTCTCTGTCTCTCTCGATACAGTTCTCCCCAGTGATTGCCTCTCGTCTCCACAAATTCAATTGACACAAAAATTCTAATTAAATTTGGCTTCACTTTTCCATCTGCGAGGGCGGCAAGGGCGACCCTAAAAAAGCTCCACGTGAAGCACCACAAATAGACATGAAAAAAGTTTTCTCTCTCCCTTCCCAAAACCCACACAATATTTAGCACAAATCGTGCGGTAAATCACAAAAATGGACAATAAAAGCTCATGCTCATGGAGGGTGGTGGTGTTAAAAAAGTGAGACAGAAAGAGAGTGGCATTGGTGGAGGAAGAAATTCGAAACACGACTTGCATATTTAATTCTCCACCACGCGATACGTGTTTGCAGACAACGGATTATCAAAAACCATCACGTTCTTTTCGTTTTCGCTAGGCATATCTTCGCGCCACTCTCTTTTTTCGTCGATCTCTGCAACCCCCAATGCAAATGGTGATAGAAGTGAGGTGAGAAAACACACAGTTTCCCCATCGCCATACATATGACTCCACGATTGGCCTAAGCATTTGGCTTTGAAAGCATATTATTCCACCCAATTGCCGTTGTTTCAATTCCACCAACCCCGAAACAACATCGCACGAAGCTTTGGCCTACAAAGTGACACCCAATTTTCAGGAAAGTTGCCGTATGTGTGTGTGTGTCAACCCTCAATTTATAATCGTATTACCGCCAGTTAAATATGGTGAAATATCAGAAATCAATCAATCAACCTAATCCATAATCGTTTTCAATTATCATCTCCATTGTGGGTGAAATAATTAGCTAAAATTTCCCATATTCTATGCTGGAAAAGAAGAAATCTCGCGGGAAATAGTGAAAAGATGCTCGTTGAATCAAGAATGGATTCCTTTCGTCTCGAAGAGTGATTGAGAAATGTGAAAAGTCCTCGTCGCAGCTCAAGAGCCCCCACAGGAATATTATATCTCAATTTGAGTAGTTAGTTTTACAATGTATTCCTCAACTCGAGACGCGAGAGAGAAAACGTGAAGATGCGAATCACACCGTCAGCTTCTATATCGCGGGTATAAATCATTGAAATTTGCACGTGAAAATAATGCAAAAATACGACGTAACAAATTCACGAGGAGTTTCACAGAGTCTAGAAGACAGATGGACAGATTTTGAGTGACTTTCTCCCAAGTGAAGAAAGCTCTAAAGCTCTCATTGCATGACTCGATAAATTCATTCCAATTGATGATATTTAAAACACATTCTCTTCTATAGATTTTATATAGAATTTCACTCTAGTCTCTCAACTCTGTTGGTGCGTTTTTTTTTGCGTTCCGCATGACTTCCCTCAAGAGCTTTTCCACCACCATCAGATTTTCTTGGGCGCGCGGGTGTGTTTTCGCATCCACGAGTCGGAGAAACGACAGAAAAGCAAACATATAAAAGCAAGGTGAACATGACTCTTGAATGATGACTCAATAAAATATGAATTATGTGCCATAAACATAGATAAAGTCATGTTCTGTATCACACGCACCAGCGGAAAAGCTCCTTGCCTTGATAGAGTGGCTGCGATGGTGAAAACTCAGGAGGAACTGCGCGCGGTTGATTGATTAGTTTATCTTCTTTGCCCTGTCGGATTATTCTGCAATTTTCCTCCATCCGGAGATTGTGTGAAGATTAAAAATTAATTAATGCGATGCATCATTTGAGAGTAAATTTAATTTATCGGAAAATTCAATATATATACAAAACTCTTTACGAACGGGAAAGTTGTGGAGGGGAAACTTTCTCACGAAATACACGATCGTAGGAAAATGGTTTGTGTGTGAAAAGGCTGAGTGTCGAAAATATGGAAATTTCCATCCCCCCACCGCAGCTTCTTCACCATTGGAAATCTATTTATCTTCTGACAGAGGGGATAATAAACTAACACAAGTAAACAGAGTCGAAATGAAATTGTGTGCGTAAGACAAACTTCTGAGGTTCCACATTTTCTCCATCTTCCCTTCGACTGAAAGTCTAATTAAGGCAAATTCATGCTTTTTGACTTGTGTAATGTTGTGAGAGCGCGACTTTTCATCTTCTCACTCATGCATTTGTCTTTTGGCGCTTTTTTTCTGTGTGCCTTTGCGAAATCACTCTGGGAAAATTCAATTTGGCAGAAATGAATAAAATTGAGAAGCAGAAGATGCGCAAGAGCCCAAGACAGACGAGGAGGAATTAATATTTAATGTTAGGCCAAGGAGGGAATTTTTACCGTGTGGACTTGTTTTTTCATGAATATGAGAGATTCCACTGCCAGATGTGATTTTGTCGGAATGGAGAATATATATGTATATGTATATAATTTCTAGAGCGGGGATGAAAAACATCCCGGAATAGCCGAAAGCCTGCCTTTATTGTCTCTCTGTAATTCGCGTTGGCAGCAGGTGTTTGCGCTGCTCGCCCCAAAATGCACTCCTCGCCATGGAATTAAGCAAAAACTTCTTGGCTCTCCTCCGCTTTTTCGCCTCCACCGCGAGCAAGTCATAAAAATTCTTGTATAATAAACACGAAAGATAGAGAGAATGGCACAAGAAACATGTTTGCAAGCTTTCATGTGGCTCTTTTTTCGCCGGCGCAATGCTAAACCCCACCGAGATAGAGCTGAATTAGAGTGTACATAGAGCAAATCTAGAGAGCATTTTGGCACTGGGAAAATACAAGAGAGCTTTTCTGCATGTTTTCATACTCAAGATATACTTTTTGCCATAAAATTCCGTGAACATTTTCCCAGTGAAATGTTGGCGGCGAGTTTGGGAAACATTTTTGTAAAAATTTATTACACAAAGTCATAATAGAGAGTTTTTCCCATGCGGCAAATTCGTGAATATGTCACAAATTCGGGCAATTACAGTCTTTTTTTCTCTTCCATCCTGTGATCAACTCCGAATTTATATCGCAAAGCTGGCAAAGAGGTTTAACATGACAATATGCTTGAGTGTCATTAAGGGTTTATAAAGTGATACAAAGTGGCTTTTGCCATTAAATCCTCACTCCTTGGTGAGAGATTCTGTTGAAAATATTTCTTCAAAGTTTTATTAGAATAATTACAAGGAAAATTTGCCTTCGTTATTCAAACATCCTTCAAGGAAAGAGCGCTAAAACGTAATTGAGCTGCGATGGGAGATTACGTTCTCGCATCAATAAAATGCCTTGAGCAGTTTGTCGACATAAATCTCAGAGAAAAAAGCCATCTTAAAGACTTTAAATTGAAGTGTCTTCGAATTTCTTTCTTTTTTTCTCAGTGAATCACATGAGAAATGAGCTTATAATGCAAGAAATATGTTTCGTGTCTCGCTGGAGAAGAAATTGTCTCTCCTGATTTGTTCGAGGAAATCTGGCAGAAATAATGGTGAAAGATTATAAAATCAATACAATTGGGAAGAAGAACACATAAAAAAAATATTGAGAAGGGAAGAAATCAACGTTTGTCATGAATTGAGAAATGACGTGGAAATTTTTACAATCAAAATTATATGATGAGAGTTTTCACAATATTTCGTCTCAACTTTTATCATTTTCCAACTTTTATTCTCATTTTAAACTCAGGGAAAAAAAAACTCTGTTCGGAATTTCCTCTCAAAAAGATCGTTTTTATGCTAATTTGAGGAATTTATTTTTACTGCCTCTCCAAATTGTTCCCATCGCTCGCTTTTTTATTGAATTATTCGCACTTTATTTGAATTAAGGATAATGTCTTTATTGGATTTGTAAATGCCGAGCTTTTCACTGACCTTTTCGAAAATCCACTAATTCGCGCCCCAGCTTTCTGAGATTAGCTGAAAATCCACCGAAAGTGCTTCACGTGAAGATTCTTCGTCTTCACGCCAAATCTTCGAGAACAGTTTGTATAATTTTATTGATTCTCCACAAATTTCGAGGGTGAGAGTTGAAGAGGGATTTTCAGAGCTGTGCCAAAAAGACATTAAAAACCATTTCACCTGGTGAAAATTGTATCTTATTCCGTGGCAAAGTGAGTCTATTGATTTTTAATTTGCCCAACTTCAGCACTGATTGTCCATTTCAGTGTCTGTGATAGTCAAATTGAGTCGATAAATGCCATAGCAATTTCATTCCTGGGAAACTTTTCGTGTTATTTTCATCCCCTTTTCCTGGAAATTTGCACACACAAAATGTCTGTGGGAATTTTTGCTTGATTTTCATGTTTTTTTCCCACTGCACATTTCTCTTTTTTTCATTTTTTAATTATACCCCTCTAGAAATGATGCAAAATTCCTCATACATTTTTTTTTTCAAGTATGCAATGTGTTTTGATGAGAAACAGCAACTTCTCGGAAGCAAAAATCATCCTTGGCATTAATATAATAATATATTTTTGAGATCACAAGCGGCACTTCTAAAAAGAAGCAAACTTTTGCCTCCATTTCAGTCTCACTTTGCACGCGGATATGAATTGATGTGGAAAATATAACATCGGAAATGCAAAAGAGTAACTTAGAGGCAGAAATCAAGGGGTAGACACTATGGTCAGAAGTGGTGTACAGCTTTTAAAAGAAGTGTTAGGAATTGAAAGTGAAATATTTGCATTGCAAAAGCTTCTTTTTAAACAAATTGAGGCATTTTCTAAATTATTTTGCCTAGAAAAATCGATTTAATTGCTTTTTCTAGGTTATGTTATTGATTTAAAACAGATTTAGATAATTCAAAAATCCTTAAAATCATCAAATTTGAGTTTAAAATAAGAATGTTTTATCTTTTTCTTGGCAAAGTTGAGAATTTGTGTTTAAAAATCACTTAAAATTGGTTAAACTTCATTAATACAGCTTAAAAGTCGATCATAACCTCAAAAATATCATTTCAGTGTAGATAAATGTATTTTTGCTTAGTTTTTTTCCGCTGTTTCAGTAATAAAGCGACAAATTCAGTCACAATTAGTAGAAATATCTTATTTTTAAGTTTAACAGGATTAAAATTAGTCCAAAAAGAATTTTAAAACCGAATTCATAACCTCACAATCAGGTCAGGATTTTTCTAAGCAGTTCTTAGAATGTTAAATCTAAGAAAATGACGAGTTTTAACCTCAGAAGTGAGGAATGAGTCAGAAAATGCCCTTAAAGTCGTTCAGAAGTGTCTGAAGTGTACAGATTTGAAGCCTTTTTTCTCCCCCTTGGGATAAAAATCTACTTGAATGAGTGAAAAATTTCATCAGAGAGAGAGAGAGAGAGAAAAGAGTTTTAAAACTAATAAGGAGAAATCTGGGGAGATGAAAAATGTGTTAAAGTGCACAATTTGCTGTAGAATTTATTTAGGATTTTCCCATTCTTCATCTCCTGCTTTTCACCACATTTCCACTTCCTTTTCGCGTCAGTGAAAAATTAAGGGTTGAACTTATGGTTGAATACAAGCCATACATGGGAGCTTTATGATTGATTTCCCAATGAAAATCTCGGTTGGAAAGCGTGTAAATTCTGTGACAGTGGCAGAAACTTTTGCAATAAATCACCTCAAGAGAGTTGAAGCAAAGTGATGTGAATTGCAATCTTGCATCTTGTATTAAATGAGTTTTCATTTCTTCTACCATGATTTTGAGCTTTCATGTCATATATATATATATATATATCCCATTTCCCAAACCTTCCAACACATCCATTTTCCCCGGAATTGAGTGAATGGCGGCGCCATGGGAGCTTTTGAAGTAAGTCGAAAAACCACTTTTGATGCACTCAAAGCTGAAGCATTAGGAAAAAATTTGTGGAAATTTGCAAAATAACAAACAAATACGTCAACGACAAGCTTCTCTCATCCATCAAAAGCCGCATGAATAGTTCACAGAAGCGGAAGTAACATAACCATTTTAATTGACATGCATTTGCATTGAGTATATATATTTTCACCCTTGAAGCTTCGCCCAGAGGGAATAAAACGTGTAGTCTTATTAGGAATTGTGCCAATAATTGAACTTTCCACGATTGCAGTGAACATAGTGAACACATTAAGCTCATTTCATGGTGGAAAGCTCTGTCTTATGAATAGATTTGCCAACTGGGAAGCACTCGTTTTCACACACAAGCACACAATTTAAAATGCTCGCTGTGAAAGGAGCTTCTCTCCTTTCGCCATGAATGCCTGAAAAGTCTACGAGAGTCAGACACATGTGAGGATAGTATGAAATAAATGGAATTTAATTAGTAAATTTGCATTCAGCCCCCATTCATGCGATTTATTGTGCACACACACACACATTGGCGTGGGTGGGAAGATTACGCGCGTTTGTGGCTTTTCCATTCATTTTACATTATATGCGAAATGCGACTTTTTCACTGTGGCACAAACTACCGCACAGATTTTATGATTTTATGTGGCCCATTGAGATTTCAACGTGCATGATTTTGGCACGAGTGCGGGAATTTTCGCCGGAAATTTGGATTATATTTTTTTTTACACTCTCTCTCTCTCTCTCGCTGATGCTCTAAACCACGCACGTTCTATGAACAATTGCTGGCAGTTAGAATTCAGTATAGCAAATCCAGATTCTTCTCTAAATAATCAAATTAAAAAAATAGATAGAAATATTGAAAAACAATCATTTCATGGAGAGATAAGAAAATGCAAACAAAAGTAGAAAATAAATAATTGTGGATTGAAATAGTGAACAAAAAGTGCGAAAAAAGACTAAAAAATTGAAAAATTATCTTCAAAACTTAGAAAAGTTATTGCTTAAATTGTTTAAATATAAACTAAATATGAAATAAGCCTGGGAAAATACCATTTTTAATACTAGGAAATTAATATTAATAGATTTGTAGAATCAAAGGCATTTTTTCACAGAAAAAATTACAAGAACAGTAAAATTTCACTTATATTTCCAGAATTTCCTAAATTTTCCACAGTAAAAATTAATAAATTTTTGCATATTAATTGTATTCTATCAAATTTGTAGCTAGTTTCAAAATTTCATTCTTAATTTCCAACATTTCACGAAACTCCAATAAATGAAAGTTGTCGTATCAAGCGTCAAAAAGGACAAGAATTTAACACAAGTTCAATAGAACGTTGGAAAAAATATCATTTGATGATATTTTGATATTTTGAAATTCCCTTTCGCGGAACTTTTTGTCCCAGAAGAGGAAAAGCTGAGCAATTTTCCACACAGATCCTGAGCTGAACGAACTGCTCGTACATCACATTTGTTGCCCCAAAGAATCACATACAGGGATATTTGCGTGAAAAAAAGGGCAAAAGAGGGATTCTGTATGCATTGTATGTTGAATCGGTGGCGAAAGGATACAAGGTTACATAAAAGGGGAAGCGGATTACCAATTCAAACGCGTCCCAATATAGTGTGCGCGCCTTCTTTTGCCTCTCCTTCGAAGATAAATCACTGGCAGATGTTTGCCTGAATTCAATATTTGCCAAAACATCATGAAACATATATGGCGAAGCCCCAGGAGAGCAAGTGATGATCGACTTGAGCGCTTTCGCAGTTCCGATAAGATTTGTGCGTTTTTTATTCCCACTCACTTACTCTTCTCGCACTGCCTGAGATGGGTGAGATCGGACCTTTTTCCCACCCCCCCACCCCTGCATCGACGAGCGCCTGGGCGCCCAGAAACCCACCCCCTGTCATGCCATCGACATGCAGGGTGTATTAAGATATCCGGAGAGGCGGCAAAAGGAGCTTTCAGCACGCTGTTGCATTCGGGGCGCTCATCCGCAGGGGCGGACGAGCAGAGGGTGGATTTCAGAGCATTTACCCCATCGTGTGATGCCTCCTCAACCCCTTAATGCGATATAAATCCGATACAGTGTCTGAGGATGGAATCTACATGGGTTGAAATTGTATATTTATGAGCTGAAAATTATCATGTGAATTGCTTTTTGCCCACCAAAAATACATCTTTCTCTCTCACTCTCTCTCTCACTCTTAGTTTAGATGAAAACTAATAAATATGCCAATGCATGTTAACACTCTCCGCTCCACCCTCTTTCTGCCCACACTTTTCCTTTCCCTTTTTCCCCCTTCATCTTCGGGGGCGGAGAGAAATATCGGACGCGATGGAAAGAAAAAGCTGAAAAGCGCAAAGTTACTTCTGCACTTTGTCGTTTTCTTTCATGGTGGAAAATTAAATTAGAGTGTAGAAGAGATGAAAGAGGAAACATCGAATTATGAAGATTGGAATCGCCCCCCTTTTTTCTGTTCTGAAAGCACTCTTTTTGCCTTTGAAATTACCATAACGATTTTTGCTACAAAAAAAATACACTAATTCTCTTGATTTTAGCAGTAATTGGAGTGCAGAGAATACGATAATGATCTTCTTCTGTGCGAGAAAATCTGGTGGAAACTTTGTAGAGAGTCTCGAAAATGTATTAACAATCCATGCTTGGCTGATTAATAAAACACATTCTAAATAAACCCTTTTGAAAGCTTCGCTTATGTAAAAATTTCCATAATATTCCATGAAAGCTTTTACTAAGAAGATATTTCAAGAATTCACGCACGAGTTTCACCGTATAAAAATACACGCTAAAAGCATCGCTTTCATGTGAAACATCTTGAACAAATATGAATTGGCGAGATTAAAGAGAGATTAAGTGGGCATTATCAGCACGAAAGTTGTGAAATTTTTGACTGTGGGAAGAAATATTGCAACGTTTGCCTCTTTTGTCCCACTCACATCCATCTTCCCAGAGAATCTTCGCTTGCCCAGCGCAAGAGCAGCACACGAAAGCTCTCTGTAATAATTTATTAAAGCACATCAAGAGGGTGGACAATTTTTCCCCCGCACGGCACATTCTCTAATATCATTCTCCTGCCGGCGAAATGGAAAATAAATAGAATCTTATCACTTAAGGAGAGTCGCTCGAAGCCATTTAAATATCAGATTTCCTTTCTCTGCTGTCTCTCCGATTTGTCCTGGGCGCGAAGGGAATGCTGCGAGGGACAAATTCCACAACAGCGAGAGAGAAAAAAAGGATCTCGAGACGTCCATATGGATTTGTGTCTCATCCCCCCAGAGAGAGAGAGAGGGTGGCGTGATGACTGGATTGAGCTTGAGCGCGGATAAGTCAAAAATTCACACTTTAGCCGAGGGTGGATTTGCCAAGGAGAGCAAAGGCCAAGTGTTAGGAAAACACTGCATTGCCATTTAGCATGATATATTCATGAGTTTTCCCCGTTTTAGGATTATTTCACGTCGTCACCTCGCTTGACATTTTCGCACATGACGCAAAATGGGGGTGGGTGGGGCGGGGATGGGTGGCAAAACATGAGCTGAGAAGAGGATGGACGGAAGTGGGTGAAAATTTCAACCCTTCTCAATCATTCACTTTCCCAACACTCCACGCCACTCGCATCAACCCTGCAGAATCCATTAATTTATTCACTGAAATAATGCCCCGCAGTTGTGAAATATTTCTCATCAAAATGCTACTGTGAAGGATCATAAATGTGGAAAAGCATATGGAGGGCATTTTGCTCATCTCCGCGCCACGCTAAGCCAGCACAATCACGCAAAAGCTCCATCATGTTGCTGTTGGCCAATAAATTTGTGCAAGAAATCCCAATGAAAAGTGTTTGGAGAAAGTGAAGAACTTCAAATGGTTATCAAATGCCCAAGAGCTTTCCGGAAAATTCAAAGCTCGTCAATAGACTATATATTGTCAGCTCAAGAGGAGGTCTTCTGTGCTCAAAATGTGCCCAATCTTCATCTGTGATCAGCTGTAAATATAATTAAGGCGCCCAACATCAAAGGGCGTCTCTTGTCCCCCAAAATTCACCCCCGCAATTTGAGCATTATTTATTTGTTCTCACGCAAATTGCACAAATGCCATCGCTTGAGTGTTGACTTTTCATCTCCTCCACATGCACTTCCATCAAGATTTCCACTTGTTTACCCCATCTAGTGGAATTGCTTGTGTTGGCATTTCGACAATTGAGAAATTTCCTCATTACTCGTCGTAAAAGCATTTCATTGGGAATCAATGTGACTTCCGTTTGAGTGCGCACACACACACACGGCAGGAAATAGATTTCCAGATTTCCACTTCCTCCATAAAATTTATTTCTATCTCTGGTGCGAGAGAATTTTCTCATCTCTTTGCCTTCTTTCGCGGCATAAATATTGAAAGGCCGCGGAGAGGGTGAAATGGAGAGGAAATGGCTGAATGTATTACCGGCAAAAATAGGTAGTCGCAGGGTGAGTGGAGGAGCTTAAGAGAAAAATTCTGTTCATAAACCCCCAAAATACCAATCATAACTCTCTTTTGGGAGCACTGTGCGGAATTTTCTGCACTTTCCCCGACCACACACAGAATAACTTTGCGCCAAGGGGAAGAAGTTACGGCCGGAAGTGGTGTACATGTCAGAAGACGTCTTAGGAACTGCTCAAATATTCACAATATTAGTTTTATGAGTGCTTTTCTGAAGAAATAGAGTTATTCTTTGATATTTCATTGACTTTTAACCTAGAAATATTCACACTTGTGCTTTTCTAGGTTATGTGACTAGTTTAATACGGATTTAACCTGCAAAATCAACAGTTTGTATGCTTAAACTATTGACTTCAATCCAAAAGACCGCCAAGAAAAAATCATACATTTTCATGCATAAAATGTCTCTATTCTGAATTTTTGGAACTGCGAATTGTAAAAAATCACACATAACCTCAAAAATAGCATTTCTGACATGGAAAATATTCCCTTAGAAGCTGCTTTTTAAGACTTTGAACTCAAATTGGGTTAAGAAATCTTCTATTTTAACTTCTGAACGGAATTTTTGGAGATTAACTGATATTTTTAGGGTATGATCGAAACAAGAAGCGATTTTCAAGTAATTTGCTGAAATGTCATAAAGTGGTGTACAAATTTTGGCCACATTATCTCTGCCTGGATATGCGTCAGGCTTGGAGAATAAAAGCTCATCCTTGTGCGCGTTTGAAGCTATTTTTAAGCCCAGGGGAGCTTTCTCAGTTGGCAAATGAGTGGCCAAGCATGCATAAAAGCATCGTGAATATTAGATTGCGAGCTGAGGAGTGGCAAATATTCCCTCGATAATATATACATATGTACATATATAGGCAAAAAACACAGCAGCGTGAATTCAATCGCAGTTGAACTTTGTGATACAGCGTTTCGAGCATGTGTTAATTATGAATTTGCCAGGGCTTATGGCACCACCACCAGCAATTGGCCACAGTCTGGGGGTTTTTGGGTGGGCGATGAATTAATTGAAAAAGCGAATTTTGATTAATTATCGAGTGCGCGCGACGCGCCATGGTGAAATTGATGTGGTCACAATGTATTTTTCAATCATTTAGAGCGAAAGTGGCGCAAAAATAATCAACTCAAATCTGCACTCATGGAGCATTTTATCAGCAAATTCACAGCATTTTTTCCAAAGCCATAGAGAGAGAGAGAGAGGTTTGCATTTGCAAAACTAATATGCAATCAATCATGAGCTCATCGCGTCAGTGGGTGGGATTTCAGGGGCTCTTTTTCCACCCCCCCAACGAGGAAAAACTCCTCGGGAAAGGACACACTCGTCGAATAACTCTCTATCCCTGGTAATTAAGTGGTGAATGAAAGTGGGGTGATTAAAATAGAAAATTTCCACTCTGCATTTCAGTTGTTAATCAGAAGTACACGGTCCAGGTGCACGATGAATACGTCATGACGGGAAATACGGCGGTTCTCAAGTGCCAGGTAATTAATTAGGATAAAATTCGACCGCGCGGAATTCGTGGCAAAGTTATTGCGCACACATATTATGCAAAATGCAAAGTCGGGTGGAATTGTGCTGGGCAAAAAAGCTCCTCACGTATTGTATGCTGTGTTTGTATGAATTCAGGTGCCGAGCTACATGGCGGACTACGTGATGGTGACGGCGTGGGTGCAGGACACAGGGATGCACCTCTATCCCAACACCGACATCGGTGGCAAGTACACCGTGCTGCCCAATGGGGACCTGTACATCAGCAATGCCGGACCCAGTGACGGCTTTAAGACTTACACGTGCCGAGTGGTCCATCGACTGACAGGTAAATCCATCATTTCACCTGCGCTGACTCCACTCCAAACAGGAGATTAAAGCTCAGACCTCATTGACTGTGCTTCAGGACTTGATGAATGATTTTTTCGAGGGTTGTTTGAATGCAAAAATCTACAATTCAATGCCTGGAATTGTATTTTAAGTGAAATACAGTGCCATAAGACGATTTACAGCAGTGTGATTTCATGCTTTAAGCTCTCTATTCATACACATCCTCAAAATACGTTCAGTTCTTGTGGAAAAACTACCAGAATTTGTCGATCATGTCAATTGCATTGTCACGTCCATTACCCCAAATTGACAGTGTTTCCACTCGAGCAGCGACACCTAATCTTATAGCATTTTGCCCGCAAACCGAGAAAATCATATTATCTCCAATTGATATTTAACAGTGGATTTTCTGCACCACTAATCCCACCCCCCATCCCCAGAAATAGAAAGATTCTGCGGATTTCAGAGCGTCATTTTAAAGTGCAACTTCCAATCAATAACAACCCCCCAAGTTGCAATGGCACGAAAGAATTGCTGGTGTGTTTAAAGCTCTCACATTGACACAAAGCATTATATATAGGGGAAAAGCTCTCTGTGGCAGACAATTGTGCTGGACTCTGGGGGTGATTTTATCCGCATTATCGTGCGTCAAATCACCCGATTAAGCAACAAGACAAGCCATCCAGTTGATAGTTTGAGAGAGAGAGTCTGTTGGTGGTAAATTCAATTAAGTCACACTTGAGCTTGAGGAGTTTTCCGCACTGTCACGACCGCTCTTCGGCGCTCTCTTTTCCTCAATCTTGGGCGAACAGCCCCAACCACCCCTGAGAATGGGGGTCTGTCGCAGCCGTACTCTCAATCAAATCCACGCGACAAAAGGAGGCAATTTGCTAAAGTGATTATGGCGGTGAAGAAGAGCTGAAGCCAATTTCTCTGTCGTGCATTTTCTCCGCATCTCATCACTTTAATTACTTGTCTCCTGTGTGGATTTATCTCGTCGTATTTGTCAGTGTTTTATCGCCATCCACACCCTTTTCCCAAGCGTGATTAGCTCTCCTTTTGTCACACCCCCAGTGGAGCCCCATAATCCCCACGATGCGGTGCAATATTGTGGAAAATTGAACGCACACACCATTTTCAACCCCTTCTGCAGGTGAAATGCAGGTATCGGCGTATCCGGGCAGGATCATCGTGACCGAGCCCAAGGGAGTCGTGCAGCCGCGGATTAACGTTGAGAAGCACTCGTCACGCCATGTGACGCTCAACGGACACATCACGTTGCCTTGCGTGGCCCAGGGACACCCAGTGCCCACCTATCGCTGGTTCAAGGAGGACAACGAGCAGCTGCTGCCCGTGCAGCTCAGCGACCGCCTCACGATTCTGGCGGCGGGTCTGCTGAAGGTCCAGAAGGCGCGCCTCGAGGACACCGGCAAGTACCTCTGCTGGGTCAACAACTCCGCCGGCGAGGAGACAATCCAGGTCATGCTCACTGTGTCGGGTAAGGAACCTAACCTCACTTTTCTGATCCTATTTCACCGCTATATCACTAAAATAGGCCATAAAGTGAGCTATATATTCAATTATGCTCAAAAATGTGTAGAAAAAGCAAAGGATTGGATTAATAAGCTCGGATTTAATTAAATTTTGAGGTTATAAACCTATAAAACGCAAATTTATGGATTTGAGCTTACGGAAGTGAGCTTTTTGTAGTTATTTTCGCCCTTAAAATGGTAATTTTTGCTGAATTCCCACATTTTGCAGTCATTTATCTTCTAAAAGTGTCTTAAATTGATTGCATAACCTCAAAAATACAGAAAACTCTGTACATCACATGGTTTAATATCTCCCTCTTGTTACGCATTGCGTCTCAGTTGCTTCATAAATTATCATTAAGCTCTTCTAATAGTTCACACGACAATTTCCCCGCGTCTAAGGGTGTGTTCAAACTTTCCTCGGCGCGCCAATAAAATATGGAGTTTAATTTCACATTAAACCCTCGCCCAATATCGACAGAGTGGAAGAGAGCCTTGGCAAACTTTCACACAAACTTAAATTGAAAGCAACATTGAAATTAATAACGGAGCCGGAGATGGAGTCATGAAAATTTAAGAATATTGCTTTGGAGGATTCCATAAAATTGCACTGGAAGCGACGAAGTCGCTTGGAAGCAATCTGGGGGTGGATGGATGCGATGGGAAATGATGTCTAATGGCATTTCTGGTGTTGTTTCACACACGAGCAGCTCCGCTGACGGCCCACCTGCAGCCGCAGGTGCAGACGGTGGATGTGGACAGGGACGCCCACTTGCAGTGCATCGTGTCTGGCTTCCCCGTGCAAGACATCGTGTGGCTGCACGATGGGAAGCCAATTCTGCGAGACAATAGAATTGAAATTCACTCTGAGCCACCGCGAATCATCATCAAGCGGGTGCAGAAGGACGACCAGGGAATGTACCAGTGTCTTGTGACAAATGATTGGGAACAAATTCAGTCGACGGCTGAATTGAAGTTGGGAGGTAAGCAATTTTTCCACTCACCTCCTTCTTTTCCGCCTCTTCTCAGACAACGATCCTGGGGCAGAAAATTGTCCTTCCCACACGACTCAATGGACATTTGTGGCAAATAAGACACTGAACACCAATACAGAAAGGATATATATTATTTGGGGTGGGAGGAAATAGAGAAAAATTGCCTCAATTCATAAATTTTCCACCCAAAATGAGATAAAAATCGAGGGGCATCGCGCATAAGAAGAACACAGATATGTTCTTGTGTTCTTTATTAGTAGCTTTTCATTCTACATTTTCATACATCACAGGAAACTGGATGAAAAGAAGATTAAGCAAGTGAAACTTTCTGTTTTTCTTGCTGAAAATTGATCATAAGAATGCAATTTTGTATTTAACCGAAAAGTTTACTTGAAATTGTGCTTTGAATTGCTGTGTTTCTGCTGCTAAAATTTGAGCACAAATTTCAGCACATTTTAGCTGAAAGAAAGTCGATTTTTAAATGTTTCCTGGTTTGGTGGAAAACATCCTCAATATGCATAAGCTTTATTGTTCTTAATCCGAATTTCCCTGTACAAAAACTCTTCCCTGAAATTCTCACCATCCGAAAATCCATTTCACCTCCTCCGCATTGGGATTTAATTAATTAATACACGGAGAAGTTTGCCAAACAATGAACTTTTCTCCCATCGAATTGAGCCCCTCGACGGGACATTTTGAACGGCCAAAGAAAGCGCTGAGAAAAGTTCCTCCCAATGGAAATTCACCCTCCCTTTTGCCGAGTGAATTTACGTATATATCGTGGAAAGATTGTGTCTCTCGGGTTTGGCTAGAGAGAAAGAGAGAAAATTATGTGGTATTGTTGATTCACTCCCCAGATGCATCACCGGAACTTCTTTATTGGTTCTCGGAACAAACACTCCAGCCAGGACCGACAGTGTCTTTGAAATGTGTCGCCACTGGGAATCCCCCGCCGCAGTTTCAATGGACATTGGACGGATTTCCGGTGAGTCTGGCATCCGCTCGCATCTTTGGCGCTAACAATGCAAATGACGATGGAACGCTTGGTTCTCCTCTCCTTCCCCACCCACAGATCCCGGACAGCTCACGCTTCCTTGTCGGACAATATGTGACCATTCACGACGACGTGATAAGTCACGTCAATATCTCCAACGTGAAGGATGAGGACGGCGGCGAGTACTCGTGCACGGCTCAGAACAGCATTGGCAAGTGAGTGTGACCAATTGGTCGATCGATAGAACCTTCTAAGAATTCCCCCAACAATTATTTGTACAACATTTAAATAAATCCCCCCAGATTCACAGGTAGAAAAGCTCATGCTTCCCTTTTCGACTCTCCCTTTAAGTCTATATTTGAGTTCAGGGATACACAGAAAAAAGAACGGCAATAAATCAATTATGAATGTAAGATATTTAAATTTAGATTCATCGCTTCTTTTCCAATTCAATTGCCATTCAGCAGAATTTTTTCTCTTGCTTAATGTCCTAAAAATAGCTTCGCTTTCTTCCCTTCATCTCTGCAGGGTTTCCCACAGCGCCAAGGTGAACATTTACGGGCCGCCTTTTATTCGCGAGATGCCAAAGATCACGGGCGTGTCTGGGAAGGATCTGGTGGTGAAGTGTCCAGTGGCGGGATATCCGATTGACAAGATCCACTGGGAGAGAGACGGCCAGACGCTGCCCATCAACCGTCGGCAGCGCGCCTACGCCAACGGGACGCTGATCATTGAGCAGCTGCAGCGGCTGGAGGACGCCGGGACGTACACTTGCATGGCGCAGAGCCGGGAGAAGCAGACGGCGCGGCGGAATGTGGAGATTCAGGTGCTGGTGCCGCCCAAGATAATGCCCATTCAGGCCATGACCAACATGCTGCGCGAGGGCATGCGGGCGGCAATCTCCTGCCAGATCCTCGAGGGCGATTTGCCGGTGAGCTTTCGCTGGGAGCGCAACGGGAAGCCCGTGATTGGGACGGGCAACGAAGTGATCCGGCGACTGGATGAGTACTCAGCGAGTCTCGTGGTGGAGCACATCTCCTCGGAACACTCGGGCAACTATTCCTGCATCGCCAGCAACGTGGCGGGAACGGAGAAGTTCACAGTGCCGCTGACGGTGAATGTGCCGCCAAAGTGGGTCATCGAGCCCAAGGATTCCGCCGCTCAGGCCAGTCACGATGTGATGCTGTTCTGCGAGGCGGACGGCTATCCCAAGCCCACCATCACGTGGAAGAAGGCGATAGGGAGCAGTCCGGGGGAGTACAAGGACTTCCTGTACGAGCCCAATGTCGTGCAGTACGCCAACGGCAGCATCCACTTCAAGAAGATCACAAAGGAGAGCCAGGGACACTTCCTGTGCGAGGCGAAGAATGAAATTGGCTCGGGGGTGAGCAAAGTGATTTTCCTCAAAGTCAACGTCGCCGCCCACTTCGCCACGAAGAACAAGCAGATCTTCATCGCCCGCAGCAAGCAGGTGCACATTCAGTGCAACGTCCAGGGCGACACGCCAATCGACCTGAAGTGGCGCATCCAGAATTCACAGCAGCACCTCGATGAGTCCATCGACGCCAGGTGAGTGTCGCCAAGAGCCAAATCCGCGCGTTCCAAGGGGAGAAATAGTGCGCCTCGCGTCTGTACACCACTTCTCGTCACTTTCAAAGTTTCTGTACAGAATCCCAATGACTTCAGGCACTTTTAAAGCGCCTGGAAAAAAAGGCATTTTCACTTCATTTCCAACCAATTTATCACTTTCACTTCCTCTAAACTGTACACCATTTCTTGTCCAATATTTCTCCCTTGGCGCAATTGAAATGCACTTCGAGACGTGAGGCCAGAATGTCTGGCAATATTCCTGATTCACTTTCCGTAATTATTGCACTGTCGTGGCTTCGTAACCTCGACTGGATCGTGTGATAATTTACGAGCGGGAGGAATTAAGCGAGTTCTCACAATGTTTTTTCAAGCCGGACGTAAAACACCCCAATTGAATTTGAAGGCGGAGCGTGGCAGTAAAAACCACCATTAAACCCCCATTAATAGATAAAAGTCCGAACGTGCTGAATTCCAAAGTGGCTCCTCAGCTGCATAAATCACCAAAGCTGCTGCTGCAATGAATCTCAAACTGACGAGCTTTTCCACCCTCTTTTCTTCACCTCATTCGCACAGGTACACGATCAGGGAGCAGACTCTGGACGATGGAATGGTATCGGAATTGGGGATTTCGCACACATATCGTCAGGACACAGGCATGTACATTTGTCAGGCGAGTAATGCCTTCGGACAGGACGAAATGTCCATCCACTTGATAGTGCAGGAAGTGCCAGAGCCACCGAAGAATCTGCGAATCAACGCCCAGCAATCACGGAGTCTGCAGCTCTCGTGGAGCACACCATTCGCCGGCAACAGTCCAATTGAGGAGTTCCACGTGCAGTACAAGCTCATTGCGGACACGTGGCAGACGTCGGAGAGGATCACGGTGAGTGGATCGCAAACGGTGATCACGATCTCCAATCTGAGGCCCGCGAAGACGTATCACATTCGCATGGCGGCGGAGAATAAGTTGGGAGCGTCGGATTTCTCGGAGATTGTCCAGGTGACGACACTGGAGGAGGTTCCGTCGGGGCCGCCGCTGAATGTGCGCGGCGAGGCCAGGAGCTCGACGGAGGTATTTGTGTCGTGGGAGGCGCCAGAAGTGGATCATCGCAATGGGAATCTCCTGGGCTACTACGTGGGCTACCAGATGGCCTCAATGCGCACCGAAGTCAATCCCACGCAAGGCTACAACTTCAAGACGGTGGAAGTGCGATCGCACTTCGGCGGCGAGACAGCTCTGGTGAATCTCAACAAGTTCACTCAGTATCACATCATCGTGCAGGCCTACACGAGCCAGGGCAGTGGACCGCAGAGCGAAGAGATCCTGGTCAATACCCTAGAAGATGTCCCCACCAGTCCACCTGAGAGTCCCAAATGCGACGTTCTGTCCTCCACTTCGATCTACATCACGTGGTCGCCGCCGAACATCGATGGTCAGAATGGGAAGATTAAGGGCTACAAAGTGTCCTACATTTCAGTGGAGGATCTGTACGAGAAGGATCCCCACATGGTCAAGTCCAACAACCAATACCTCACTGTGGACAATCTCAAGAAGTTCACCAACTACACCGTCTGGGTCTTGGCCTACACCAAGATCGGCGATGGCGTGAAGACCAAGCAATTCCACTGCCGAACCCACGAGGATGTCCCATCAGCGCCGTCAGCCATTAAGGCCATCCCAGCATCCAGCACCAAGATCATCGTGTCCTGGCTGCCACCGCTGAATCCCAACGGAGAAATCGTGAGTCTAACTCCCAGATTAACACAATGCTAGCGCCTGTATTCATTCCTTAATCATCCTTTCCAGACTGGCTACACATTTTACATGTCCGTCTTCGAGGGTGGCCGCGATGAGGGGACGCACAAGAAGATCCTGGGACCCTACATCGAGATGCACGAGACGCAGAGGCTTCAGGACGGAGCGACTTACCAATTCTGGCTCACAGCCTCGACGAAAGTCGGCGAGGGTGAGAAGACCAAAGTCGTGACGGTGCAGCCGAACAACAAAGTTCCCGCCAGGATTGTGTCCTTCAGCAGGAAGATCGTCACGCCGTGGAAGCAGGATCTGGTGCTGCCGTGCAAGAAAGTAGGCCTGCCAGCGCCCGTGACTGTTTGGCGCCAGGACGGACACTCCATGGACACGAACTCCAGGAAGTCCATCGCGAAGAACGGCACCTTGACGATCCGCGATTGTCAGCACGCCGATGGCGGGAACTACACGTGCAGCGTGGAGAATAATTGGGGGAAGGACGAGATTCTCTACCATCTGGTGATCAAGGTTCCGCCAGATCCGCCCAATCTCACCGTCGTCAACACGTACACGGACAGTCTGCTGCTGGAGTGGACGGACAACAAGAACGGCGGAAGTCCCATTCTGGGCTATGTCATCAACTACAAGCGCGACAACGGCGATTGGGAGGAGCTGCAGATCGACTCGAAGACCAATTCACACTTGCTGGGCAATCTGTGGTGCGGCACGCGATATCAGCTGTACATCACGGCGCTGAACAAGATCGGCACGGGCTTGCCGTGCGACATCGTGAACTCCTTCACGAAGGGCAACGCGCCGGTGCAGCCCAAGCACAGCCAGATGATCACGAACAACTCCACGAGCGTCACGTGCTGGCTGGACTCCTGGGGCGACGGCGGCTGCGGCATCCTGTACTTCGTCATCGAGTACCGGCCGTTCGGGCGCTCGCACTGGAACATGGTGGCGGGTCACGTGGCGCCCACGGAGCGCATATACACGGTCAACGACCTTTCGCCGACCACCAAGTACCAGCTAAGAGTCACGGCGCACAACAACGCCGGATCCACGATGGCAGTTTACAACTTCACCACGCTGACGCCGCAAGGAAGTAAGTTTGGAGGGTTTTCGAAGGACCTCAGAAAGGGTAGAAAACAGTGAAGAGACATTTTCTGTCTTGAATTAATTGAAAAAGGCTAAATTCTTAATGAAAACCTCTAAATACGAAACTTTTCGACTATGAAATTCAATTTTAGACATGTTGATTGAAGGTTTAATTGATTTAATGACTGTTTTTGATCTTTATTAAGTCATCTGTGATCGCCACTCTTATTTACCCTTTGGGACTGAATTTCCGGCTTAGGATGGAAAGTGTAAAGTTTTCCTGTGCTTTCAGTCATCTATCCAGGCGACCATCCACCTTCGGTGTCGCACAATTTGGGCGAAAGTTCCTTCTATGCAAACTTCAAAGTGCTCCTGCCCGTGACACTCTCCATTCTCATCCTCCTCAGCCTCATTGCGGCGGTTCTTCTCATCCGAAAACGAAGTGAGTATAACAAGCACCGAGTGGGTGGAGATTAGGCGAAGTTCTTCGCATTCTTTTGCCTCAGTGGAGAAAATATCTCTCGAAATACTCTCTCGAGATGTTTGCGGGGAAACTTTTCCAATGAACTTAAGGAGGATTTTAAAGTGTGTTTTGTCCCTTCGTGATGTAGAAATGAACGCACAGAATCGAGTGCCATCGTCATCGATCTCAGAATCACCCTCGCTGGCCAATCTGCAGAACAAGGCGAACAGGGATCAGCAGTACTTGGCCGTGAGGTGCAATCAGGGCAGCAACAGGAACAGCAATTCCGCGGATTCGGGCAGCTTTAAGGCCGAAGGCAACGAATACATCGAGGACATCTGTCCATATGCAACGTTCCAGCTCAACAAGCAAACCTACAGCGAAAGTTCGTACAGTGGAAACGTCTACAGCGGTCCGTATCACTCCGTTCGCGGCTCCTTCGTCTACCACGACGTCAAGACGGACAGCTATCACGTGAGTGTGGGGATGAAGCTAAGGGGGAGATGATATGCCCTAAATCTGTACACCATTTCCTGACACTTCCACCATTCCTCCGCAGAATCTTAAACACTTTTGAACACCTTTGAAGGCATTTTTCATTGACCTCAGTGTCCCAGGATTTGTTGAAATGCTCAGAAAAACTCTCATCATATTGTGAGGTTAGAAATCCACTCAAGAAATTGTTCTTGGAATAATTTAAATCCATTAGAATCCGAAAAATGAAGAAATATAGCAAATATTTGCCATTTTAAAACACGAACCGAGAAAATAACTAAGCAAAGAAACATTCTTCTACACTAAAATGATATTATTTGAGGTTATGATTGACTTTTAAGCTCTTTTTCAAGAAATATGAAGTTTTTAGAACAGAAATACTCAACTCTGCTAAGAAAAAGATAAATATTCTTAGTTTAAACACAAATTTGATAATTTTGAGGGTTTTTTAATCATCAAAATCTGTTTAAAGCCAATCACATAACCTAGAAAAGCAATAAAATTGATTTTCTTAGGCAAAATTACTCAGAAAATGCCTCAATTTCGTAAATATTTGACCATCTTCCAATTCCTAACACTCCTATAATGTCTGCCCATTGAATAGAGCCTAACTTGTTGATCCTTTGTTGCAGAGCAAGGAGCCTGAGTACACGAAAGTCCGCCGAAAAGGTGGACGTCTGAGGGATCCACATTCGGAGAGTCAAGGTTTGTCATACAGCAAAAGCTTTCCACTCATGTTGGCCTTTGAGTTAGCTTTTCTCCTCATTTTCGTTGACTCTTCATTTCTCATTGGGCTTCATGTAGTTGTGCTTGATTTTTCATTTCACCCCCTTTTAATTTTGCTATATTTGATTTGGTGTAGATGCAAAATTCTCATCCTCATCTAAATCATCAGACACAAATTGATAGTGAAAGTTGTTTGTTGACCAAATTGGCAGGTGTTGATTTTGAGAGCGAAAGCTTTCACAAAAAAGACAAGAAAGAAAAAAAAGACAGTCAAGATAAAAAATTAGAAGATCATTTATGTTTCTTGTGAGCGTCCTGTGAGTCGTTGCGCATAAAGAATTGGGCTAAAGAAGAAGACGTTATCAAAATTGTAGATTTGGCAGTTTTGTCACTGAAAATCTCCCCCCAAAAGTTGTTTGAGTTTTCTTTAATTTGTTTACCTTGTGTGACACAGATTTAATATATATTAATTAGGCAGAAAAAATCTGTTTCTGTTCCTTTTTATTCCTTCTCAAAATAATGACATTCAAAAGCTCTCATCCATGGCAATTGTTCTAAAATCATCCAAATACCATCAAATTTTAGAATCGGACAATCCAGGTTCAACAGATTCCGAAGTGAGGAAAATCTTAACGCTTCACATACCAATTACAGAATACGACACCTTGGGCTCCGAATCCGACAACGAATTGACCTCTCGGGCTGTCAATCAAAAGAAATATCGACCACAGAGAGGTAAAACTTTCACACCCTCATCACTGATCATTCTCGCCATTATTCATTCTCTCTCCTCCCCCCAAAAAAAACCACCCTCCATTCGTTCTTTTCTTTTCTACTTTCAATCACCACCCACAGTCATTGTGTGTATGTTTTGCCAAAAAAATGAAGAAAATATGTGTGTGTCCACTTCTCACATTGTTGCCGAAGGAGATTCTCTCTCTCCCACCGCCCAAGAGCTCTCCTCCTTGCCACCAGCCGATGATTGACCGCTGCGTCCTGGCCAGAAGTCGATTGAGGAGTGTTGTTGAAAAGTAAATCTCTTGAGCAAATCACTCCACACAAGCGAGTGACTCTTGATTTGCAGCATTTTTGCAGAGAGAACACCACATTTGCTCTCACATCACATCATTGCAGCTCTTTCTTACCACATTTACAGTGACTTTAAGTGAGACGTTGATGGCAGGAGAAAAGTGACGGTGAAATTATTGAATTACGTCCACCAACGTCTCACGGGTTTGCGGATTTTGGTGTTCTTCTCAATTCCGTGTTTGAACATTTTTCAGGGGGTGGAATTTTTGTGTCTTAGAAATCTGGGTGTGTTTGACAGATTTCTAAGTTTGCATTTGGAAAATACTCACTGAAAACTCAATTTTCTGGGGCAGAATATGAATTCACGAATAAAATCATTTCTCTGATTGCAAAGAGTGTGATAAATTAAGCATTTGCTGTTGAAAAGTCGCTGTTGAATGTTCCAACTGAAGTATACGCTTCACTGGAATTGTCTTTCAACTCGCAAGTCGGCAAAAGACACTCTGAAACAGGGAATTGCAAGAAGTCAATTTTGTATGGGAATCAATGAACCGTTGAGCAATATTTTCAATATTTTTGTACAATTAGACTATTAGATTATTGTGCAATAATCGAAAACGCTATTAAAAAATACGACACAGCCTTTATTCCAGAGAAAAATGGAGGAAAGTAGATTTCCTTTCCGGACACATTTTTAGCAGAGAAATTCAAGATTTTTGTGTTTAAAAGCATTTGGGGGTAATAAATAAATATTTTCTGGCGTTTTTCGTCTTCTATGACACTGAAAACCATGAAAAAATGGAAATAATCGAGTTTTGATCACGTAATTTGAACGTCTTGCAATCTCCTGTCCTGAAATGTGTCTAAAGACGCAAAATTTCCGCCTCACCAGAGATTTCATTCACCAAAAACACGAATGCGCAAAAGTGTGTTAAAATGCCCAGTTTTGCATCGAATCACGCTCTGCTCCTCTTGTCCTTTCCCGCACAGATTCCCAGGATGAGACGTCATCATCGTCGGAGAATTCGCCGTCGAACATATCAACCAGGAAGGTGAAGCCACCCTATGTGGCACGGAAGGGCGCCAAAGCCACGCAGAATCTGCCAAAGAGACACGTTCGCAGCTCCAGCGGCTACTCGAGTCACAACGAAGAGACGACATTCAGGTGAGCGGCAAAAGACGACAAATTGGATAAATTCTCCCCCCGCAGAAACCACCCACTTCCCCCAAAAACACCACCCCCACAAAACACCACGGAAAAAGTGGCCCCGATTGAAGATTCTTTTCTCTTCTTGTTCAAGCATCAAAAGAACTTCACACCTTAATCCTCACGATCTCTCTGCTCACGATGAGCTCTTTAGATTCTGAATGTAAGTCAATGGCAATATTTTGCACTCAAGCACACCCACTTTTGTCACATCTTTGTCTCATAATACTCTGTCAATGTCTCAAAAACTGCACACGCGAACGCGACCAAGAGAATGCTCGGAATTCACCGCGTATTTTTTGTGGAATTTCCTAAAGTAATTGCTTCTAGGGTTTATTCAATAACGATAACTTATTTGAGTTTGCCCTCGAGAGAAGAAGTGCTCTCAATCATGCACACTCTTCAATAGTTTATTTTTCTCTAGATATATATATTGCATGGAATTTCAAGGAGTGGCGCAATTGAACTGAAAATCAAGAGGGAGATTTTGTGGTTTAGTTTGAAAGTGTTTAAAAATTACAATAATACGTTTTTCAACGCTTATTTCTTATCAGATTAGCTAAATTATTTTGATTCTCTTTCAATTTTCACTTTTAAAGAAATTATACAAACGCTTTTCTAGGTTATGTGAACAAATTTAGACCAAAATAGCATTCCAGCACACTAATTCTTACGGTTGAGCCTTGTGTTTAGCTGGAAACAATTATAATTAATCACTAAATCTCTTTACTGAACCTTTAGACTGAAAAAAACAACGAAAATGCGTTGACATAACCTCAAAAATACAATTTCGGAACACTTTCTAACTGTTTTGAGCTAAAAAATCAGCAATTTTGAGTTTATTAACTAATTTTAACAAGATAAATTCTTCTAACTTTCATCTAGAAGTGTTCTAAACCAAGGTTTGAACGGTTTCTTGATGATATTTTTAGGTTATGGACAGGTTTTATTGGATAAAATTACGAATATTGTGAGCTGAAAGTGTTTTGCATGCAAATTGAGAAGTTTCGGGACATTATCTCCCCCTTGATGGAAACTAATCCGCAAATTTATTGGATTAAAATGTCGAAATAAGTTCAATTTAATTTCTCATTCTTCAAACCGGTGACAATCCAATTATTGTGAGAATTTTTCTTATAGCAATAAATCAAGCATGTTCCTTAATTACAAACTCCTTTAATTATCTCTAGTCTAGGATTTCTTGCTTCCTGTCGAACTTTAAATTTGTTCATTTTAATCCACAGAAAGCAATTAACTTTTGTAATTGAACTAAAAAGTCGTTTTGTTGTTGAAAATTTACCATCAAACACTTGCTTTTCTCATCACTTGATTGCCATATTAAAGTTTCAAGGAGTTTTCCCAGCTCTTCTCACGCTCTCTCTCTCTCACACTCTCGCTCTCGCTCTGGTGAAAATGCAAACAAGTGTAGAGCGAGTAATAATTAATTTTCCTGTGTGAAAATAATTCCACCAAAACATTATTGAGCAATTTTCTCTTCTCTTCTCGTCTCTTTGCAGTATATCGAACTATCCGAATTACTCAGACAACCACATAAATCCACCGCATCACTTTCTGGATTCACCCTCGGCGGCGGGCGGCGACAAGAAGACCGGCCACTCGCCCAGGATTCGCGCCACGCAGAAGCTTCAGCGCGAGGCTTTTCAGATTAATGTGTAATGAATGGCAGAAATGCGCGAAAGCTTCGACAGTTATTGAGATTATGAATTGTTAAGGGCAGAAAAGCGCTTGAGGAAATTGCGCGCGATTGATTATGATGACAAAGGGATGAAGAAAAGGAGAAGAAGCACTGTAATATAACACATTATGAGGTGTGGAATAAAAAAAAGGGTAGATAGAGATATTTTTAGCTCAAGAATTTGTTGATTTTATACGTTTTTACTAATGAATATTTGAGCATATATATATTTTGAAATTATTCTGTACATAAATTTGAAAGAAAGAAAAAAACACGTATTCGATGCGCTCCTTGACAAATTTCTAGTTCAATTTTATAAATTGATTTGACTTCACTTTAGGAGAAAAGAAAAAAAAAACGTCTAGTGATGAAACATTTATGATTATGAACATATCTTGGAATAGAGTGAAAAAAAAAGGTTGAAATAATGAATTTAGAGACATTATTTGTGACTAAAAATCGAATAACATTCATTCATCCTTCATGTTTCGAGAGCACCTTTTGTTGCAGGAAACAGCCAAAGAAAGAAAAAATAGACAAGGAAAAGCCACACAACCTGACTGTCTTTCGATTTTGTAAAGAAAAAAAAAGGATATTTTAGCAGAGCAAGTAAATTATTGTAAAATTTAAGGGCATTTATTGCGAGTATTTAAGCGCGAAGTGGAAGGAATGTGCCAACATTTTCTATGAGAAATGAGAAAGAAAAGTATATAAACTCGTTTTTCTTTTTTAATACTCCACAACTTGACGCTCTTTTTCGCCAAGAGACAACACAAAATAATATAAAAATTCACTAAAATGATGAAAAATAGCCCAAGATTGTAACATTTTAGAGATGACAATATAAACTTAACTAAACTAAAT
This sequence comes from Phlebotomus argentipes, assembly GCF_947086385.1. Classification (NCBI taxonomy): domain Eukaryota; kingdom Metazoa; phylum Arthropoda; class Insecta; order Diptera; family Psychodidae; genus Phlebotomus; species Phlebotomus argentipes. The sequence continues at coordinate 308,545 of NW_026776200.1, read as the reverse complement.
AGTAATTATGAAGATGTTTTTCTTTTTGTTACGCCAGAAAGATTGCAAACACTGACAAAGAAGTGGAAGGAAACAAAATATGACTAAAAATGTAAGAAGAAGAATATAATAGGAGAAGAAAAAAGTATAAAAATATTCATATATTGAAGATATTGAACAATTTAAAGAAAATATAAATAAATGTGCTGAAGAGAGAGTGAAGAAAATGGATTAATTAGAATGACAAGAAGCTGAGAAATTCCCACTTTTCATCCTGAACATTTAAGCGTTCCTTTCAAGGGGGAGATATTACTGTCGGAAGTAAAAGAAAAAGTGTCCAAAAACCTATAAAATATTCATTTCCAGAGTGAATTTTTGTAATTTCAGACAAATTTATTCGATATTTCGCTTTCTAAAGCATCAATTCTTATGCTTAAGTCGGAAAGATTGCTGTTCATTGACAGAATAAAGCATTTGATGCCCAGAAATATTGAAAATTGAGTGAAACTTCAACATAACCTCAAAAACACTCGTTTAGAGACTTTAAACTTGAATACTGACAATTTACAAAATCTTTCCGGATGATTTTGAGTTTATTAGCAAAACTTAAGAGCTTCTTTCGTATTTTAGAAAGCTTAAAAACTGTGTTTTTAAAGATTTCTCAGCGATATTTTTAGGTTATGAACGAAAATATGTCCAAAAACTTGGTTTCTCTGTTTTTTTTTCGTTATTATTGCAAATTTAGAAGGAAATCATGAATTGATGTACAGATTTATTGCCATTTTCTCTCCCCCTTGGTGAATTTAATGAATTTCCATCAATTTTTCATGCAAATTTCCTACAAATGTCAACTTATTATTAAAAATTGTGATTAGTTTATAGAGAATTTGTTGTCATTCTTCCTGATTTTGCAAGAATTATTTATATTATAGAGAAGTGAAAAAAAGCCCCGGCAAAATGATAATAAATGTTAATCGATGAAGAGAAAAATCACGTGTTTTTAATCAATCACATTTATTACAATGCAGTAGTTTGAAAGTTTTCATCTCCGTCCAGTTTTTCTTCAATATATATATATATGTATAACATCGAAAAAGTTTAATAAGGGATTCTTCATCAAATGTTCTCTGTTTCTTTTTTTTTTCTTTTATACTTCCTTAGGTACATAATTTACATTCATAGAAAAAAAGCTAATATGAATATCATTTCTTTGCTCACAATTTCACGCTTTCACGCTAAAATAGACTCCAGATTTTTCTTTATTTTTCCTTTCTAAAGAGAATTTTACACATTATACAAAATAACAATTGATCTTTTCCCTACACTTTTTCATCTCCCTTTCCGCTTTTCATCGCAGCATTTCCTCCTTTCCAACCCCGCTTAAGCCTAAATAGTGAGAAACAAATATCAAAATATTGAGAAGCAAGAAATGCTCATTCATTCCCTCATGTTTTATATACTTTTGTAGCGCTTTTCTTCTCCCACCCTCGAAAACTTGGCCACTCTCGATTGTTGCTTCCACATTTCTGCACATCCACTCTGTGACGCTCTTGATGGTCTCGCACAAGACGCTCTCTTCGCTCATCCTCAAATCTTATGGCAGATGAAGTGTATTTTCCTCCCCTCATTTAGCTTCACGTCCACTTTCGCGCCGCGTGACAAAATCCTCCGCTTCATTTGCTCTCGATTTCTCTTCAGAATCCGCACTCCTCCTCAGAACATAATGGGCTTATTTTTGCACTGATCCACAACGTATTGCGTGAAGCGTTTGAGGAACTTTGGATACTCTTTTTTGTACACAGCGCGCAGAACTGTGGCTGGCGCCCACCCACCGGGATTCACCACCGAGCAATACGTTATCTTGCACGATAAATCCTTCCTCGACACCTTCCCATTCACCGCCTCGCCGACGTACGTCTGACAGTACAGTATCACGGTTAAATAGATGCGAACACACTTGCCCGTATTTGCTGGCTGCAAGAGAGACAAACAGGGAGAAAATGTGTAAGGAAAACACCATATAAAAAGGGACGAAAATAATAAGCTATCAAAACAGCTCAATTTTCAAACATTAGACTTTAGCGCCTCTAGCGGTGGTCAGATAAACTTCTGTTTTTATAAATATTTGTAGTTTTGCAAGACCTTCCCAATGACACCAAAATCATTCAAATCGGACAATAAAAAGCGCAGTTATGGCTATTTTAATTTCCAGGATTTGCATCCCCAAATCTAGGGTCCTGAAGGATCTACATTCTTAAGTTCGTTGGTTCGTCGGAAAGGTCTTGAGATCAGCTAAAACGCACTGAAATTTGAGTCATTTCCATGCTAGAGAAGCTGAATAAATGACGAAAATGTGTTTTAGAGCTGTTCAAAATGGCGGATCAAATGGCGGACTTACCGGATAAGTTTCATGCTCTGTGGAATGATTGCAGACAATCCAGGCATCGTGAGAGTCCGGATCCTCAACCTCATCCGTCACTCGACGCATGTGCGACCAGAACAGAGCGTCACGCTGACTGGCTGGCCAGATGCGCTTGTGTGTCTGCAGAAAGACCAGAGTGTCTGGCGAGATTGTCTCCAAAATGGTCATATTCTCCAGCGTGGCTGTATTTCCAAAATGGACAAAAAAAAACAAAACAAACAAACACACACGCACATTAGAAAAAGAGACTTAATTAATTTTCTCTCCCATCAGGCAAACGACGAGATTCTTATCAGCGAAGCACACACATGAAGAAAAAAGGAGGGGAAAAAACCAAATTGATGGTGCGAGACAAACAAAAGCACGTCGAGACAGGTGAGAAAGCAATTTGCCACAAAGAAAGCACAAAAATAGGTGATAGAGACAGATAATAAATGATAGAAGCGTTTAAGGTCAATCAATCAAGCAATTCTTGTGCTATTTTGGGCAAAAGAAATTGAAAAAATAATTTCACTAGTTCAACGGTTGATTTTCAAACAGCAAAAGAGGATTCTATAGTTCAATGCTCACGAGCAGGTGGCGCTCTTTGATCAAAAACCAATATGGCGATTGCGTGTGTTTACTTTTGATGCTTCTTTTGTGAGAGAAAATCATGAATTTTATCCAGCAAAAACCACCTCAAAACGCCAAACATCCCGTGAAGAGTAAGTTGAATCCCTTCTCAGCTGCCCGACAATCTTTTATCCTGTTGATTTTGGCAGGAAACACGAGAAATGTGCCTGAAATCAGTGAACAGCCGAAAGCCGGCACGAGTCGAGGAATGCTGGAGAACTTCTTCTCCGAGACAGGATCAGGATTCCTCAGACCACCAGCGGCAGCAGAGACCAAGAAGCCACATGGCAAGACATCGAAGAATCCCGGAAGTGGCCAAACAGCAGGAAATAGCAGCGCTTCTGTCGAACCTCACGTCATTCTGGGTAAGAAACTCTTCCGGAGACACAAAAAGAGAGATTTTCACGCGATTCCTCACTCTTCCAGTCATCACGGAGGGCAGAAACAACGCCCGGGGAGAAGTGGGAATCGCTGCCATTGACATCAACTCGCCAACGCTGATTCTGTCGCAGCTGAGCGATGATATGTGGTACACAGGAACAGTTATCAAGATCCAAATGCTCGATCCCGTTGAGATAATCGTGCCGAACACAGTTCTAACCGAGGATCGCCTCGTGAAGGACTCCAAGCTCCTGAAGATCATCTTCAAGGCCTTCCCCAGTGTGAAGATAAAGCCAGCAATGAGGAAGTTCTTCAACGACGTCGAGGCTCTGGAGAGCATCAATGAGCTCTGCTCCTCGCACTGTCAGAGCGTCAAATTGGCCCTGGAAGGGAAGTATTACGCTCTGGCAGCAGCCGGAGGACTCTTCCGCTACCTCAGGACAGTGCTGTGTATCGTCTTTGCGCCGAAGAGCCTCCAAATTGTCTACGAGGCCAAATATGGCTCAATGATGATCGGTAAAACTTTGATAATTTCCTCCAGAACTTCCTCTTTATCTCTGTTATCTCTCTTTTTCCCTCTTCCAGACGTCGAGACGTCGAAGAGGCTGGAATTGGTGGCTTCGTTGATGCCGAGAAAGAGCAAAAACAGCTGTCTCTATCAACTCCTGGACAAATGTGTCACAAACATCGGCAAGAGATCACTCAGAGCGCGCATCTTGGCGCCCTTCTGTGACGTCAAGCACATCCTGGAGTGTCAGGAGACTGTGCAGGAGCTGATTGAGAATCAACCACTGCTCGAGACACTGCGACAAGTGCTGAAGAAGTTCAAGAGTGTGGACAAAATGCAGAAACTCTGCGTTGTTGTCTCCCAAACGGACGCCATTCGAGCGGCTGAATTGATGATAAGTCACATAATCACATTCAAATCCTGCCTCGAAGCCATTCCTCAGCTCAATGACATCCTGTCGTCGCTGGTGCACAAGAATTTCGACGTGATGCGTCAGGGTTTGGAGGACACGCGCTACAGCAGCATCCTGGCGGAGATCAACAAACACATTGTCAGTGATATTCAGCACGAACGTGGTCAGAAGCATTTCTTCCAGCGCATTCACGCCGTCAAGGAGGGCAGCAATGTCTTCCTGGACATCTCCCGGCGACTCTACTATTGTCTGCTGGAGAAACTGAAGACGTACGTGAAATCTCTGAGTCAAACATACGAAATGTCCTTCGAATTGACTCACAACACCATCAGAGGATATCATGTGATCCTGATTTTCGATCCCAAGAAGCCTCCGCCTGATATTCCTGCTGATTTTGACATCATTTCTCGACGTGGTGGGAAAATTCTGCTGCGAAATGACGAAATTGTGAGTCTGGACAGAAGAATTCGGGATGTTATCAATGAAATTCTCATCATTAGCAATCAAGTGATTGATAATATGCTCGTGGAGATTCGCAAGGACATCGAGTGCTTCTATATGCTGACAGCGGTGATTCTGGAAATTGATCTCATTCAGAATTTCGCCACTTTGGCCACTCTCGATGGCTACACATGTCCATCCTTTGGCCCTGATCTCAAGATCACGGACGCCATTCATCCATTCCTCGAGTTTGGCTGCAATCACGTCACGCCCGTGCCCAATAACGTCTGTGCCACGTCGGATTACAACTTCTTCATGATCACCGGACCGAATATGGGTGGCAAAACGGTGTACATTAAGACAGTGGCAATGCTGCAAGTTATGGCACAGATTGGTGCCTTTGTTCCCGCCACACAAGCCACTTTTCGCATCTGTGACAAACTCTTCTCGCGCATGGGCTTCGAGGACACCGTTCAGCGCGGTGTGTCGAATTTCGATCACGAAGTGCGCCAGACAAACTACATCCTGAGGAACATCACGCCGAACAGCGTTGTGATTGTGGACGAATTGGGACGCAGCACGAATCCACATGAGGGCAAGATTTGGGCGTGGGGAATGTGCGAAGAGCTGGCGGGCTTGAAGGGATTCAGCAATGACGGGAGATACTTTGAACATGACACAGAAAGTGTCATAAATCCTGATCAGGCGGTGAAGGATGTGAAGAAGCTGCAGAATATCACATCTCCCTTCATCTTTCTCACCACACACTTCAAGGAGCTGACAAAACTGCCCGATTATCACTTCAACATGGTCAATCTCTATCTCGAGGCCACGGAGAATGTCCAGGAGAACGGTCAAGTTGTCCTGGATTACACGCACAAAGTGAAACTCGGTGTGACGCCACTGAAAGCCTACGGATTATCCTTGGCCAGACAGATTTCATTCCCCAAACACGTCATTCCGCGGGCTGAGGAAGTGTACAAGAAGCTGGAGAATGTCAGCGAGAAGGCAGAATTTGAAGACAATCCTGAGAAGTCTCGCTGTAAAGACACTCTGGAGAATGAGAGGAAACTCTATGATCTCTATGCTAATCTTGCAAGTATTCTCCGATCAAATTCAGAGTCATCAGAGGATTTTGTGAGACAAGAAGTGGATAAGATGCTGAAGAAGTTCATTGAAACAGCAGATCCTGAATTTCTCATGAACGTGAGGACAAAATCTGCTTCTGACATTCTCAATACATCCTTCTCCACTGTCAGTGATGAAAATCTTCCACGTAAATCCAAAGTTTCCCTCAATCTTGAGTCAATTCGTGAGGATTTGACGAGTAACAGAAATCTTAACAACATCACAAGTGACTTTAGATCAATTCTAAACACTCCTGTTGAGCAAATCCGGGAGATTTGCAATGTCAGCAGTTCATCAGTGTCTTCATCACCGTCCAAAATATTGCCGGAAGAGAGAGAAATTGTCTCCAGAAAATCACCATCGATTAATTTCAATCTCAGAACACCTTTCAAGCCAAAATCCGTGGAAAATGCATCAAATCAAGCAGTCAAGGAGGTTGATTTCTTCAACACAACCAAGAAGACATCCTCAGATGACTTCTTCTGCACACCAGGTCCATCGCGCGATGGAAGAACGACTAAAGAAAGCAGTGGAATTGTGAATATCCTCACTGAAGATGATGACGAAGAGATTCAGAGTGAATATGAGATGGTTTTGTCATCACAAATTGTCCTTACGCAGGACAATAGTGAGGAATTCTTCAACTCAAGCACTTCCAAATTCAAATTGGATGAATCTTCAGATCATGACAGTGAGGATTTCTTCAAGAAACCACCAAGTAAGACTTCCAGTGATCCGTGGAAGAGGAATTTCAGTGATAACAAGACAAGTGATAAGGAAGATTCTGTGAGTTCAATCAGCAAAATCACTCCGGTGAGTTTCATGGAACGCTATCGTGAGAGTGTGATTAGAAGAATGAGTGAATCGTCGTCCATTCAGCCCATAAAGCCGGACAAATCCAAGTGTCACATGAAGCCCAGCATCACACACATTCCCGCGGTGAAGCAGCTGATGATTCGACAGCAAATGGAGGACGACATGTCCAGGAGCAGTGGTGGAAGTGATGAGAAATCAGGTCAGGATGTGAGTGCGGAAAGCACAGAGTCTCAAAGGAGTATCTCAAGCGGGAGGAACAATTGGTTTCCGGACGTTGGAACACTCCAGGAGACGCAATCTTCAGGATCAGCGTTGGCAGAAGCAGAGGAAAGGCCCAGGAAGAGGGAACGCCTCGTGTTGGATTTGGCTAAACTCTATGAACTCGAAGACAGTGTCAAGAAGTAATAAATGCTCTGTCAAGAAGCAATTGATCAATCAATAGTTGATGATTTCATGCGCGTGTTTAGCAAATGATTGATAGTGAGTCAGATTTCCCCAGAAAATCCCTCTTTTTCCTTCCATTTTCGCCTCAATGTGTGCGCATGCATGATAGGGAAAACAGTTGATAAGCTGTCTTTTACTCACTCTCCCAATCCATCCTGTACTCTGGGCTGAAGAAGTAGTGGCACATCTCGCGCGCCGTGACGCCCTGGACGACGTGACAGGCCTTCAGCGGATCGATCACCATGCCGTTCACCTCCTCCTCGCGCCTGTACATCTTCATCTCGCCCTCGTCGGCGAACAGCTGCCACCCATTGCCACCCTCGCCGACGCCCTGACGCGCATGGCTCAGCTGCTCCACGCACATGTGGTCGATCTCCTGCCACAGCCGGTGCGTCTGCGCCTCGCCGCCCGTGCCGAACTCCTCCTCGTCCACCGCCGCCACGGCGTCCTCGTCCGGATAGGCGTCCGGACAGCTGAGCTGCGACTGCAGCTTGAGGCGCACGCGCATCTGTGTGTCCTCCTCCATCTTGTCCAGGCCCGACTCCACGGCGTCGAAGAACTCATCCTCGGGCAGTGTCGAGTGAGGTCCTTCCTGCAAATGGCACAGCGGATATTTGATCGCAAAGAGACTCTCAATCTGAATGTGTTGACAAATGGTAAATGTTCTGTATTTGCCGAGAACATATTTATAGTCTTTAAATATGAGGAATTTCACGTGTAAACAAACTGAGGGAAACTAAATAGTTCGCTCAACACAAGACAATCTCATATCAGCTACAAAACTCTGCTGATACTTTAGGAATTCTCACGACCAAACACAAGGGGGAAATATTTCCATAGATATTACGAAATGCTCAAAAACTCATACAATTTCATTCCCAGAGTGTATTTTACTAACAAATTAACTCGTTTATTTGAATTTCTTTTGATTTTCACTTAGGAAAAATTGATATCACTGCTTTTCTAGGTTATGTAATTGATTTCAGCTCATCAATTCTTATGATTAAGTCGAAAAAATTGCTGTTTATTGACAGAATTAAGCATTTTTGTACAATAAAAGTCGCTATTTTGAATCTTTGAGGCCAAGAAACACCGCAAATTGTGCTCAGATCGAACATAACCTCAAAAATAGTCATTTTGACTTGGAAAATTGCCATTTAAAAATCTTTCTGGTTGATTTTGACTCAGTTTCAGCAATTTTGAGTTCATTGACAAATAATAAGAAGCAATTTTGTGATCAAAAAAGCTTCCAGAACATCAAAAACACTGGAAGCTTTGGAGGCTCTGCACATCTTCTTATCGGGACATAGAAATGTCAATAAAAAGGAAGATTGTGCTGGCGTTAGAGTTCCTTTTCAGTGTCAAAACGTTTTTAATGATAAAAATATCAAATAGAAACAGATTTAAGGCATATTATCTCCCCCTTTGACTAAACACTATAAAGAAAGACACTTTTATGCAACACGCCAGTCACATTATTATGCTGAATTTTCAGCAATCAACGAAAAATTATGTTGTGTCTAATTATATAAACTTTCACATGGTCAAAAATGACACTTTAAACAACCCATTTTCTACCTTCAAACATTCCTTTATCTTCCAACCTTTGACTTTGTGAGTGTGGAAGAGAAATTATGGAATTACAATGTGTGGATTTGCATGATCGCATTGAGTAATAATTCATCACACAGTTTTTCCAACATTTTTGCATGCTTTTTTTTTGCACGAAAAGAGATTTAATCTTGCCTTTTGACACACAATAAATTGACTCACACAATAACTGGAATTGGAAGCAAACGAGAAAGTGTGATAAGGCCAAAGAGAATGACGCTTATAATTTCCTATCAGTTACAATTGTGCATTTTTTCCTCTTCTCTCTCTCTCGCAATCAAGTGAAGAATTTACAAAAATGTCCAGCAAAAGCACTATTTTGCCACTGTGTTTTATTATATAATAAAACAGAAATCGAAATTGTACCTTTTTTTATGTCTTAATGACACATCTATAAGTTTGGTTTTTCTCTCTTATTTTTTGAGTAAAAGTAGCACACGAAAATCTTACAAAATATACAATCTTTTTGGTGAAGAGAGGAAAAAAAAAGTATCAATTTCCAAATCAAATTTCTACAGAAATGGCGCGAAATCACATAATCAAATCTCTTGTCACAGAAAGCCATCATCATCATTTGCATCCATCATCAGTCGAGTGCGCGTAATTAAATTTTATCAGCAACGACAGTTGAGTGAAGATGCAAAAAATTCAATTATATCCGTCATTTCCGTCATGGAAATTTATTCTTGGCTCGAGTTTAATCTCTTTGGCGGTCAGAAAAACACTGAAAATCACTCTCTTCACTTCCTTTTCTCACAATTCTGAGACTTCGGCTATAAATTGGGCTAAACAATTCATCACATTAGCAGAAAAGTTATCGCAACTCGCTCTTTGACCCTTTAAAATGTCTTCACTTACATTCTTCCTATTCCTGAAGGCCTTCTTGTACAATCCAAGAGACGCCAAAGAGGGCATTTTTCTGCACTGTTTTTCCCACTTTTTTCCCCTTTTAAAATAAAAAAAAAACACCAAATTCACACCAATTTGAAGAGCGTGAGAGAGAGAAAAACCTGCTGAAAAGCCTCCAGTTGGACAATCGCGACCGTTCCAATTGAAATCCAACACAAAACTGATTAACTTCGTGGCGATATTGACTCTCATTGGCACTCCGGACACTTTTTTCGCCGTATTGTTTTCACCTCTTCTTCTTCTGCCACCCATTCATTGATACGCTCCCCTGCCGCCCCCCGCGCGCTGGCCGCTGGCCAAAATCACAGAGTGTTTGTTTGGCGTGTGATTTGAAGTTTGAACTGCGCCGAAGAGTTCAAGAGTGGGCGCCAAAGAGCCACAAATTTTAACACCATCTCTAATTCAATTGACAGCCACATTTTTTGCCCATAATTGCCTCCAATTGATCACTAATATTCGCGACAGAAATTTGATAAATACGATAAATACAATCGAATTTCGGAATGCGACGGTCAATGCCAAGAGGTCAAGCGAAGATTATGGCGAGAGACGCGAAAAGCAGCGAGTCTTATGGCCTCATCGAGAGATTAGCCAAAAAATAATTGCTCTCATTGATAAACCACTTGTCATTAGATTAGATGTGATAATTCAGAGTGATTTCCCAATTAGTTGAAACCTCAAATAGAATGCTACAAAAATTATAACCTTTCCAAAAAAAAACTCTTTAGAGGCTTTTTTTCTCTTATTCTTCAGCAGCAGCGCAAGAAATAGCAATCAATGTCAAAATCTTCCACATTTAGGGGAAAACGGGGCAATTTTACACACTTGTAGTTTAATAAATGAAGCTGAAATTCAAAATATGGCAATTTGAAATTACAGTAACTCTGATTGATTCGCGCGTTTCACCGCGTCTTCCCTCAGTGCTGCCTCTACCGTCAAATAATGCTAACAGTGAGAATCTCGTCAGGAGGAGAAGGCCGCCATGACAGTGCATTCCCGCCACAAGATCTCCAGAGATACCAATTGAGCAGGGCTTGGTTTTTTGCCAGTTGATATTGGGAATTCGACTTACATGCAGAAATATTTCATGTTTATCTGAAAAACCTTTGAAGATCGTTTTAAAATAACACGTTAAGGCTTAATTACAAATTTAAGGCTTAAATTTGTAGCTCAAAATACTATAAAAACTTTTTTAAATTCTATAACACATTATTAACATTAAAATAGATTTAGAGGGAATTTTAGATTTTGAAATTTCGAAAATTCTGTCTTCGACACAAGCGCCTCTAGCGGTAGTCAAATGAATTTCAGTGATGATTTCCAATATGAACTTAATATAATTAAGTGTTTCAGTTGTTTAAATTGAATTTCATCTGCTAAATTACTCTCCTTTCCCCTAATTTTTCGTCTCTTTTTTAGCTTTTTCAATTTAAAATTCCCGCATTGAGCAAAAAATATCGTTGCACATAGAAAGCTTCAAAAGATTTCAGCATATTTCGCGCTCATTTTACCACCAAAAATTCTTCACCCAATTTTATTTTTCGACTGTGTCTCAACGACCAATTAAAAGATTAATTTACAAGAAAATAAAATCCACCACAAACCAATGTCAAAAAAGAGCAAACAAATATCGACAAATCCTCTCTTTTCCCCCCACACGCATTAGATGCAATATAAGTCAATCTTGTGCGCCTCAACATTACGTCAAGTGGGTTAAACGCAGAGTTATGTCATGGAAAATGCGTGCTTTGACTCCCAAAAGTGATCAACACTGACACACTGACTTCCAAAAACCACACATTTTCCACCACATTTCGCTTCTCTTTCGCTACCGCGTCTTGTCATCTCAAACTCCGCGTCTTAAGAGACATTTTTGCCTCTTTTTTTTCACCTCTTTCTTCAGATCGAATCACGCAATTGACAGCGACAATCTAACATCTTTCTTCCCCACCTGATTTTTTTTCTTTTTGCAGAGCTGAAAGCAAGAGTCAAAACACACACACATTTCTTGAGGGAGAAAGAGAGGGAGAAAAGCCTCATAAATATTATTTTAACATCTTTTTTTTTGTCCCCACAAATTGCTTTCACATGTGAATAAATTTGCATAAAATGTGTGTCTTTGACATCTCTTCCAGAGTCTGCAAATCAATTTTTTTTCTCTTGTGCGCGGAAAGCGAGAGTAAAGCAAAGGCCGTAATTTCACTATATGCAATTTGATCCACTCACACCTGATGCTCTTCGCGGAGACATCAAGAAAGTTATTGAGAGGGTCATAAAATTGATGTCACCGCCGCACATCATATAAAGTGGATTCTTTCACATGAATCTCCACACATTCATCTCTCTTTCTCTCTCGCTCGTGCACGCGACAGCGCGCTTACATAATTGTCCATTTCACTTTAACTCCTCTTCATCTTCTTCATTGACGAAAACAGAGCCATTGGAAATGGATGGGAAAATATTGACAATAGATTTTATATTGCAAGTGCCGCGCTTTTTGCACACTTCATTGTCGCGCAATTCCGCATGCAAATAAATGAAGCGTGCGCGATTCTTTCTTGTCATCAAACTCACCTCCATGTCAGGGCCAGGAAGGGATGAATTTCTCACTCTCTCCAGTCTCTCCTTCACTTGTCTGCAAAGCAGTAACAATAGTTAGTAAAATCCTTTGATTCCTGAGCAAATTTCTCTCTCTCTAACCTGTAGAGATCCTCGAGTCTCTTCCTCTTCTCAATCTCCCGATCGAGTTTCCTCCGCCAACTGTCGTCCCGCTGGGCAATCATCTCGAGACAGTGCTGAAGTGTGGACAGAACACCAGCTGTTGTGGCTCGGAATGTTATGGCTTCACCCTTAAAGTCAATCGGACGCAATCCATCAACCATCTCCAGTGGTTGTCCATCTCTCTGGCCATTGATCTCGGCACAAGCGTCAAAATACCTGCAAGAATTCCACACAAAACACACCATTAAAACGCCATTAAGCACCCAGAAAAACAATCACTGAGAAAGAGGACAGAAATTCACAGAAAAAAAACACCTGAAGATTGATTAAACAACACAACATTTGAGAGAAGAATTCTAAATTCTAACAATGAACAGTGTTTTCATATCTAAACATGGCAAGAAAATGCTTTATTTCACTTAAAAAGTGCTCAAATACAACACAATTTGATGAATATTGACTTTTCGCATTCCACAATTTTATTTCTTGCTCAATTACCGAATGTGACACAGATTTGAAAAGAGGATTTCATATCCTTCAACTCTTCAGAAGATGCAAAAAGCGACAAATGATCGCAAGATAGTCTAAATTATCAATTTTTACAAGAAAAACGTCGTTTTATGTACTTTTCATTGCAATTTTTGTCAAAAATTACTCCAAAAACACTCAATTTTCCACGGATTTTCAAAATTAATAGCGTTTTGGAAAGATAATTTCACAACCAACAATTCTTTGGAACACTTTATTTGTGTCAGAACACATTTTTACCTGTTTTTCGAAGGTATTTTGACAAAATCCTAATTCTGAATGAAATATATTCATAACAGCGCTAATTTTCCACGGATTTTCAAAAGCAAAGGCTTTATGGAAAGCTCAGAAGATGATCTACAACTCTCAAAAACCCATTTCTTCTGTTAAATCACGTCTTTGCTTATTATTAACCTTTTTAACCGTCTTTCTTCTGCCAATTGTAGAGAGAAAAATTCATTTTCCAACCACGTGAAGACAACAAAACTGACAATGAACAACACTTTGATGGTAGAATGAGACACAAACCTTCTTAAATTGTGACAGAGGAGCATTTACAAAATATGAAAAGGCGTTAATAAATGAATTTTTAACTCTCGAGATCGACGAGAATTCCCGCGACACACTTTTAGCCAAGACACACAACACACAATTTCTCACCTTTGAAGCGTTTCAATTTGGCCATAGAGAATGTCTTTGAACGTCTCAATCTCGTGCAGTTTCTCACGCAGATTCCTGTTGGCGCGCTTCAGGCTGCTGCCGCTGGCCGTGGACAACGTGGTGGATTGCAGGGACACGGAGCTTCCGTGGCGCCTCAACGAAACGTCACTGCTCGTGTCCGTCTTGTAGCTCTGCAGCACTTCGATCCAGTGCGTCTTGTCCTCCGGATTCTCCGCCCGCAGATACCACACGCAGTTGCTGATGGACACATCAAAGCGACACTCATCAAACTCATGCGACTGCAGAAGAGAAAGAACGAGAAATTCGTCAAGTTTTCCTGTGGAAATTCATGCATGAAATTGGGAAATAGTGTTGGAAATGTGTGAAGAGAGAGATTTGCCCTCAGAGTTTCATTGCCGCGCGCGCGATTGGCACGAAGGCAGCTACACAAAACATTGTACCGAAATAGCTGCAATACTGGTAAATCACACACGCGAGAAACATCCCAGAAATTGAACGAGATAATTGATAAATTGATGATAATAGAGACATAAAGCAAGCCAAAACATTCACACACACACACACGCGCGTGGCATCGGAAAACACTCTCCCATATGGAAAATTGATCAATAAATCCCAATCAATGGCTTCAACCAAACATCTCTTCTTCTTCTCCTCTCGCGCGGCATTCCATCATAAATACACACGACACACACACACAAACACTCCCACACAACACAAGACAGCATTATTCTTCTTCTCTTCTGAATAGTAAAACCAATTCAGCCGGAGAATTTGCAACATTTTTCCCCCCTTCAACGCATTTTATTCGGCCAATTGGCCAAATTGGCGAAGCAAAACGCTGGCCGAGAAGGAAAATAAAAACTTTTCCAAGTGCTGATTACAATTCATTTTTTTTTTCTCCCATTCACTCTCCCGCGATAAAGTGCCACCCAGAGATAAGGCTCTCCAAATACACAACATCAAAGGCAATTGGAGGCTTTTGGAGAAAATATTCTTTCAGCCAACATTCGATTAACTCAAGTTTCGCACACGCCATGCAACAGTGTCGAAACAGTGGGTGAGAAATGCTCAATAATCACCCCAAATATCAGCCTTCAACACACTGTAGTTCAATGGCCAATTCATAGTTTATCGTGGTTATCAGTCTTGTTATCAGTCAACACCAGAAAAGGCAGCACAATCCAAAAGAATATTCCTGAATTTTGCCATCAAACTTCTCAATTTGCCTTTTAGAAGCATTTAGACAATTTAAATAGACTTCATTTGACGCAAACGACGTTGAATAAAAAGCTCAATTTATTCGTTTTTAATTCACAATGAACCAAAAACAACCCTCGAAAGCACTTATCAATTGGTCAGTGTGGCCAGATGACAGCTGTCAAACACATGCAAAACACACGGACGACGATAGAGACATCTATTAGTCAAAAGAATGTCGTTAGAATAATAATGAAGACGTATTTTTCTCAAGAAATCCCAATTTGATTCCCAAATTGATAGACTATTTCCATTTCCATCGCAAATTGCACAGTGTTATGAGATAAAACACCGTAAAACTTCTGAATAACACTTCTAAATGTCATTTAATGGATTGTTTTGCGGGTTTTGCGTCTAAATTCGTACTTTAAGAGCTTAATTCAGAGACAATTAATAGAAAATCAATGTGTTTAACGAGAAAACTTTTGACATGATGTCATTTTGACATCATGTTAGGAAATCAACACATAAAATATGTGATTCAGAATTGAACCCAAATTTTTAAGAATTTGAGACTATTTTTCTCAATTTCATTCAAAATGTTAACGACGGGAATAAAGTGCAATTTCTCTTCCCTTCATGCAAGAATATGCGATGGTGAAGAAGATCATTTTAATGCCGCGCGATACACTTTCACAATTCCGCCAATTTCCATTTATCTTTGCCAATAAAACCAGATGATTTATGAACTATTTTTTGCCACGATGATTCCACAAATGCGCAAGAGTCATTTGTGCCATATTATTGAGGAATTCAAGTGTACAAATTGACACACAACACTGATGATGAATCACTCGAACGAGTGTCCAAACGAGCGAAATATAATTCAATTAATTCCGCCGCATGCAAATGGGAGGAATAAAAGCGTTGCGCCGCGAGAATGCCGCGGACTTGAGCCACTCGCGCGCGGGACGCGCGGATGACTCCTCGCGAAGCGGCCCATGATTAGGGGATTTTTACTGCCTCGCCAGCACACACGGGCGTTGCGTGCCGAGGCGAGAATCTGTCTGTGGAGCAATTGATGGGCGATTGGCGGCGAAGGGTGTCGGTTGGATTTTACGACGAGGTCATTTCTCAATGTTTCCGCGCTTTCCGCGGCGCGCCCACGGGTCAGCCGCCGCCCTGTGATTGAGAATGCGCCGCGCGGGAGCGGCGGGAATTCCCGCGCGCTCTCTCACCTTGATGGTGGCCTTCTGGAGGCTGATCGCCCCGCGACAGCCGAAGTCGCTCTCCTGTTCGCTCTTGTAGTACGACAGCGTGCCATCCTTCAGCACGATGAACCTGGGCTGCCAGCCGTGGATGTAGTTGGTCCACTTGGACAGATATCCCTTCAGCTCCGGCGTGTCCGACTCGTCGCTGTTGCTCTGCGCCGAGAAGTCCTCAGCCATGGCGCGGCGGCTTCCTGGGCAGCAGCGGTGACTCGACTGGGACGTTCGCGCGCGCTCCCGAGAATCCACTGGGCACTGGGGAGAGGAAGTGGCACTTTCTCATCTTCGGCGGCGCAAGGGGGCGCTCGCCAGTACACTCCGCCGCGAGATTGCACGTACCAAAAAAAGGGCTTCGACTTCACTCGCACATCACACACTTTTCCCGCGAGCCTGCTTTTCCACTCTTCCGCCACACGCCACAATCAATTTCCACCACCGATCAGTTTTTTGGGGTGCGAAAAAAGGCCACGGAAAGTGGAGAGAAAACTTTTTTCACGCAAAATTTTCTCGATTATTTTGACACAACACACACACACACACGCAACGCGCCTTCGGACTTCCAGATTCGAACATTGCTCAAGTGTTCGAAAGAAAAAAACCCTCCAACAGCAAAGTGCATTCAAAATTTGAAGCGCCAAAAGAAAAAGCCCAACGACTTTCATCCACATGCGATCTTTTATTTTACACAGAAAATTCCTCTCGAGTGTGATTACAATAAAAAAAAGAAATTGATGGCCTTCGATCGTGACTATAAAGTTGTGCATCTCCCAGCCAATATGGCCACAGTGCAACGATAGATTTTTGGAGAGCTTTTCCTATAAAGCACACACGAGCGCGTGCTTTTTTTTTCTTTACATGAATTGACTAAAATCGTGTGTATGATGAACTTCATTCTCAACGCTGCTCTCCTCCTCCTTGTAGTTTTGGTATTTGTGATCTATGCTACTCCTGAAGATGCTCTTGGGGCACTTTTTGTAGTACGGAAAGCACTCGCCCGGCCCCAAAACACCCTCGCCGACACGCTGCGCCGTCACGTATTCGTCCAGGAGGTGCGAAAAGGGACTCTTGGAGGCACTGAAAGCCAGGAAAAATCAGTAAAAATGCTTCGAGAGACTTGAATAATTGAGAACTCACGTGAGAAAGAGCTTCACAATCTCTCCAAACAGTCCAAAGTTGTGGAGTTTCCGTGAGTGAACTTCGCAAATCGCCCTCAAGATGCACGCCTTGCCATCCAGCCCAAAAGTCCCGAGAAGATCCTCAAGAGCCACATACAAGAGGGCTCTTTCGCCGCCGTGAAAGATGAATTTGTGCTTCTCCGGAAGTTCAGGTGGAAAATCATCCTCCGCTTCTGCGTCCATCATTGAGACTTTAAAGGGGGATGATTCTGTTGCCGCAGCTTCCCTCCTCTTGCGCCCCTTCATGTAGGATGAGATGTAATTGGAGAGAATCATGCCTGTGGCTCTGCCCATTGATCTGGCGAACACATTGGGCAGCACACCGAGGGGATTTTCATTGTCTGTGAGGCCCAATTTGTCGAAATCAACTGCGCACAGAAGACAAAATGTCAGGAAAACAGGCGAGAAAAGAACCCAGGAAAATCTTACTGGTCAGAGGCAAACTGATGGTGATGTTGGAGAAGAATCCTGGCGGAGGATGTCGGATTAGGGGCAAAGCAAGAGTGGGTGAAATTGTCAGAGAAGTTCCTGGCGGCAGAGCCAATCGTCCATCTTCTGTGATCCAGATCAGTCGCTTCTGTCTGGAATGTGGCTTGGCGTCTCCTTCCGGCACTCCTTCCCTCTCCGCCTCGATGTCCTTCACCTCCTGCGATCCGACTTGCCACACAATCAGCACAATCACGAGCGGTAACCATCGCCAGCGCGCCTCCATATTCTGTCTCACTCTTTGAGCTGGAAAAGAGAGCGAGATAACATCTTATTATGCACTCCTCAAGATCATGAATGAATCGCCTCACGATCACAGGTGAAAATCACGATCATCTGGGCATAATAAACACTGCTCTCAATTCACAATTGAGACACAATTCCGCCGCTCCTTTCACTTTTCTCTCGCGCTCGAAAAGCGCCGAACGCCCAGAGATGAAAAGATCCTCTTCGCTTCTGGTTGAGATCATTGAACTCCAACGGACGCGCCAAGGGGGAGAAAATCTGCCTCAAGTCTGTCTGATAAGAATTTTATCCGTTTTATTGTAATCTAATCGAGGCTTTTCCATCTCAAGAAGTGACTTAAAAACCGTAGCTTTTTCAGAGTAGAAAAAAAATTACCAATATATTTCAACTCTTCCTCAAATCTCCACTGAATTGACCATGATATTTCCCCCTTTGGTGAGTTGAAAGCAAAAGTGTGAGATTTATTTGCATATGAAATGCGACAGAACGAAGAATTTGTAGGTCAGGATGATGTGTCAATGATTAATTTTCGGTTTTAACGAAAGTCTCCTCCTCTTCCTCCTCCTCGCCGCCCTCGAAGTCCTGATCCTGCATTCCCGCTTCCTGGTACTGCTGATACTCGCTGATGAGATCATTCATGTTGTTCTCCGCCTCGGAGAACTCCATCTCGTCCATTCCCTCGCCCATGTACCAGTGCAGGAAGGCCTTGCGCCTGAACATGGACGTGAACTGCTCGGACACGCGCCGGAAGATCTCCTGGATGGCCGTGGTGTTGCCGATGAACGTGGCGCACAGCTTCAGGCCACGCGGCGGAATGTCACACACCGCCGTCTTGCAGTTGTTGGGGATCCACTCCACGAAGTAGCTGCTGTTCTTGTTCTGGATGTTCAGCATCTGCTCGTCCACTTCCTTCATGCTCATCCGCCCACGGAAGATCGCCGCCACGGTGAGATAGCGTCCGTGGCGCGGATCACACGCCGTCATCATGTTCTTGGCGTCGAACATCTGCTGCGTGAGCTCAGGAATCGTGATGGCGCGGAATTGCTGATCTCCACGCGCTGTCAGCGGCGCAAATCCCGGCACGAAGAAGTGCAGGCGCGGAAAGGGCACCATATTCACGGCCAACTTCCGCAGATCGGCATTCAGCTGGCCGGGAAATCGCAGGCACGTCGTGATGCCGGACATCGTCATCGAGACCAGATGATTGAGATCGCTGTACGTCGGCGTCTGCAGCTTCAGCGTGCGGAAGCAGATGTCGTACAGCGCCTCGTTGTCCATGCAGAATGTCTCGTCGGTGTTCTCCACCAGCTGATGGATGCTCAGCGTGGTGTTGTACGGCTCCACGACGGTGTCAGAGACCTTCGGCGACGGCACCACGGAGAAGGTGTTCATGATCCTGTCCGGATACTCCTCGCGGATCTTCGAGATGAGCAGCGTGCCCATGCCAGAGCCCGTGCCGCCGCCCAGGGAGTGCGTCAGCTGGAAGCCCTGCAGGCAGTCGCACGCCTCCGCCTCGCGACGCACCACGTCCAGCACCGAGTCCGCCAGCTCGGCGCCCTCGGTGTAGTGGCCCTTGGCCCAGTTGTTGCCCGCGCCGGACTGCCCGAAGATGAAGTTGTCCGGCCGGAAGAGGCCGCCGAAGGCGCAGCTGCGCACGGAGTCCATCGTGCCGGGCTCCAAGTCCACCATCACGGCGCGCGGCACGTAATTCCCACTCGTGGACTCGTTGTAGTACACATTCAGCCGCTCCTGCTGCAGATCCGTGTCGCCCGCGAACTTCCCGTCCGCCAGAATCCCGTGCTCATCCGAAATCACCTCCCAGAACTTCACACCAATCTGATTGCCACACTGGCCAGCTTGAAGATGCAGAATTTCCCTCATTTCTCCAGAGTTTTTTTTCCACAGAACAAAAAATCAGCGTGAAAATTCACCGAACAGATGCTTTTGCGTCTCACTGGCTACTCAGATTCGCTATGCTAAATTCCAGAAAAGCGTCCAGAGACCGGAGAAACTCAACTTTCCTATTGACTCACAAAGGAAACCACTTTTTGCGGACAATGAGGAAACCGAGAACGGGTTTCAACGGCCAAGAATGGCGAGAAAGCGCTCAGAAGATTCTATACTGCACATCTCGGGAAGACGTGGGAAACTTTCGCGCCAGAATTGATGCTCGATGGATTTCTAGTTTAAATGCTGGGCGCCAGTGGCGCTAATTCTCATCCTTGACGGGATCAAGGAGGAGATATTCTTGCTAGAAATGGTATACAGTCAACAAAGCACTTTTCAGAAGGCAATTGCACAGATTTAAGCCTCTAGAATCATATTTTGCAGGTCAATTTCTGCATCTTCTCATCAAACTGTGCTTCGATCAGAGAAAATATGCATAATAGCAAATTCTTGGCTGAAAGTGGCACAACTGAAGAATCAATTCCAACGAAACCGAGAAGGAAGATGAGCTCTCAATCTAGCGTGAAATCAACTCTGCCGCCGCGGAAGATGATTCTGTGCAAACGTGACGACAAAACGGCGAGAATGCCATTGATCAGTGACTCAGAGATGCATCAGGTGCTCAAGAGATGAATTTATGGCCGAGGAGGAAGACTTACGTTCCGGTTTTTGATGATATCCCAGACACTAATGAGTCTAGTGATTGAGATTAAGAAGAAAATGAAATTTTGACGAAGGAGAAGAAGGAAAAAAGCTGTAGAAGCGAAATTTCTGGGTCGCACAATTGCATTGACAAAGTGTTGCGGATGTGCGCATTACAAATTCGTATCACAATTAGCTTAAAGTGATTATTGGTGGATTTTATTGGATATCTATTGGCATACTGGAGAGTTAGGTACCTTTTTTATGGCCACACGAAGAAAACACACACAGAATGCGCACGACGGCGACATCATAACGGAAAAAGCGTGGCTGTTGTGCAGAATTTTGTGTGTCAATTCCCCAGAATATTCAATTGACCCACCTTGACGCTGGATGCACCGACAGAGACGTTTTTATGGCATCGCGTCCGCGAGCGAGAGAGGAAGTTGTGCAACAAGTTCAAGGTTGCAGCCATTTATTTGCCAGCGCATTGCATGAGATAACAAGACGGCGCGAGGGCGAGAAACTCGGCAGACTGATGGAGCTTCGAAAGCACATTAAAGAGATGTGTGAGAATAAAGACAAATTGACGTGATTTAAGAAGCTGTTAAAATCAATCTCTGTCAAGGGGGAGATAATATGTCTGAAATCTGGGTTCTTCTGTCTCAAGAACAGGCTTAAGTCCCTCAAATGCTTGAATTTCCGATTTCTGGACAGACTTCAAGACCTTGAAGCAAATCAAAAAGAGGATTCGCAACAAAACACAGCTCAAAACTTTTCCGTTTAATCGTAAAATGCATGGAAAGTCACGAAAATTTCATTATTTACATACGAAAAGGTATTTTGAGGTTATGATCGGCCCGAAAACTGTTTTCTATGTTTGCGTATGATTATTTAAGTGTAAAATCTCACTTCTTATTATAAGATTGTCGAAGATGTGAGCAGAAATAGTTATTTACTTATTTAGTTCCACTACAATTAGTCGCATAACCTAGAAAAACATTGGAACTCATTTTCTTTTGCAGAATTGCCGGAAGGAATTCAAGAAAGTGCTCTAATTTGTGAAGAATGCTTCTCAAGCACAAATATAACAAATATTTCAACACTTCCTCACTTCCGTTTAACTTTAAACCACTTCAGAGCCATATTATCTCCCCCTTGATGGCTGCACAGGTTTCCAAGAGGCGGAAGAAAAAGGCGAAAAGGGCAAGAATGATGTGATCATAACGAGTTTATGGCATCGCGAGTTGTGCTGCAATCGTCTGAGTGTCTCTGAGTGGGTTCATTTCGACAAGGAGTGCTTGAGAAACAGAGAGAATTTGTCCCAATTCTTCATCGTCTGCAAGTCTGTGATTTTCCCTACTTTTAGATAGAAGTCGCGCGATCTTCATCAATGAATTATATTGATGATGACACTTATTCTCAACTTTCATTGGTTTTATTTGAATATTGAGACACCGTTGATAAATCTGGGTCAGAACACGCTTTTTTTTTCTTCTCCTCGCCAAGCGCACGCAATGTTGTCAGACAAGAAAAGGAGAGAGAAGTTGTCCAAGAATTTCGATTATAATCACCTGTTTTCCGATTATTCCACTTTGTCATCTGGTGTGACTTAGAAAACATCTGAATTTCTTTCAAATTCACGTGCAGATGAAGAAAAACAGGTGATAAATTTAATGAATCTCATTATTTAGAACATTCACAAATGATTGATCTTCGAGTGTGAGAAGAAAAAATCTAGATCATTTGCAGGAAAAAAAAGGCAAATTATGAGACAATTCTATGATTTTATATATAGTGAAGAAAATATTACAGTAATTTTCAAAGTGACCTGCAATGAAGTTACACTGAAACTATTATATCGTCTCAGCACGTTTTGTGATTTATGAATAAAAAGGGAAATTAGATTGACTTTTCACTTGACAAGAAGCTCACCGAGCGCGATTAGCAATTTCTCTCCACGGGCATATTTAATAGGAGCCAATAAAGTCTGAAGTGTCTGAAGATTATCACCTGTGGGTGGCAGAAAAAGCGCGCCCCACGCCGTGATTTACTGACTATGCACTACTTAAACAGCAATAACGATCAATTTTCTCTAAACATCTCTCTTTCTGCCACCGACAAGAAGAGTCTTGATCGTCTTGATTAATTGTGTGTGAATTGGTCGCGGATTTATGATCTGTAGCATATTTGGAATGAGACCGTTGCGAGCTGTGGATCATCGGACAAATCCTTCGGCTCTGGGACAGGATTTGTCGACTCTTCACAGCGCCATTCTTGGGGATTAATTGCTGCGCCATCAATTAAGCACGAGAGCAAAAAGTATTACAGAGTTTCTCAGCAAGAAACCCTAGATTTGCTTTTACGTAACTATGTCATGATCTCATGAGACTTGAGGAAAAGATCGTCCGCAACAGGTTGTCGCGCTGCAAAAGGTGATCGCAATTGATCATATTGGCTATATTTATGCACTTGACATCCAACAATGTGTGCCATTAAAATTTTTGCCCCAGCAATCGTGACTAAAATGCTCAATTGACGAGCAGAAACAATGGATAGATATTATCACGTCCGTGAATTGAATCAAATTCGTACGATCGCCACTTTTGTTATTTGACACATTTCGCCCAAATCGCGCGCGCGCGCGATCGTGAGGATCAATGATCTTTCTTTGGGGGGGTTTTTCGCTTACTTCTAATAATTAGAAGAGGCAATTTAATCCTTGAGATTTCAGCTCTAAACTGCTGCCTTATCACTTCTTTATCATTCTTGCACACTCAAGCACACTTTTCCATAATCACCCTTCGCGCCACAAACTCACACGATCCAACTTTTGCGCGCAAAAGACTTCCGCGGACTCGCGATGGTGTTCCAGCGACAGTCGATATTGAACTGCACGGAGAGAGAAAATTGCCATGGATGCCTCTTGGCGCTGAAGAAGTTGACCAAGATCGACGTCATCGGGCTGATCGCACGACGTCTTCCCCACCCTGAACAGTCTGAACCAGCCAAATGATCGCGATATTCTCATCGCGCACACAAAAAGCCACTTCGCGCGCTCAATAACTCTGGCAAAACACCAATTCCGGCTAATTGGATTGCCAGATGAAATGATCGATAAGAGTGTGATAAGATTCAATTGTTGGGCAATTGCACGGCCACTTCCTCGTCAGTCGATGCTTTGGCGAGCAAGAAGTGCGCTGAATTGTGTAGATTTCTTCATTCAATCCCTTCAGACTGTCTTACATTCTATTGCATTTACAGCTGTTGTGACTTCTTCGGTCATAAAATCCGGTAAGACATAAACTCCGATCATCTTTATTGATCTGTATCAATTATTGCCAAATATTCAAGACGAAATCCGAGGCGTGAATGAGTGAATTTTTATGTCCTCTTGCGGATTGATTCCTTGGGCTTTCTAAGCTTCTCATTCCGTCTTTCCTGTATTTTCTGCTTCCAAGCCAAGTCAGGAGAAAGCCGGGAAATGAGCCAGAGAAATCCTCCGGTTGTGCTGCGCAGCAAGAGCATGAGATTCGAGAATCGCGGATCACTGGCGCCCATTGAGGATCTCGTGCAGTGTGGCATTTGCTTCGATCGCCTGCAGAATCCCAAAATGCTGGCGTGTCAGCACACATTCTGCCACAACTGCCTCGAGGCGATCTGCAGCGGCGGCAGCAGAAGAGAGTGTCCAACTTGCAGGATGACTTTCACAGCCAATCCCGGCGATCTTCCCACCAATCTCTACATCTGTTCGCTGCTGAAGCTCCTCGGAAATGCCTCCCTATCGCCAGTCACTCAAGTGGTATGGAATTCCCAGTAAAGTGTGCCTCTTCGACTTATCACTGATGGACAATATAATGAGAGTGATAAGAAGCAGGGTGACGCTTTTTGACGCTGATTTCTGTGTGCTTTCTTCAGCAGGAAGATCGCTGCGTGAGGTGCGAAATGGTGCCAAATGCCGCCCATGATTGCTTCAGGGATTGCAGCCACTGTCGCCAGAAGTTCTGCCAGATCTGCTGGACGGCGCACATGGGCGATCTCAGCAATCAGCTCAGCAACCTGGCGGATCAGCTGAAGAGCGCCGAAGAATGTCTAACGCACAAGTTGGATGGCATAAAGGTCAGTTAGACAATGCGCTATTAAAATCTGGCACAGCGAGAGAGAAAGAGAGAATTTGAATGAATCCATTGAATTTTTGATTTTTAGGATCGCATGGAGCAGCTGAGGAGCCACGTGAGTCAGTTCGTGGACAGACAGATCCAGGAACTGCGGAGAAAAGAAGCGCTGGTGCTCGAGAGTGCGGAACAGATGATCGGCGAAGCCACAACCAAAAGCCAGACAATTGTGGATGCAATTGAGAGCACAAAGAGAGATTTGAGTGGGAAAATCCATCAGGAGACGAGCACATACTTTCTCCAGATGCACAAGAGAGTCTCCGGCATCCTTCAAGACGTGTCCAAGTGTGACGACACGCGGATGATGTTCAACGAGGAGGAGTTCAGGATTGAGTTGAACACTCCTGAAGGTGGCGAAGAAACCGAAGAGGATTCGCCAGAGCAGGAAGACAGTAATCCGCTGGAGGACAAGGTCAGCCTGGTGAAGTACATCATGTCGCGGGATCTGAAGGCCAAGCTGTTCTGGGGCAAGTGTCCACGGCCGCTGGGCGTCTTCCTGGCGCCCTGGGTGGATGAGATCATCGGCGAGCAGCTGCTGTACATCGCCGGATCGGACAGCAAGATCATCTTCGCGATTGAGCGCAAGAAGGGACGCATCATCCACAGGATCTTCCACGAGGACATGATCTATCCGCACAGCATCGCTCTGTCCAGTGATTCCCAGGAGATCTTCGTGTCTGACAAGTGGAAGCACTGCATCTTCGTCTTCTCGCGCCACGGCGATTTGCAGCGCGTGATTGGGGCGAAAGGTGATCTCGAGGGATGCTTGAGATCGCCCGAAGGAATCGCTCTCGGTCCTGAAAACACCATCTTCGTGTGCGACACGGGAAATGATCGCGTGCAGTGCCTGAACAGGATCACAGGACAGATGATCCTGCAGTTTGGACAGGTGAAGAAGACACAGATGATTGCTTCTGCGCTCCAGAACACCATCTCCAAGCTGGCCGACCTGCAATCGCCCACAGCACTCGCTCTGCACGGAAGCAACATCGTCGTCCTGGACAGTGGACACTGCAGAGTGAAGATCTTCAACGGATTGGGCGAGAAAGTGAGTGAATTCGGGAAGATGGGCACGCAGAAGGGACAATTCAAGTATCCCGAAGTCCTCACGATCGGACCGCATGGATTCATCTTCCTGGGCGACAGTGGAAATGCCAGAGTTCAGGTAATTTTACTGTAATTTGCTGGCTTTTCAGCAAGACTCATAAAGTGATTCTCTTCAAGATCTTCACCAAGGATGGACGCCTGATCAAAACGATCGGAGGACGAGGATCTTCCCGCCTCTTCAAGTGGGTGTCCGGAATCCACGTCACTCCAGACTTGGAGGTCATCGTGAGTGACTACAAGAACCATTCCGTGCAGATTTTCCAGTGAAAAGTGCAGAATTCTTTTCAGCCGCGCTTTTACCTCTGATTTATCAATTGTATTTATCAAATAAAGCATTTATTTGACTAAAAAGAAGTGTATCTTAGCAAATTCAATAAGAAAACTACACCTTTTTCTCACATGAAAAAATTCATTTCCTGATTTTGGGCGGGAAAATTTGCTCAGCTGTTTTTGACACGCCGTGACGTCAGCGATAAATTGTAAACAAATTGAGGTTTTTGCAGTAAATTCTTCGTCACGCGTTTTCAGTGAGTATTTCGCAACAAAATGAAGAAGAACCAGCGAAAGATGACCAAGGAGTTCCGGAAGATGAAGGTTCGCTGTCCGGACAAGCAAAGCAAGGCGGAAAACTCCGCTGAAACTGCATCAGAACTGCACGAAGATTCGGATGAATCTTCCGCTGGTTCTGGCAGTGATTCCACATCCGAGAGTTCTGGTGGAGAGGATTTGGGCTCTCCGCCCACCTTCAAAGTGGCCATGTGGGATCTAAATCACTGCGATCCCAGGAAGTGTTCCGGACGGAAGCTCGCCAGGCACAGATTGATCAGGAATCTCAAGCTTGGCCAGAGGTTTGTGTCTTCGAGAATCGACAGCAAGAATTGACTTGCGCTAACGTGAGTCTTTCTCAGGTTTCCCGGACTCGTTCTCACGCCCATGGGCACGAAAACCGTGAGTCCGGAGGATCGTGAAATTGTGCAGAACGCCGGAATCGCCGTTGTCGACTGTTCCTGGGCGAAACTCGACCAGACGCCCTTCGGCAAGATGAAGTCTCCGCATCCGCGTCTGCTGCCCTTCTTCGTGGCGGCGAATCCCATCAATTACGGGAAGCCCTGCCAGCTGAGCTGCGTGGAAGCCATCGCGGCCACGATGTTCATCACGGGTTTCAAGGCGGAAGCCAACTGGTACTTGAGCAAATTCAGCTGGGGACACTCCTTCGTCTCCCTGAACGCCGAGCTGCTGGAGAAGTACGAGAAGTGCACAACAGCGGCGGAAATTGTGGCTGCCCAGAATGACTATCTTGAGAATGCGCAGAAAGAACAGGCACAGAAGGCGCCGGATTGGCCAGTTGTGGCATCTTCGGATTCTGAGGAGTGAAAGTGTGTCTTGTTTGCCTGTTTTTACACTTAAATATACATGCAATTATAGTGGAAATCGCGGCTTTTTCTCCTTGGCTAAATATGAGGTTAGGACGTTTTGTTTTGTTTTTGGTCAGGAGGAAAATCCCAGTGCGTGGGAATTTCGCCTTTTCCTGGGCTTTTCACACTGAAAATGTCTGGCAACGAACAATCCAGCACCTTCTCCAGTCAGCTCAGTGATGAAAGAGTTCGAGATAATCTCATGTGGGCGGTAAATTGGCTTTTTTCCAGTCAATCCCGACACTTTCTAACCTCACTCTTCTTCCAGAGTCGTCCCTGCTTCCTGTATAAGCACGAGTTCAGCGATTGCAAGAGCTACAAGGCGCGATTCAATCAGTACTTCATCTACGGCGAGTCCATAGATTGCTCACAGTGGGGAAAGGATTACGAGGATTGCCTGAAGTATGAGGAGAAGGATGATTTGGCTGCCGCTCGGCGACTTCTGGACAGCGAGGCTGAGCGGAGGCAGAAGAGGATGGAGGCTCACAAAGCCAATGATGTGTGGAAGAAGAGATCAACTCCACCAACAGACTGGAACGCTCCACTGCCAGAATGGTTCACGAAGACCAACGAGAACACATTTCTCGCCCTGAAATCCAAGGAACTGCAGGATGGCGTCGAGACACCGGCGAAAGAGAGCTCCTTCTGCTCTGTAATGTAGCCGGGAATGCCGGGAATTGACAAAGACAGCTTTCTAGTGTAACTTCAATGAGGGAATTTAGTGAAAAAGTCGTGAAAATGCAGGAATTTAAGCGTCTTTCTGGATTGACACCAGAGTCTTTCCCGGTCGCTTCGCCTTTGTCGCCCGCTTGCGCGGACTCGCGTCCTGGGAATCAGCGATGCACTCGTCATCGCTGGCGGGTTTGGGCGTGGAAACTATCGCTCTGGGACTCTTCCGCGTGGCGACAGACTTCGGCTTGCGCTGCACATTCACCACAACGTCCGCATCCAGGCTGATGTCCAGCTCCAGATTCACCTTGTACAGCTTCTTCGTCTTCCCCGTGGCCTTGGTGACTTCCGTCTTGGCTTTCGCAGCGTCAATTTTCCTCTTGGGCGACGGCGAAGGCGCAACAGCCGGACTTTTCTCTCTCTTCACGCGTAGCTTCTTCTCCGGCGAGACGGAATCTGAGTCTCTGGGACGCTTGGGAGATCTCTTGGCGGCATTGATGGCCTCCTTCTTGGCCTTCTTCAGCGGCAGCGATACAGCGGCAAACTCCAAGTCGCCCGAATTCGTCTTTCCCAACGTCTTGAGCGCCTTCGCGAACATCTGCCGACACTTGTCATAATCCGGCGCCTCGTCGTGCTTCAGATCTCGCACGTGCTGCAGGAACTCCTCGAGAGGACGCGGATAATCGCCGGCAAAGAGATCCTTGAGTGACTTTCGTACATCCTTCATGAACTTCTCCTTCGCTTCCTGCACTTTTGTCGGCACTTTGAGCGTCTCTGGCGCCTCCCAGGGCAGCTTCGAGGCGCACCACTGCACGAGGTTATAGCCCAGAATCTCCAGGTCTCCGCGCCTGGTCTGGACGCCCAGATGCGCGTCCCGCGACGTGTATTCAATCGTGCCGTTGTGCATCTGCTTCGGGTCCGGCTTGAAGTCCTTCGTGGTGAAGTGCGTGGCCAGACCGAAGTCCACCAGGTACGCCTGGGCGCCGCCGCCCTTGCCGAAGCCCAGCAGGATGTTGGCGCCCTTGAGATCGCCGTGAATGTACGTTGCCTCGTGAATGTACTCCAGAACGTCGATCTGCAGGGGAAGAACGATTGTTTGGTTAGAGTTTCTGTCGCCTTCCGGACACACGGGGACTCACCATCTGGATGGCCAGCCGGTAGACGGTGTGCAGTGGAATCTGGCGGCCGTTGTTGATGAAGATCTTCCAAATATCACTGCCATAGCGCGGCATCACGACGAATCTGTGCTTTTCGCCCTGCAACTCGTGCGATCCTCTGCCCAGGAGATACGGCATGCCGAGATTCTTCAGCTTCCTGGCCTTCTTGAACGCCTCAACTGGAAAACAAGCCTGGTCAGTCACCCCGCCACGCGTGAGCCCCCCAAATTCCCACTCACTGTCGGCAGTCTTGGTGTTCCGGATGTAGAAGTGCATCTCGACGAACAGCGGCCCATTTTCGTACGGTTCAATCTTCAGCACGCTCTGGTAGTCGTCGGTGCTGCGGGGCGCCTTCTCCGCCTCGCAGCAGGAGTAGATGTCCCCGAAGCCGCCGCTGCCGATCGCCGGGCCGACGAGCCAATCCTTCTTCTCCAGATCGCGCAGCACGCTGCCCAGCGTCAGCTTCACCGACTTGCTGTAGCCGTTGGCCTTCTTCCGGGGCCGCGCCGGAGCCTTCGCTTTCCCCTTCGATGCCATTTGCCGGAGCGTCCGTGAAGAACCCTTCGTTATTTCGCGCACTTCCCTGAACAGCCAAACACTGCTGCCAACCATGCAAACCCGACAGCGCCAAAGGGCGAAATGTCGCCAGACGAGCGACGGAAATGTCCAAGAGTGTCTTTGGAGGAGTGGAAAATGACTTTATTGAAGGATTGAAGCAAATTTCCTGCATTTTCTGTTTTGTATTTGAATGAATTGAGTGAAATACCCTGAATTCTTGCTTTCTAAATGCGATTTTCACTTCGATTCAGCTTCATTTTTTCTCAGTACATCTGCAGACTAATTCATATCCCAGCCACTCGTGGCGCTGCACGAGCAAACATTCCAGAAAATAAACAAATGTTTTTTCAGGCTAAAACAAGTGCATTTCTGCGAAAATCACTTATAAACGCTCGTATAATATTCCTCCTCGAGGTCATAGAGATCAGCCGCCATGTCGTCTCGCAGGTTCATCAGCTTCTTGTCGCAATCCGCTTGTGTGGAGCGATAGAATTGGGAATTTGTGGTGATCGCCTCGTTGACTGAGTGGAAATCATTAAGAATCAAATACTGCTTGATATCCGAGACCAATTTCATGAGACTCTCGCCCGCGCGCACTGAAACAGAGCCAAAAAAGCACAGAGAGAAATGAGTCATTCTTATGATGCAATTTTCTCTGTTAATCACCAATATTTGCCGCCCGGACTTGCATCTCATATGTGTCCTGCTCGCATTGGGTGATCTTCGAGAGTTGACTATCATTTTCACCCTTGGCAAGCTTCAGTATCTCTGCAAAATGTTTACATGAGTGTGTTTTGAGCGTGTTTGTTTACATTTGCGCCACGCGCCAACCTTCAAAGTTCTCCTGCATGCTCTTCACGTCATCCTTCAGGCGCGTGTTGTAGGACTTCAGCAGGGCCTCCTTGGAGTTCGGCAGGTTGCGCTGCGTGCCCATGACCCCAAATGTGCCCCGTGTGATGCAACAGCGGTGAAAATTTCAGGGCCGGAGAAGCGATGTTGTGTGAACTTTCACAATTTCACCCAAATGTGACGCGATATATCGGTGAATGTCAGTGTAGTTCCAGACACACACCCATGTGGCGCTGTGTCGGCCAAATTCGCGTGGACCAATCAAATGCACACAACAATTCTGACGTCGACCAATGAAATAAATCCACGCTTTGATATCAGCGCCTCAAATTGAGGTGCGAACAGTAGAGGAACGTTAGTTTTTCAGTGAACATTGCGAAGAGTGGAAGGAATTTGTTGCAATTATTTGCCAGTTTCGGTGTGAATTCTGTGAATTTCCTGTGCAAACGCTGTGCGTAGACACTCTTGGACATCCCCTTGTGGATTAATTGTGGTGAAATTGTTGAAAATCCGCTGATTATTCGCTTGAAAAGCGAGGTAAGTTTTTTTTTGGGGTGTTGCAATGTGGCCGGCATTCTTGGGTTTTCCCATGAAATTCGGGTTTTTCACGCAAAATACGCCTCTTCCTGGCTGTGAGAGTCCTTTTGGGGTGTCTTGGGGGCCCAATGGGGCGTGCTGTGTGGGTGGAAAGGGGGTAATTTGGGGGCAAAGTGATGAGAACGTTCCAGACTACGTCATCAAAAAAAAGTGGTGGCGAAAATGAGGCCAACGTGTCGCATTGAGAGTGCGAAATTCCCAAGAATTCAGAAGATTCTCAGAATTCATTCACTTTTCTCCATTTTGCGGGCTGAAACGATCATTTGGGTGGCAAATTCTCGGGATTTCCCCGCCCGCGAAGTGCCTGGAAAGTGGCTGGAAAGCGCGGGCAGGTGGTCAGAGGAGGCTCTGGAATGCGCACGAGAGCCAGGAAGTGAAGATATAACGGTGAAATTAACCGCTTCGTCATCAGAATTGCTCGTCACGTCTCGTGACCTATTTTTGCACTCCACTGACTTTTCCCCCCTCTTTTCCCGCCCTTCCAGGCTGTGCAGAAGACGAGCTGAAGATGAGAATACTGCGATTGCTGGCCGTGGTGGCCTTCGTCGGCCTGGCGCTGGCGGAGGACAAGAAGGAGAAGGACAAGGACATCGGAACCGTCGTGGGCATTGACTTGGGCACAACGTATTCATGGTGAGTTTTCCAGCCTCTTTTCCTTCTTCTCTCTGTGTTTGTGTCCATAGAACGACTAGAACTGTCAAGGCAAGAAAATGCGTGGCCGTCTCAAGATTGGACTACATTGAAGGCGTATTTCTATTCCATGGCGACTCTTTTGCACTTCCGTTGAATTGTCGTAAATTTAAGAGAAATATACAAAACGCCCACGATTTTACACTAAAGTTTTCCTATTTTTTGGGTGTAAATTTGACAAGTGTTTTTTCCACGCCTACCAAGATTTTCCCGCGATCTTGACGTGGAAAATTGACAACATAACCTCTAAAATGAGAGTTTTTGCCTTTTCAGGGGGGAATTGAGGAAAATAACCAACATTTGAGGGTGAATTTGTGTTAAAAGAGTACAAAAAAAACACCTTTCAATAGTAATAATGGTTATTTTGTGAATTCTTCACTTGATTTCATACGTTATTTATTGAAAAATTGACTGAAATATTGCTTAATTAATAGTTAAATTGAAAATATTGGTTTCTATCAGTCGATTTTAGAACATTTTAAAAGAATTCAATTGATTTCAATTCACTTCATTTCAATTTTGTGGATTTTCTGTAAAATTGGGAGACTTTTAGTGGAATTTCGTTGCGGGAAATTCTCTGTTTGTCTGCTGAAACTGCTTTACTAACCATTTCTCTCGCTCTCTTTCTCGCTCTAGTGTTGGCGTTTACAAGAACGGTCGCGTGGAGATCATCGCCAATGACCAGGGAAATCGCATCACGCCGTCTTATGTGGCTTTCACGGCTGAAGGTGAGCGTCTGATTGGCGACGCGGCCAAGAATCAGCTGACGACGAATCCTGAGAACACTGTGTTCGACGCCAAGCGTCTGATTGGGCGTGAGTGGAGTGACACGACGGTGCAGCACGACGTGAAGTTCTTCCCCTTCAAGGTGATCGAGAAGAACAGCAAGCCGCACATTCAGGTGGCCACGGGATCGGGCAGCAAAGTGTTCGCGCCGGAGGAGATCAGCGCCATGGTGTTGGGCAAGATGAAGGAGACGGCTGAGGCGTATCTGGGCAAGAAGGTCACGCACGCCGTGGTCACAGTGCCGGCATACTTCAATGACGCTCAGCGTCAGGCGACGAAGGACGCTGGCGTGATTGCCGGGCTGAATGTGATGAGAATCATCAATGAACCCACGGCGGCGGCAATTGCTTATGGGCTGGACAAGAAGGATGGCGAGAAGAATGTGCTGGTGTTCGATTTGGGCGGCGGAACCTTCGATGTCTCCCTGCTGACCATCGACAATGGTGTGTTTGAAGTAGTGGCGACGAATGGTGACACGCATTTGGGTGGCGAAGACTTTGATCAGCGCGTCATGGATCACTTCATCAAGCTGTACAAGAAGAAGAAGGGCAAGGACATCCGCAAGGACAATCGCGCCGTGCAGAAGCTGCGTCGTGAGGTGGAGAAGGCAAAGCGTGCACTGTCGGGAAGTCATCAAGTGAGAATTGAGATTGAATCGTTCTTCGAGGGTGAAGATTTCTCTGAGACGCTGACGCGTGCGAAGTTTGAGGAGTTGAACATGGATTTGTTCAGATCGACAATGAAGCCGGTGCAGAAGGTGTTGGACGATTCGGACATGAGCAAGAAGGATGTGGATGAGATTGTGCTGGTCGGAGGATCGACGCGCATCCCGAAGGTGCAGCAGCTGGTGAAGGAGTACTTTGGTGGCAAGGAACCGTCGCGTGGCATCAATCCCGATGAGGCTGTGGCTTATGGCGCTGCCGTGCAGGCTGGCGTGCTGTCTGGTGAGCAAGACACCGATGCCATTGTCCTGCTGGACGTGAATCCACTCACGATGGGCATTGAGACTGTTGGTGGCGTGATGACGAAGTTGATTCCGCGCAACACAGTGATTCCCACGAAGAAATCGCAGATCTTCTCCACGGCGTCCGATAATCAGCACACAGTGACGATTCAGGTGTACGAAGGCGAGCGTCCCATGACGAAGGACAATCACTTGCTGGGCAAATTCGATCTCACGGGCATTCCGCCGGCGCCGCGTGGCATTCCGCAGATTGAGGTGTCCTTTGAGATTGACGCCAACGGCATTCTGCAGGTCACGGCGGAGGACAAGGGCACGGGCAATTCGGAGAAGATTGTCATCACGAATGATCAGAATCGTCTGACGCCGGAGGACATTGAGAGGATGATCAAGGATGCGGAGAAGTTTGCCGATGAGGATAAGAAGCTGAAGGAGCGCGTTGAGGCGCGAAATGAGCTGGAAAGCTACGCGTACAGTTTGAAGAATCAACTGGGCGACAAGGAGAAGCTGGGCGCCAAGGTGTCGGAGGAGGAGAAGAGCACGATGGAGGAGGCGATTGATGCCAAGATCAAGTGGCTGGAGGACAATCAGGATGCGGATTCGGAGGAGTTCCGCAAGCAGAAGAAGGAACTTGAGGATGTCGTGCAGCCAATCATTGCGAAACTCTATCAAGGACAGGGCGGCGTTCCGCCCACGGACGGCGGAGATGAGGATGATCTCAAGGATGAACTGTAGGCATAAAGAGAGGGAGTTATAAGGATTTAACAACTAATTTAGGGAGAGAAAAGCTGAGTGAAAACATGAGGTAATTTATAATGTCCAAAAGTAGGAGAATTTCGCGGATATAAAATTGATCACAGCTATTATTTATTGTAAAAAAACAGAATATCTCTTTGAAATTTTTAATTCACCGTCAAGTTCAGTGTTTTCACAGGAGTGTCCTGGATGAAGGACATTCAGGAGGAAACTCAGATACAATTTCCGTTGGTATTTTCTTTCAAACACACCTGAAGAAGAAAAGAAAAAGAACAGATAGAAAAGGAGGAAATATAAGTTAATTGACTGATTGTGTGCGTGTGATTTATTAAGATTATGTAGCGAATGTATGAAGAGAATTTTATAAATAAAATAGAGAAAACTTAAATGGAATTTTTCCCTCCATGAGAAGTGGAAGCATGGCAAATGTCACCAACTCTGGTCTGGACAATTGAGTGTCTTCGCGACTGGAAGCTTTTTGGCGGTGAAATTTCCACTCTGTGAAAGTGTTTCAAGAGAATTTCAATGTAATTAAAGTGCAAGTTTTGAAGGAAATTTCATAATTTATATTTAATGAAAAAGTGCTGAGGAAAATTGATGAATTTGTATCATTAAAATTCCACTAGAGAAAATGTTGAAGGATTCTTCACTGGATAAGAGAGAATCGATGTGATTTAGCGAGTCACTTTGGTGACATCACAAGTTCTTCAGCGTGCGACAAGGGGGAGATATTGTGGCACGAATTATTTAATTGATCAATGAGGTTAAACATAACCTCAAAAATATATGTTGAGAAGCTTCAGAGTCAATTTCAGAGCTTAAAAATCACTGTTTTCTGTATATTTCGAGTCAATTATAGATTATTATATCTTAATTTTCCATATAAAAGGCTTTCAAAGGGATAAATAAGGATTCCTATACATTTGTTTGAGGTTATGTTTGGAAAATATACGACAAAGAATGATTTTAACCACTTAAACCTGATTTTTATGATAATTTGAGACTGAATTATGCTCAAACACTTCATAAAATAACCAAATTCAGCACATTTGTAGTAGAATTTCATGGAATTTCTTTTTTTTAACCTCATTTTAGGAGAAAAATAGTTAAAATCGACAATCTAAGCACTAATTAGTCCACATAAGTTCTATTTTTCCCTTGAAATTGTGTTCAAACAGAGAATTAGAACGCAATTCGTGTCAATTCAATGCAAATACAAGCAATTTGGAAAACTCAATTGAAAAAGGATTATTAAGGATATATTTATAATGATTTGTTTGAGGTTATGGCTGAAAAAGCAACTATATGCAATAAATTTGTGGAAATGGAAGAATATTCCTGTCTTTGGGCGCATTATCTCCCCCTTGGCGTGTAATTTCGAAGGCAGGACACACACAGGATGTTCAAGCTCACGCGCAATTCATGCAGTTTGTCCGGCTGTGGAAATTTGCTCCTTCTGCAGCTGAAAGACACACATTTTCCCACTCGTGCCGGAAAATCCAGATAATGAACAAATCGTGTGTCTCCTGAGGAAAAGGGAGCCGAAGGATGAAGTGCGTCATTCGCTGTGTCATCTTGGCCGATTCTCTTTGAGTATGCCTCGCGGCGACAGTGAAAATTCCCAGAGCCTTTTGAAAGCTCGCGCGCCGCGGCTTTAGTTTTTGGTGGAGAAAAAGTTTTTGGCGGTTCATCTTGGGCGAAGAAAGAGGAGAAATTTATTTTCTCCTCTCCAAATTAGTCGATTCAATTAAAATTTGCCACCCTCAAGGATATGTCAAGGGAAAAGTTTGCGCAAAGTGAGCTTTTGTGGCACACTCACTTCCGCCTCGTCCTTTTTATTCTTCCTTCTTCTTCACCATGTGGGAAAAGTATGTGTCGCCTATTTTTGGGCGGGAGAATTTAATATTTTTCGTCTCTTTTTCCTTGGAAGAAAAATAATTTTGTCGTAAACAATTCAGTGAAAATATTTCGCCAAGTGAGGAGGAGGCGGAAAAGCGCACACACACAATGTGTAATATATAATATTGGAAAAGTTTTCAAATTACTGAAATTTTTGTACTTTTATAGGGTGAAGTACATATGTATATTTGGCACAAAAGACTCTCTCTCTCCCGACGAATGGAGATTGTGTGGCATTCGCTTTGGCATCGATTGCACTAAACGCTGCTCTCCAGTGAGGAATGCTTCTGAAGAACACTGAGCAAAAAGCTCCCCAAACTAACCTCACCGCACATTTCATTGCGCCCCAAACGAGGAAAACCGAAAGCGTCTCGCCGAGATTCAATGGACAATTGCAATTTTGAATTTCACCCATTTTTTTCGCCCATCTCTTGAGGAAGTTTCCGCATTTTATGAGCTTTTATCCTTGGTTGAATGTGGAAAATGATGGATATTTTTCCAATTACGCTCAATGACTTTGTTTTGAGCACTGCGACTTCGCCAAAACTTGTACTTCCGCCAAGGGGGAGATAATATAGTCAGAAGTGGTGTACAGATTAGCAGAAGTCTTGAGAAATGATTAAAGATTTATTATTCCCATTAAATTAGCGTGATTCTTCGTAATTCTTTAAATTTATATTGATTTTTACACTGGAAACAATCATACTAATTTTTTCTAGGTTATGAACTCTGTTTAGAGACAGATTTAGTGATGAATTTGTATTTTAAAACATATATTTTTATACAAAAATCAAAAAGATTGCTTGTTTTTGGCAGATTCAAGTGATTTCTAAGCAAATAAATCAGTATTTTGGACTTTTGAAGTTAAGAAACCTAAGAAACAGTGAAAATTGTGCTCTAAGGTCTGACATAACCTCAAAAATGACTGTTTTGACGAGATTCCGATCGTTTTAAGCTTGGATTTGAATGATTTTCAGCTGTTTTGAGTTCATTTGAAGGTTGTAGCAACTGATTTTGTCCTGTAAAAGTCCACAACTGAGTTGTTATTTTGAGGTTATGATCGAATAAGAGAGATTTTCAGCGAATTCTTGCAGAAATACCGAATAG
Organism: Phlebotomus argentipes; assembly: GCF_947086385.1. NCBI lineage: Eukaryota > Metazoa > Arthropoda > Insecta > Diptera > Psychodidae > Phlebotomus > Phlebotomus argentipes. The sequence continues at coordinate 271,262 of NW_026776200.1, read as the reverse complement.
ACACCTTAATTACTCATTATAACACAAAGATTAATTAGTGTCGATTGAGATATTAGCGTCTTATCACACTTTCTTCTTTTTTTCTTTGAAGTTATCGACAAATGAGTTGTCGACAATGAATTTAAATCAAGTTAACCAAGTCTGAGGTTTAATTAATCCAATATTAGTCGTATTTCTCCCCTAAAATTGTGTTAAGAAAGGAAATTGCACGCAATTCGTGTCGATAACTTCAATCGCTGCAATGTCGTGTGATAACTCCCTTACATTATCTCCCCCTTGATCTATTTGTAGCACAATTTGAGAACAACAATCTTGCTGAATAGTTTAAATGGCAATTTCAATTCAATAACAAATGGATAAATTTTTTAATTGGTCTCTTCTTGACAGTGTCAATTGAAGGAGTAAAAACGGAAATTTCTCGTGATTCGCATTGTGAATAGTTTATTCGATGTGCAATTTTATTGAGGGTGGCGGCAAAAAAAATGGCAAACAAGCAGAAACTGAAGATGAAGTTCGTCCAGTTTTACAGAATCAGCAATTAGTGATTTTGCTGCTGAGTTTCCGCATTTTCCCGGTGTGGAAAATGACGACACTCGCTCGCCTTGTCAACTCACACAACTGGCGAGCTTTGCGGACGGAAAGTGTATACCATAATTCAATATCGGAATTAGTGATGCAACCCAGAAAGCACAAAACAATTTACATAATTGAAAAACTCCGGGTCACAATAATAAACTAATTAATTAAATTGTACACTCTCTCGTCCGTGGCTCGTCGCATTTTGGCTCATGCGACAAGAGTTTTAGTGCGCCTGTGAATACCGAAAGCTGCAAACCATGAAGTCCATGAGGTCCTTTCTCAGGCGCTCGTCGCAAGTTTTTGCACTTATCGTGGAGATTTTCTTCTTCCTCCTCGCGCGCCTCGTGGGAATTCTGCCCATCACACTGGACGCGCAGGAGGGAAAAGTCCGCATGAGTGTCCTTTTGGTGCTCTACTCGCTCGCGCTCGCCGTCGTGATCACGATCACGGTGCCCGTGAGCATCGTGGTGCTGCTGCAGATGATGAATGTCTTCGACGACACCATGATGCTCGTCGTGTCCATCATCGAGTACTTCATGGCTTACGGCGTGGCCGTCGTGGTGCTTTTCACCAACATCTACATGGCGAGTCGCATGGCAAGAGTGGTGAACATCGGCTTTCCCATGTACAAGAGTCTGCCGCAGGTAAACCTCTTCGCCTCCTTTAGGCCCAGATTGCACAGTTCAGAGCCACAAAGTGATGAATTCGACGATTCAGACGCTAAATTGCATGTCAAACTAAAGGCTTTCGTGCTTTTGGTCTTTAGTAATTAAGCTCCTGCCTTGTGATTGTTTAAACCATTTCCAACTCAAAAAAACTGCCCAAAAGTGTCATTTGTGAAACAAGTAAAAACTAACGATATAATAAGTGGCAAAAGTTGCAGGAAAAATTCTAATTTAATGACAAATCCGTTATAGCAGAAGAAAACTGAGCTCATTTGCGCAAAAAAGAAGATTTTGAGCTGTTTCAAGGCTAAAAGCTTCCAAAAAATTCCAGAAAAAAATCAGATTGGAGATATTCAAATGCCATTTGGTGCGAAAAAATTAATTGCAGACCTAAGATTTTCCTCCTAAACTGTGAAAATGGCGTCCAAAAAGGCTTTTCTAAGTCCTCAAAACTCAATTGAAAACTGAACTTAATGTTTTCTTTAGATAATCAGGTTGAATTTATCAGTTTAAAGGAAAAATCGCGGAAATAACTAAATAGAGAAACATTTTTCTAAACGGAAATTATATTATTTGAGGTTATGATTGATTTTAGGGATTTTTCTCAATCAATTTGAAGTTTTTTTGAACGCAAATGCTCAATTCTGCCGAGAGAAATAAAAATATTCCTAGATTAAACACAAATTATATGATTTTGAGGGTTATTTTATCACCAGAATTTCTTTAAAATCAATAACATAACCTAGAAATAGCAATGAAATTGATTTTCCTAGGCAAAATCACATAGAAAATGCATTATTTTGTTGAAACAGAAGCTTTTGCAATGCAGATATTCTAAATATTTTAACACTTTCAATTCCTAACACTTCCACAAAAGCTGTACACCACTTCTGACCACAATATCTGCCCCTTGACTTTAAGTGGTGATAATTCCGTAAGAATAATTGAGCCTAAAATGTCTTTTCAATTCTCACAGAATTTATTATTCAAATTGAATATTTTTACCTTAAAACAACTTTCTGGAATACTGAGAAATTCTTTGAAAAATAAATCTAGATCAACGGTCATATATATATTTGATAAATAAAGGAGATTTGGTACATACGATGTGCACATCAAAAAGCATTGTGGAAGGATAAGGTTTCCATGTATTACATTTTCTTGTGCAGAATTGTTGTCAATTTTTTTTTACTTGTGCTCTGGCGAAAGTCTCAAGCATTTGCTGTGGCAGAATTTTAAGAGGGGATTTCTTAAATCTCCCCAGGAAAAATACATCTTCAATCCCTTTAATTTCAACTTCAGGTTGCCGTGGAGAAATTACGGCGCCGCTTCTACATTTACGTCTTGGTGATGACTTTTGCCGGAATCTCCTCGAGCGCCATGAATATTGCGCTGGTGAGCAAGAACAGCGACGCACTGTCTTTCTTCCTGCACGTCCTGTACTGCACGGCCATCCCCATCACGATCCTCACGACGTTCGTGAGTCTTTACTACGGCGGCATGCTGATGGTGATTGAGAAGTTCAAGCACCTCAATCGGCGTCTTGTGGCCGTGATCGATCAGCTGGACGACGTGGTGGACATTTATGACGACAAGCGACGCTCCTACAAGATCACAAAGTCCTGCGAGCTGTCGGACGCCTTGGACGCTCTGTCCATCGAGCACGACGAGATCTGTCGCTTCGCCGTGAAGTTCAACGAGCTGGGCTCAGTGCAGATGCTGGTGTTCATCCTGAACGCCTTCCTCAGCATTGTGTCGCAGGCTTTCTTCTCCTACGTCAACATCGTCATGTCCATGCGGCGGAATGAGTCCTTCCACGTGAATCTCATCGGCGGCATGGCTTACGCCATCGTGAATGCGGTGCTGCTCTTTGTCATCGTCAATGCCACTTCTGAGGCCATCAACAGGGCCAAAGCCACGGGCGTTCTGCTGCACAAAGTCGTCGCCGGCTGCCTAGACATCCGTCTCGAGCGCAGTGTAAGTGTACACAAGAGGCCACAAAGAGCTTTAATCACCTTTTCCACCCCCGCAGATTGAGATCTTCTCCATTCAGCTGCTCAACCAGAGCCTCGACATCACGGCGTGCAAAATGTTTACACTCAACTTTGGGCTAATTTACTCTGTTGTCGGCGCAGCGACGAGCTATTTGATCATCCTTGTGCAATTCGAAATGATGCGGCCGTCGAGAAATTAGTGCATTGTGTAAAATTGCACACTAATAACCAAATAGCTGCAAACACAGGATATTATTGATGTAATCAGCGTGTAATCAATGGAAAATAGACCACATGGTCGCACTTTTCCGCTGTCATAGTGAAGAATTTGCACAAAAAGCACTTCAATCTGCAAAATAGGCATTTTTTTTCTCTTACTCTCCATCGCCATTATAAACCATGTGGAAAGCTGGGATTTACTCTGGCTTGTCTTCTTGAAATTACGGCGTCAAGACGTATTTTTTTGGTAAAGAAATGATCAAAATCGGTCAATAAACAGCGGAGAAATAGACCGGAAATGGTGTGACATTTGACCTCTTATATCTTCGCTCTTAAAACATCGATATTAATAAATGATGGTTCGTTTGAAAGAACTCAACCTCAGCTACAACATAGTGAAATTTCAAGAAAATGCATAAAGTTTCTTTCGAGATAATCGATTTTAAAGTTTCAATAAATCGGTTTTACAAATTCAGCGCCCCTAGCGGGAATTGTACTGAAGTATGATGTTTAAAAATAAGATAGTCTTTAAAGAGACCTTTTCAATGAGCCCAAAATTATTCAAATTAAATGATTAGAACCAGAGTTATGGTCGTTTAAAGTTTCATACTTTAAATCCTAAAATCTAGGGCCCAGAGAAACCTAGCGCGTAAAGTGAAGGTTCGCTGGAAAGGTCTTTAAACAAGCAATAACATACTAAAATTTGGGACCGAAAATGTCTTTTTTCTTCTTTCAAAATGGCGAAAAGAATATTTGAAGTTGGATTTGACCTTTTTTAAACTCTATTGTTGATATTTCTCACTGTTTAAACGCTGAAAATCCAACTTTTCGTCATATTATAGTTGATTTTGCAAAGTAAATCCCAGTTAGAAAATATTTCAGTGACTCACACTCTGTTCAAGGCGATATTCCATCAGGGATTCTGCACGACAAGCGCTGAGAAGAGACAGAGTTTGGCGGATCTGCAATTGAGATATGAAAGTTTGTGAGGTGAGAAATTCCATTATTTCCCATTATTATTAAAAGTTTAATGCACTTTTGCAGCCGCTGGAAAGTTGCAACTTGGAAAATTGTCAATATCAGAGTTTCATCGATATAATATTGTTGCAATATTGTGCTATATTTAACCTGCTTTTGAATCGCCATTGAAGCTTGAATGACAAAGAAAATTTGAAAGTAATGCAGAAGGACAAAGAGCAGCTCAAATGGAAGGACAGAGTCGGTGGTGTTCTCCGTCGCCAGGACCAGGTAGACGAGGAAGAGTTCGACGATGATGGTCATGAAGCTTTGAGTGATGATTAAGAGGAGCGGCAGCGTGCAGAAGTCGTGGAGCTTTGCCATGAGTCTCACAATCTCACCGAACAGAGTGGCTATTTCGTCAATTTCATCGCTCAAATGCAATTGATGCTGATGTTGATTGAATGAAAGTCTCGTGCACCCTTTCACACTCGTGAGGGTGAGTTTTCCCATGACTTCCAGCAATTTCCCATTGAGTGACATCCAATAGGAGGCCAGGAGCAGTGAGGCGCCATAATATGCATTGGACAGGGTGGCGAGCAGTGCTGAGGGAAAAAGTGCCACGAGGGTGTGGAGGAATGCAATTGGGGTGAGTTCACCGCCCAAGTGGTGGTGTGCATTGAGCCACGTTGCAGCGAGCAGGGTGATCTCAAAGAGGACACTCTTTAGCAGAAAGAGAGCCACTAAATTCCTCCAGAGCGACACTCGATGTTGATGATAATTGTTGGCCATGTCAGGGCGAATGGATGGCAATTTGCGGTACAATGTCACGGCGCCACGGAGGAATTTCACACTGTCCTCGCGACGACGTCCTATTTGCATGATGGCAATCATCAGGAGTGCCACGTAGCCGCTGGCACACTGCGTCATCCAGCTGATGCTATTCAGGCCTGCGGTGGCGGACGAGGCTGTGCCGTGACTCCGGAGAGCACACCAGCTAATCGGATACACAATGACGAGCAGCGGCGGCAGCAGCGCGGCGAACAGCCTCCACCACCGGCCGCCCTCTTGAACGGAGAAGTTCGCAAAGTTGACAGCGAACGGGGCCAGGCCGACGACCCTGGCGACCGCAAACAGACAGCGAGCGCCGATATTGAAGAAAACCGCCGGCCACATTGCTGGCGATCACGCTGAAAAACCCTGATTACTGAACCTCCGGACAAACACTGTCGCATATTTAAGAACCGCACCAGTCATTAATTTCCGCGCTCGCTTGACATCGCGTGAGCCAAGGAGGAGATAGTGGCCTGAAGTCTGTACAGCACTTCGAAAGCACATGAATAGTTTTCTTTGCAACTCTTCCGAGGAGCGTTTTTAGGCATTGAGGAGAGTCTTGCAAGGCATTCACGAGAGAAGAAAGTGAGAAGCGAAGAAAGGTTGAAACGACAGAGAAAGAGAAAAGAAAAGATGGCGCCAATTTTGACAACAAGAATCTGAAAACCTGCTTCGATTCTTAGCCTGTTTTGTGTAGAATTCAGGGCAAAATTTAGGTTTTTGGGTATCAAAAACTGGCTTTAGTTCCTCAAATGACGGATTCCAGCTATTTTCCTTCACTTTCTGCCCAGAAATCCTTCTAAAAACGCTGTAAATGAATCGTAAAGAGTATTTTTATGAAGTTTGAGGTTAAGAATCGGCCTACTAATCTGTTTTTAGGGTTTTTAGGGCTTTTTCTGATTTTTTCTAAGCCATAATAATGTCTGTTTGAGTGCCAAAAACCGTCAAAGCACAATTCTTGCCGTCAAATAAGAAAGTTTATAATTTTAGTCAACAGCTTTCACTGCAATTAGTCGCATAATCTACAAATGCAACGCTTCTGACAATAAAATATGGCAAATTATCTCCTCCTTGGCGTGAGGAATAATGTATATATCTTGTGTGCGATTCTTAAATAAAAAATATACGCGAATTCAGTATCTGAAATTCCCCAAATCTCCCGAAGAATTCGCGCTCAATATGGGTGAAATTAATAAAAATTCCCCATAGAAATATGATTGGGATTCCATTTGTCTATTCGTACACCATTTCTTAGCAAATTCCTCCTCCTTGTCTTCGCCATCATTGCACGATTTGGCATGTTGATTTATGAATTTTCTCTGGTTCTCACATCAAATAAATTATTGAGCCCCAAAAATCACGCTGTGAGTTTTCCTCCGCGGCGCGCGTGGGAAGAGTGCGTTAGAGGGTGAGACAGGAGAATCACTAATGCATTTACGAGCGATTTATATTTTCCCAATAATAAATTCATTATTATGTACAACAAGCCAACTCCCACGGATGGAATTTCATTTAATAATTGGAAAATGGAAGTCAGCGAAATTACTTTGAAAATTTCGCACATCAAATTCATGATTGTATTTATCATGCGCGTAATTTTATTATAATTATATTAATTATATTGTCATTCAAATTATCGGTGGCTTTTTTTGTGGCTTTTCGGAAATGTCAATTGTATGGCATTTGTGGTGTATTAATTTGTATAATTGCCGCTGTCATATGTTGGTCAATTATTCACGGCAAGTGATTAGTTTGCCACGACATTTCGGAAGAGATCACAAATTTATCGATTTCATGCACTTTCATACAATTCTATGATGGATTAATTATATTTTTTTAAACCCATTTTGAATACATTTGCGCGGGAATTTCTCCGAGAATTGTTGATGAAATTAAAAAAATAATGCAATTCGAACTCAACAGAATCACAAGAGAGAGTCAGAGAGATTTTTCCCCCAATTTGTGTTTACAATGAAATCTGAACTGATATCAAATTGATCAAATATTTTAATTAATATGCATTTCAAAGGCATAACGTCCAACTGAGTTTTTGCATTCAAAAAATACACCATTATATGTAGCATCAGAAGTTTTGTTTGTGCCATTGTAGTGAGTTCTGTAATTTTGTGTATGTAATTTATAAAATAAATTTGAATTTCCAATTAAAATTGTTTAATATGAAGCTTGGTGTGGATTTTTAAGCGAGAACGACCGGAGAATAACAGACATATCAAAATGCTCAATGTTTAATGCAAAAATATATATTATTCACGTTCTGAATGAATGCATCAAATATATTTCCTCCGCCCATCAACCCGAGCGCATTACATAATTTATTAATTTGTCAATTTGGACGAAATTTCCGCTTGAACACATCGCTGTGCGATGGAGACGCCTGGTCATTGGAGCTTTCATTACATATGTATGTTGTGTGAAAATTGCCTAGTTCAAGGGGCTTTCGAAGCGTTCAGAATTCATCAATTAGCGCGTGACTCGCCGAAGAAATCACAGTTGCTGTAGTTGAAGCAGAAAGTTAGTCTTTAATTAAACCAAGGGGAAGATAGTATGCCTTGAATCTTTGCATCACTTTCTGATACATCTTCAGACACCTTTGAACGCATTTGAAGGGGTTTGTCAACTATTTATCACATTAATTTTAGATCGTAAAACTGATTTTAATGTCCCAAGATATGTTTATAAACAATTTCCGTGTTGATTCGCCAGTTTTAGATATAGAAAATGCTCTAAAAACAATTCTGATCTAATTGTGAGGTTATGAATTATGCTTAAAAAATACTTCAAGCCTAAAAATGAGTAAATATAGCTAATCTCGCAATGTTTTCACAAAAAAATTAGGTTAAATTAACCACTTTTAAGCGCAAATAGCGGAAATCACTAAGAAAATGACATTTTTTAGGTTATGTTTAATTTTGAAACCCCTTTCTGATCACTCTGAAATTCCTTTTGAACGCAAATGTTGAAATCTGCTAAGAAATAGAGGAAAACTCCCAGAATAAACACAAATTGGATGATTTTGCGGATTACTTAGTCGTCAGAATAAGTTTTAAACCAATCACATAACCTCTAAAAAGCAATGAAATTGACTTTTCATGATTTCCACACACTCTTGCACAAAGATAAACATTGTTCCACTCTCTGAAGATGAGACAAATTGCTCGGTGTAATGAAAAGGAACTTCTGTGAAGCATCTCAAATGCACGCTTTACACTTGTGAGACACTCGTGAGAAGCCGAAACCGCGGAGGATTTCTCGGATTACCGGGCGAAACTTTCCGCATATCAATAGACGCGATGGAATATGTGAAGGAGTCGAGTGAGTGTATATAGTGAAAATTTTCGTGAAAACTCCTCTTAGTCTCTCGTGCTCTTCACACTCCCAATTTCCAAATTGTCATAATTCTTCGCTCACGCCGCGTCTTCAGTCTGAGCTTCCCATTGGAGCTGATCGCGTCGCGCAAAATTTTGCCGCACTCAGCGGAATTTCATTGCCTCGTGATGCAAACATTGCATTTGTAAATAAATTCAGAGCATTGACTTGAGAATTGGGGGAATTTGTGGCAAATTGAATTTTCCTAAGTTCAACACAAACAGTGACGGGTTAATTTTATGGTGACGTCACGCGTATAAATAATTAACTTAATTGATTGTTTCGCAAGTGAACACTTTCACAGTGTGATGTGCTGTGATTGTGTGTGTGTGTTTGATTGTGGGCAAGAGCAGAGCACAACAGCGACACGCTGACAATATAATAAAATGCATAAAGTTTTAGTTGCAAGTTGTAAAATTTTCCAGCACAATTTATTCACAATTTTCGGGAGTTGGGCGAGTGAGCACAGCGTATTATTGAAATTCTATATAGAATTTCGAGCACGACAAAAACCATATTTTAGGGTTTAAAAATAGAGTCGGAATGGGAAAACGTGGCGTTTTGTGCATATGTGTGGCGATCACACATGGCGGCGAGAGGAGTAAAGTGTGGCCAAAATATTGTTACAATCCAATTCACTGACTCTTCTTCCTCTTGCATTGCAAACCCCAAAACTTCGCACTGTGTTCACCATATTGCATAATCCCGCGCGCACTGTCCAAGCGCGAGGGTGCATATGGGCCAAAAGGGGTTGCAAATGCCAATTTTGATTGCCACAGCGTCTTCGCCTCATCGTCTCGAAGAGAGTCCTGATCAAGATTCGGATCTTAGAAAGCGGAAAATATATGTTGGAAATGATAGATTTGAGCATTCTGTACGGAATTTACAGAAAGGGTGGGAAATGAGGGAGAAAAAACATGTTTTAAGTGTCAAAAAGTCTCATCTCTCACTGTTTTAACCGTATTAGGACTGTGACTTGGTCTTAAGACAAGACACGTGGCGCCACAAAATGTCAGTCTTTCCAACTCGAGATTCCTAGAATGTCTATTGCGCTCTAAGGCAGCTGGAAGAAGATTTAAACAGGGACTTGGATAAGCAATTATATTCTCAGTGACGGAAGAGAATAAGTATAAATCGGTGTTTAATACAAGAAATTAGAAGAAGATTTTGTGAGAAAAAGTAGGTTTTAATTAGGATTCTAAACAATTCTCATCTGCTTAAAATTGGGAGGTTTTTCCAGTTTCTCAAGCGTTTTTAGCGTAAAACCCTAAATATCCGATCAACCATTACGAATTTGAGCAATATAGTTCACTGATTGGTGTTTTCAAGCTTCTCAGCTGAGAAATTCGTTAATTTTAAAGCAAAAGACAATGAATTTCCAGCATTGGCAGCCCCTTGACGTGGGCAAATGGGGGGCTTTTGTTGGGGTGTCACTTTGGGGCGCAATAGCGCCAAAAAAGTCGACAACACACCAAAAAATCTCCTGTGTGCGCGACTAGGCGATTCTGTTAGTTGCTATTTTATTGATTTTCCAAATGGAACCACCTCAGCTTCAATGCAAGGACCACAATAATGTGGGCGGATGCGGAAGGGGTGGCGGCGTGTGCTGTTGGGGAAGGTGGAATTATCATAGTGCAATCTACCATGCACATGTATATGGTATTAACAAATTTAATGGCACGTTCGTTTTGGTGTTAAATTGCTGATGGAAATTTAATATTGCCTTGATACAACAAATTATTTCACTTGCAATAAAGAAAGCAACAGGTTGACGACGTTATTGCTGATTGCGAAGCCGTGTTTGGCGCGCGTGTGGAAAAAGGAATCTAAATATATAGTGGCTGGAAAATTTCTTTTCATTTAACTTTTACCACTCCCAAAGTTCCTCTCTCTCTCTCTCTCTTCTCATTTTAATGGGAAAATTTGCTGTGCACATTTCACCCACGCGCTGCTCAATTGAATAATGTCAACATTTGTTTAATTAGAATGTCATTAAGGTAGATTGACACAAAAATCCCCACGATTTCAATCATTTTCATTTGACACGCCAATCATCATTTTGTGATGGCAATTAGCATAATAGAGAGATGAGAATTGTCCATGTTTTATCAGCTCTTTTCTGTCGAAAATCAATCTGCTACGCATTGAAGACGCACCGGAAGACATTCTAAGCCACATCATCACTTCTGCATCAATTGATTCGTAAATGTCCTCATGTGTCAAGTTTACCTTCTGCAACACACATTCTATCTATCCCCACAATTTTCCGCCTTCGCCCCCGAGAAGCCCTAAGTTGCTTCTTGTGTGTGACTTCTCACTTCTTATCTCGTGGTCTCCATTCATTGTAGCGAAGAAGAAACGGATTATGGGGGAGAAGAAATGCGATTTGAAGTAAGACAGGCATGGAGTCACATTCTATTTAGGAGCTCCACTAATACAATTAAAGAGATGAACTCTACTCCATGACTTTCCCTTTATTCCGCATGGCGAAGAGCTTTACGCCATGATTAAAACATGTGACAGCGTTAAGATCAGAGGTTGTTATAAATTTGGCCTATTTGAACTGACTTTCATAAGACTTTCATGAGTTTTTTTTTTATAAATTTGATATATTTGATTCTCATCATTCCGGTCCAATTTTCGAGAATTGGACGGATTTTCCTTTGAAGGATGTTTAATTTATAAAATATTATATGTTTCTTTAAGACAAGGGATGAATTTATTTAGAGATATTTCTCTGGAATTATTCAACAAATCAAATTATTCATCAAATTCGCGTGGTATTTCATTATTTATTACTAAAAATCGCAGTTTGAAGCTGATTATAACCTCAAAAACTTCAATTTTGATTGAAGAAATGTGTTTTCCGTTGTTTTAAGACACTTGACGAGTTTAATCAGCTTTAAGATGAATTTTCTCATTGAAATTCGTTCTATTCCCAAAAAGTTACACTTATTGACACGAATTGTGAAAAAATCTATGTTTTTTAACACAGTTTTAAGGGGAAAATAGGACTAATATGGACTAATTAATTTCTAAAATATTGATTTCAACTATTTTCTCCTCTAAAACTGTGTTAGAACTTGATTCAAATGGCTCTTAGTTGAAAATCCCTCTCAGTTTATGGGTCTATTTGAAAGAGATTTGGTGAAATCATCCTTTGAATAATGCAAATTCCGTGTTTTATAGCGTTTGCATTTATAATAACTAAATTTATTTAATATCAAACAGTCTAATGACACCAAAGTGCGATTAAATAACGCAAAATCGGGCAGTTCTTGTAATTTACAGCACGACTGATGGTGAAAATAGGTCATGTTTATGAATCTCAGCTCAAGAGAGCGAGAGAGAGGAAAATGCCTGTAATTCCACATCTCAGATTTATTAAAATCTATATGCGTATAAAGAAATGAAGGGTCGGAAGCTCATAATTTATGAAGATGAAAAAAATCGATGGATTATTATGTGCGACCTCTGTCGGTGTGTATCGTAAAACACTTTTGTGCCTCTGCTCTTGCCTGCGGTATTGAGAAATACACCGCAGTTGACATGATGAGTGATACATTATGTTTTCGGGGCACTTTCTTTCCACTCTTTTTTTTTTACACATCCGCCATTCACAATTTCAAGCACCGCCAGCTTGAAGCAAGGGGCAGATATTGTGGTCGGAAGTGGTGTACAGCTTTGGCGGAAGTGTTTGGAAATATATTTGCACAACAAAAAGCTTCTGTTTCAACAAATTGAGGCATTTTCTAAATTGTTTTGCCTAGAAAAATCAATTTATTCGCTTTTTTGAGGTTATGTTATGGATTTAAAATAGATTCTGGTGATAAATTGTCTCTTAAAATCATCTAATTTGTATTTAAGCGGAAATTTTCTCTTTTTCTTGACAGAATTGAGCATTTACATTCGAAATAAGAATCACAGATTAACCAGGAAACTGCTGAAAAGGCAATCATAACCTCAAAAATGTCTTTTCAGCCCAGAAAAATATTTCTTTGCATCATTATATTCACGATTTGTTCTCTAAAGTGGCAAATTCACCATATTTTCTTCATTTCCAGGCTTGAAGAATTGTTTTTGAAGTCGAATTCATAACCTCACAATTTAGTTAGAATTTATTTAAAGCATTTTCTAAAGACTTAACATATCGTGAGACATTAAAATAATTTTTTACGGTTTAAAATCCAAAGCATTTGCCAAGCTTTGACTTCAATCAATAAGAGAAGCAGTTGAAGGAGTGGAAAAAGCAATTTGAAGTGCCTTTTTAAGGGTTCAGAAGTGTCTGGAAGTGTTGAAGAATCTGCAGAGAAATTGTGGAAGTGTCTATCTCCCCCTTGGCTTAAAGCTATGTGCTCTGCTATGTGAGAGATTGTCGCAATGTCCCTTTTTTCCTGGATGGGCCGCGCAGCATTGGCGTCGAGGCGGGCGGGCGGGTTGGCTGAAGGGTTTGTAACTTTTTCCTTATGATACCATTTTTCGGTGAATTAGACGCGGTGTGGGAAAGGTGGACATACACTTTTTGCTCCTTGTCATTCCCCTCGGAGCTTCACACGCCATTGTCACTCTATTATTTTTTCAACTCATCGTGATCATAGCAATTGAGTTGTGGGACTTTGCCAGGACCGTCCCGCCGGCAGTTTGGTGAATGTGACGTAATTGAGTGTAATACAGGAAATTGGATGGATTAATAAAAAGGCAGTTTCGCACAAGGAGAAGGAGTGAAAATGTCTCAACGACGCGGCCAATCGATTCCGCCTTACGTGTACGAGGGCCATTCGGCGAACGAGAGGAATCGCTGTACGGCCGCTCTGTGCATGTCCTGGAAGTTCTTCACATGCCTCCTGTCCCACATAACGCTTGTAAGTCCGCACCTTCAATGATTTATCCAGCTGGGATTTGCATTACAGCTTCTATCTGTATTCGCGCAAGACATCAAATCTCGCAAAATCAATTAAAATACACTCAGGGAGGCTTAATATGACGAAAAACGTTGGTCATCATAATCGGATTTGTTGTGTTTCAGACTGCATTGTTTGGTACAATTACCGCTAGGGGCGCTGAATTTGTAAAACCGATTTTTTGAAACTTTAAAATCGATTATCTCAAAAGAAACTTTATGTATTTTCTTGAAATTTTAGTATGTTGTAGCTGAGATTGAGACCTTTCCAATGATACCTAACTTATGAAGCTTGATGTTTTGGGGCCGGAGTTACAGCGGTTCAAAATTTTCACTATAATTTGCACTATAATTTTGGTTGTATTTGTCCGAATTTAATAATCTTACGCTCGTTTGAAAGATCTTGAAAAACTCTACAAGTATTTAGAACGACAAAAGTTCATCTGATCACTGTTAGAGGCGCTAATGTCAATAATGATTTGAGTTTAACTTCTGTTCGAAATTGTCACATTTCTCGTTGGCAAGCTATAGCAAATCCTAGCTGGGCACAAGCACACGTCAAGCGTGTGCTTTTCCATAGTTTCCAATGGATGAATAGTGGAAGGCGAAATGATTGCTCGCCATGTTTCCTGGTCTTCCTCTTTCAGGTGACTCTCGTTGTGTCTTATTGTATTCTGGGCGCGTTCACCTTTGAACATCTGGAGGCTGACAATGAAATTTCGGTGAGTGGCTCCCATTCTGTCTCTCAACCCCTCATCAGCGCCTTGAATATCAATAGACGTACAGATTTTCGTACATTCACTCTCCTCCTCGAGGCGCCGCCGCCGCCTCGCGCCACCTGCTGCCGGCGGCAAGGTGAAAAGAATCACCCGCAGAACTATTTGCTCACGGGCGAATGTTTGTCAGCACGAATTCATGTTTTCGGGTGGGCGAGGGTGCTCATGTGTAATAGAGACGTTCGACGATGATGATGATAAATACTTGTTGAGAGGATTTATCAATAAACACTCTTGGCACTTCGCACACGTCTATTTTCGAGCAATTTATTAAGTCTCACTCTCTCTGTGGATGTTCATTTTCAGGTGAAACGAAGCATCGTCTACATTCGTGGCAATCTGACGGAGGATATCTGGAGAGCCACAACCGGAATTGCTGTGCTGCACCAGGAGAACTGGACCATGACAATGGAGTACAAATTGCTGGAGTTCGAGCGGGAACTCCTTGAAGCCATGAAGGCGAAAGGATGGGACGGCAATGAAGATGAAAAGCAAATGCAGTGGACGTTTGCAGGCGCTCTGTTCTACTCAATAATCGTTATTACGACAATTGGTCAGTGGAAGAGGCAAACTTTGTCAATTTCTCGCTTTGCATTTTCACAAAGCTTCACTCAAAACAACTTCCCGCCCTAATGAGCTTCCATGAGCTTTTCAATGCCCATGGAAACTTCATGCCAACTTAGCGTGCATTCCACTGTGATTTTGGTTTTCCCCCCAT
Source organism: Phlebotomus argentipes (assembly GCF_947086385.1). Taxonomy (NCBI): domain Eukaryota; kingdom Metazoa; phylum Arthropoda; class Insecta; order Diptera; family Psychodidae; genus Phlebotomus; species Phlebotomus argentipes. The sequence goes on along the minus strand of NW_026776200.1, from coordinate 256,233 downwards.
TTTAGTTATATTATCTGATTAAATGCTGATTCTGGGTTGAACTTAGTGGCGAAACATGCACGGTGGTTTACCGTTTCCGGTTTCACTATCGGGATTTATGAGCATTAGCATTTTTCTCACTCATAATCTCTAAACGTAAATTTATTCAAATTTCGATGGAATTATACAACACTGAAATATGATGTTAAACTTCTATCACAGTTTTTTGCAAGCTTTTCATCAGCATGCATTAATTTAAGAAATATGCACGAAAGTTTTGGATAATTTCTCACTCAAACTGAGGAATGTTAAACTTCAAACATGCAAAAGTTTAATAAGTGAATGAGGAAAAAATATCCATGGAATTCTCGCTAAAACCAAGCTGACACAGCTGAAATGATGAAATTTGCCAAGATTTTTAAAATACAAGTAAATAATTAGTAAATCCCAATTCCCAATTTGCTTTTTACACATTAAAAGAACCACCGGAATCGTTTAAGAATAACAGATTCAGACGTCATTTTAAGTCCTGTGTGACTTAGAATTCCAAAGATTGTTTTAAACTACAATAACACATCTTTAACATTCGTCAATTCCAATGAGAATTTATCCAATATACATGATTTCGTATTAAATTCATACGTGAAGTATTGAATAATGACGAGCGTCAACTTTGGTCAAAATCCTAGTATATTTCGGCACATTTGTTGGTGAAACTTAACACATTGTACATGTTTGTTTTTGGTCGGCTGAAGAAGAATGATGAGATGAAATCACAGGCACTCAATCGACGGATTTTTTCTCCACCTTTCTCGTCTGTTCACTCGGCGCCCCAGAGCGGAAGTCGTCAAACGGCGGTCTATTGTATGGCCCGAACCCACCAGGACCGCCAGGACCACCAGGTCCGAAGCCTCCAGGACCACCTGGGCCACCAGGACCGCCTGGACGCGCGCCAAAGGCGCCAAATCCGCCATTTGCGAGACCAGCGCCGGGTGGGAAGTAGCCTTGAGGCCCTCCAAGGGGTCCGCCTGGCCCACCGAAGCCGCCAGGACCTCCGGGACCTCCGAAGCCACCGCCTGGGAAGCCTCCGAAGCCAAATCCACCGCCGCCGTAGCCGCCGGGGCGATTGTACGGCGGAGGGCGGCCGATGATGCCAGTGGGGCCGCCTGGTCCCACGAGCACTCCGTTGGCGGGATTGCCTTTGTTGGGCCTGAAGAATCCGCCCGGTCCGCCAGGTCCGCCGGGACCATAGCCCCCGAAACCAGGGCGCCCGGTGAGGCCAGTGCCGGCGCCGAGGCCGCCCGGGAATCGATTGGGGCCATCGATGCCCGTCCCGCCGTTAATCAGTCCATTGTAGTTGGGTGGGATTTGACCATTTGCCAGTCCGAAGCCATTGAAGCGCTGCCCCTGTTGATTTCTTTTGTGCATGCGAGAGAAATGGACAATCTAAATTAGGGGTTGTGTTTTTCACTATCGCACTCCACACATCACGGGGGAAAACAATGTGATTGGGGCGCTTTGATTCTTGCGAGAGGTGCTTTTGTGTGAAAAGTTTCTAGAATGTGTGGATGGACTTAAAGAGGTGCTATTCAATCAATGGCCAGTGGGGAAAGTATGTAATGCTGTCTGCCAGAGGGTGTGAATTGGGGTAGCTCATGTGTGAGGAGCACATAATGGGAAATGAGGAGTAAATTTGCCATTCATCAGAGTTACAATTGAGGGAGGCAAATATGCAGAGAGATACACAATATCCCACTGGAGGATTCTCCCATCCACAATTACCCATATTCATTGTAGAACTCATCCTTCTGGGAATTCGGAGAGCCGAGAGGTCGAGGCGTTGTTTGCTCCACTCGATCTTCCTCTATTTGGTAAGGGCGCGAATTGGTGGGAACACGAATGCGAGCGCTTCCGCCCTGATAGTCCACTCGATCTATTTGGTCACTATCGCCGCCGCTCTTCGACCAAGACCATTTGTCGTCCGCGGCGTGAATGTTAACCAGCGCCAGAAGGAGAATTGCACAAATCTTCGCTGAAAATGCAAAGTATTTCGTATACAAAATGATTGCGGAATGTGCGCAGAATACCTACAATTATGCATCATTCAATCACATGTATTCACAAGTCGCGAGAGACTTGTTTCTGCTCTTTTCAAGTGTTTCAGTCGCCGCAAAGAATTCTGCATAAAACTGGCTTCAAGGATATAATTGAGGTTCACCACAGAAGCCTGAAAAGAGAGAAAAGTTCACCATTAAAGTGAGGATGCAGTGAAATTGCAAATATTTGCGTGAATTTACGAAGACAAGGGGCAAATATTACGGTCGGAAGTGATGTACAGCTTTGAAGGAAGGAATATTTGCATTGCAAAAGCTTCTGTTTCAACAAATTGAGATATTTTCTAAATTATCTTGCCTTGAAAAATTAATTTTATTGCTTTTTTTTAGGTTATGGACGATTAATAACCTCAAAATCATCAATTTTGTGCCTAATCTGGGAATATTTCTATTTTTCTCGGAAAAATTGAGCATTTTTGTTCGAAAAAACTCCAAATTGGTTAGGAAAGAGCCCAAAATGTAACCATAACCTCAAAAATATTTGATAGAATTGTCTTTACTTAGTATTTTTTCGGGGTTTGTGCTTAAAAGCTGCAAGTTTAACATGATTTTCTAGTAGAAACTTTGCAATATTCGTCATATTCACTGATTTCTAGATTTGAAAGAATTCAAATCAATACAATCAGATATTTTTAAGCTATATTCATAACCTCACAATTTTGTTAGAATCTTTCTAAGCACTTTCAAAGAGCAAAACAAGCAAATCAAGATGGAAATTGTTCATGAACAAATCCTGGGGACTTTAAGAACCGTTCTAAGAATCTGAAATCTAAGTATTTCAAGACAGAAAAACCTGGATTAACATCTGGAACAGTTAAAAGAGTCGGAAATGCGATGGAAAATGCCTTTTGAAGCGTTCAGAAGTGTTGAAGATTTTGCACAGAAACCGTGAAAATGTGACAAAAAGTCGTGTTTAGATGCAAGGCACACTATTTCCCCCTTGAATGGAGGGAAGTGAGTGGAAAACAGCACTTCACACACGCATTTTTCACGAGATTCTCTTTCAACGGGGCGTTTGAGGCAATTCTATCATGGAAATTGATTTGTGATGAGAAAAACTCCCACACTTTATGTCCAATTTAGTGCACTTAAATAGTTTACGACTCTATAAACAAATTGTTTTCAATCAATCTTATTAGGTTTTCCGCTCATTCGGCGCGCTTCGGAATCCGTTTGGTCATCAATCAATTTTGATGCTTTGTTTAATTATACCAATTGGACGGTGATGATGGTTGTCTGCGCCCCAAAAGCGCGCGCTTTTGATATTAATCAGGGGACGGTTTTATAATCTTTGTCGTATTTTTGCTAATTCCAATAAGCACAACAAATCCTCAGCATTAATTATATTTCTTTTCAACACATGGCTTTTCTCTCGCCGCCCTTTTCGCGCTCACAAAACACGCACAAACTTCTCACTGGGCAATTCAGCCATCGGGATCGATTTATATATAGAGATGGGAGTTTAGACAGAAGGAGTGAATTGTGAAGTGTTAAAGGTAATAAACTTCTCACCCATAAAATAATCACTAAACTTGTGCTTTTATAGTTGATGTTGGCGTGAAGTTTGCAGAAATAAAACTGAAGTGGATCCAAAATGAGACCAACTTCTTATATATTTTTCGTAATATAGACATATATATTCCTTCACTCGGGCGGTGAGCAAAAGGAGGGAGAGCCTTGATAATTTTCATACAAGTCAACACACATACTGCCAGTCTTTTTCGCATTGTGCCGCGTTATGAGTATATTTTATTGCTGTTACGTGGATAAAATTTAACATAGATTGAGAGAGAGAGAGAGAGACATAATACCACGACATCAGCGCTCTAATACCTCGATGACTCTCAAAAGTTGAGCCACACACGAATTGGTCACAGTCGCAACTTTCGCTTTCGAGATCACGCCAAAGAAGAAATATCTTCGGGTGAATTGAACTCTCTCACACACACGCGTCTTACGTCTTTTTCTGCTTCGGTGTCATTCCAATTAAAATTCAGTTCCAGTTCCGAATCTCTCATGCAGCACCGCGCTTGGACTGCTCAATTCCATGCTATTATCGCGGAATGTTTCCCTCTCACAACACATCCACGGGAAAAAACCTCGCGAAGACCGCTAGGCAAAGTCTTAACCGTGAATTTTGTAGCAACTCAGCGAACGCAGATTGCTGAGAAATCAAGATTGAGACGAAAAACGCTCATTTCTGTGCGTTTTCTTGCTGAAATCTTAGCGACAGTCTAATTGCTGATGCAGCACTTCAATAACAGATGTCGCATCAAGAAAAATCACATCAACTCAAAATATACTTCGTGATAACAACACTCGAGTTAATTGTATGAATTTCTTCATTTTATTTTGAAGTGATCGACAAACAAACTTCCAGAGAAAAGAAGTTCAAATCAGTCGTATTTCTCCCCTGAAATTGTGTAAGAAAAGAAAATGGCCCGCAAATCGTGTTTATAAGTTCATTAACTTATCGACAAGGAAGTAAGACTTCTTCTTTTCTTGCTGAGAGCTTAAAAATTTATAAAAATGAGCTAAAAGAGAAAGAATTGCTGAAAATTGACGTCTGTTCTTCTTTATACTTCATCTCAGCATTTCTTAGCTAAAATACCTTCTGGTTTTTTAGCTTTTCTGGTTCGTTGGGGTTTTGAAATAAAGAATTTAATGCTGCGTCGGAAAACTCCTGTGAAAATATGGCATCTGGCATATTTATCATTCCAGTTGAATTGGCGCTGAAGGAAGAAATCAATCATCAACTCCTGCACCGCGGCATTCGTGGTGGCTCAGATGGTCAATCTTCGCAGAAATCCACTGTGGATTTTGCCAATCGATAATGATTATTGTGCGGTTTTATTTAAACCCAGCAACACTGTGAGAATTTCCGCCAAGACAACGCGACCTTCACCCACTTTCGGCAGAGCGTTCTTATTGAGCATCCATTAATGCCGGGCGAAGTGGCGCGATTTACATTAAAGAAAAAGAGCCTCCATTTGTTGTTTCTCTCTATTAGTTCGCCTTCTTACACATGTGCACTGAGATGTCTCTGCAGCACCTTGATTTTTTGTCGGCCAAGTGGGAAAAACCCACGCACTGGTAGTAAATAATAAGTGGGTGATTTTCATCCAAGTCTATTTCATAGCCATGACCAAAATATGCTCTTCTCGAGCGGGAAATTATTCTCTGCGAATCCTGGATGACTTGTTTCCTTGCTCAAGACAACAAAGGTGCATCGTTTTGGGTGTGGTCGCAATGAATGAATGATTAAACTTACATGTTTTCTTTCAGTGCAGAAAAAGCAAAAGTCTGTGTGTGTAAATTTATGGGAAAAAGGCACTAATTAGGCAACACGATAATCATCAATAAACATTTTTTTTCGAATGCTAAATGACTGCAAGAGAGCTTGATGAATATTTGAAGAATACATAAACAAAATCACGCTGTAAATTTGTACGTGTGGAATAATTTATTGATCCATCAGAAGATGAGAGTGTTTAGCATTTCGTGTTGGATTATTTCCTTCCCCAAAAATTTAATTTAATTTCCTCCACGCCGTGCAAATAATTAACGTGTGCTGAGCGGCCCAGGTTGAGTTCAGCACCGGACATGAACAAATAAGCATTCTTTTGGGGAGATTTAAGCACACACTGATAAATCACCTTGTTTCCCTCGAAATTCACACGAAAATTCGCCCATGACAGTGTCATTGCCGTGCTGCTAATAAAATCGCCGCTTTTTTCACTCACTCACAGAGCTTTGCTTTCAATGCACTTCATTGACAAAGTCACAATGCGTCAGTGGAATTGCTGATGATTTTGCGCGGACTCCTTTATTGATTATTGACGATGATTCAATTGAAAGTACGCAGAATTGCTACACAAAACTGGGGAATGTTTATTGTGAGAATCGTACATTTAGAGGAATTCGAGATAATCTGCTTTTCATATCTTTCAAGTAACCGTCAAGGGGGAGATATTGTGGGCAGAAGTGGTGTAAATTCCAGCAGAAGTATTTTAGAAGTGGAATTGGATCAAAAACTGACCATTTTTTGCACCTGAAATTGGAATAAATCAATTTCTCAGTAAAATTGAGGATTTGTGATCAAATTGATCGATCATAACCTCAAAAATATTGTTTCATGACAAAAAATGGTTTATTTTAAAAACTGTTTGATTGATTTTCTACTCTAAAATAGTAAATTTCAGCTCATTGTCGATGAAGAATTGGTTAATATTCCCTAAATTTGCTTTTAAGTCATTCCAAATAAGTTTCTTTTAAGGATTCTAAGTAATTTTAAGGTTATGATCAAGAGTGTATCCAAAAGAGCGATGAAAAATTTAATAACATCAATACTGTTTTGCTATAAGTTTTTTCAGAGTCATACAAGGAAAAATTTAGTCTTTTTATGAAAATTACGATAGAAATTTGAGGTTATGATCCATTAAGTGGCTGGAAAACATATAAAAATTCGAAAATCAGAGGAGAAAATAAGAGAAAACGCATGTTTTAAGCACTGCCAGAGTTCTGGAAGTGTCTGTGACTCAAATTGTGATGTACAGAAGTGTTATCTCCCCCTTGGTTAATAATAAGCCATTGTTGAAGAAGTGGAAAACGAGCTCGACAATCTTATACAAAGTGTTCGAATATCTTTCTCAACATCTCGCTGGAGCAACTATTTCTCTACGATGCGATTTTTTTTGCCAGCCATTGATAGTTTCCGGCGGTGTTTTGTGCCGCTTTGCACTTTAATTAAATTCAGTAATTATGTAAGAGTCTCTCATTTGGAATTTAACACTTTGTCGCCTCGACGATTGAATTCCCGTGGTGGTTTTGGGGGTTCGAGAGTCATGGAATTAGATGAGAGTGAGAGAGATGTTATTGAATGCAGAGGCTCATTGTGTGAACTCTGCGGAGCATGAAGTCAACAGAAGCCACAATAGATTGGGAATTTCGTTGAAACATCATCTGGGAAATTAGATGGAGGCTTTCCTCCTTGCCAACAAGACAGGGACAAATGTTGCGAAATGAGCCGACATGCATTGAGACACGGAGAGTCGCATGAATTTCTCAAGTGCTCCACGTCTTCGTCGTAAAGAGAAAGAAAACATAATCATTGATGGAGCCGAAGGATTTTGAGCAACATGGAAATTTCGGAGGTTACACACGTCCAATCACATGGGTTTTTCAGACACACTCGCCATTTAATAGAATAATTTGGGTGTCTGCAAACTTTTGCAGCATTCCTTTTCGGAGCATTTTAGCCTCAACTCTTCTTGTAATCACACAAAATCTCAACTTTACGAAGAGGTTTAATAAGATCCTCCGTCAGACCGCCATTTTGAACATCTCTTTAACAGATTTTTCTCATTTACTCAGTATTTATGGAATGAATGGGGCTCAAATTCTATTATGTTATAGCTGACATCAAGACCTTTCCGAGGAATTAAGGATCAAGATTTGAAACTTTAAAAACCCATAACTCCGGTTCTAATTATCCAATCGGAATAATTTTGGATTCATTTGAAAGATCTTGTCAAATTCCATCTTCCACTTGAACAGCATAATTCAGTACAACCACCGCCAGGGGCGCTAGACTTGCAAAACCAATTTCAAAACTTTAAATTTGTGTAACTCAAGAACCAAACGATGTATTTTCTTTAAATTTCAGTATGTTGTAGCTGAAATTAAAATCTTTCAAATGAACTGTCATTTATAAGAATTGAAGTTACATGAGCGGAGATATGTGGGGTCAAAGTTCACAAATTTACCAGCCTATATCTCCGCTGTTTACTAACCGATTTCGATCATCTCTTCACCACTCTTCATCTCTTCAAAATATTTGATTTCGTATATGTTGTAACTTCGGTTCTTTTCGTCAGATCTTAACGATCTCGGGCTCGTCTTAAACCTCTTGCAAAGCTCTATTACTTGTGTTCAGCTCACGGGAACGAGCTGGGATTTTCCTCAAATCGAGTTCGCCACATTCCCAGCTCGTCTCCGTGAGCTGAGCTGACTTTCTTCCTCTCTCTCTCTCTCTGTCTCTAGGGTACGGTCACATAGCGCCGAAAACTCATATGGGGAAAGTGACAACGATTTTTTACGCCATCCTCGGAATTCCACTCATGCTGCTGTGTCTGTCAAATATTGGCGATATCATGGCCTCGTCCTTCAGGTGAGTTGGGAGTGAATTGTGTGCTCTGCTGGTCCCGACGTGCAAACTGACCCGCAGGGGAAGGTTGTAAATTTCAGAGCGCAATTCTCATAGCCAGAGAAATGGGTGAAAAATTAATAATAAATTTGTTAACATTGCAGATTTTTGTACTGGCGTGTGTGCTGCTTTGTATGCACCAGAGAACCGAAACGCTCTCCGTCGAGACGCTTGCGTCCTGGCAGAGGAACCATTCGTCAGCCGGGGTATTTTGCAATTTTACTCGTGATTGAATTTACTCTCTCTCTCTCCACCCCTTATTCCAATTCGCCACCCCCCCTTGAACAAGTGTTCGTGCACATTTCCCATGAGTGGAATACACAAGACTTCACAGATTTCACATCCACTCTCCTGGAATTCCGCACTTATTTGATGTAGGGCACATTCCCCGTGAGCTGTGGGTCGCCCCAAAATCCGTCAGCTCCGCAGCACATTTTATTGCGGCGAGGAGATTAATTGGAAGGGCGCATTTTGTACTATTTCTTGTAATATATTCTAGTTTAATAGCTAGTTAACCTTTTGCCTTTCAATCCTTGGATCAATTAACACTCAAACTTCAGGAGTGGTTAACTTGAAACATGTAAAATCAAAAGTATTTAAAACTGAATAGATTTTGCAATAGAAATCACGACTTTGCGTAGTGAATTTAAGCTTCCAATGGAGACAAGAAACCAATTCGGCTGACATCTCAAATATATATTTGACGTCAGGAATGATTCCCTCGTCATTTTGCTTCTTTTTTCTCTTTCAACAGACGCCAATCCATTCGCAAGACGGAACGAACGATTTCGCAAAAGTCACGGGATTCAGGCTTTGAGCCCAGTCTCAGTCACGCATATTCCGACACAGAACTGCGCTACACCACGACAGAACGTGCCAGCGCGGCACATCACGACTATGGCGGCAACACGCGACATCCGCGCTTCAATCGCGACAAGAATCGCTTCAGGGATCGACACACGGTTGAGCGAGAGCGCAATGTGGCGCGAGAGCTTCGCGATGACGAGTTTGGCGATCTCTCGCCGCGCCCGAGTCGCTACAACACGACAGGAGTGATAAACAGGGATTCTGGCCATCACCGCAGCGATCCGCGCTTCCACGGCCTTCGCGGTCAGTCGCTGGATCGCAAGCACAACCGCCACGAGGCGCCGGACGCGGAGATTCCGGTGCTGTGCAACAGATATGCCATCGATGACATGGATAAGGCCCCGGAGGGCGGCGCCAATGACAGGGCGGCTCACAGGCGGCGCATGAGGGCCAGACATCATCAGCCCATCAGTGGGCCGCGGAGTCAATCTGTGCCGCGGCCGCTGTACGCGAATCGCCTCGAGCTGCCGGAGATGTCGCGCCACAAGCACTTTGCGGAGGACATGGACGATTTCGAGGAGCCGGAGCTGCGGATTCAGGCAATTAGGAAGGCAAAGAAGCGCGACAGAGCCGGTTAGATGGCAAACAAGCATTATGGCTTCCTAATCACGCCGAGCATGACTAATTAATTAACTAAAATTCGAATGGGTGAATGGCTTTGGCGGAAGAGCACGGCATTTCTCATCTCTTGCGCCCAATTTGACCGATGTGTGACATGGCAAGTGGTCCGTGCTATTTCCACACAAACATATAACGAATGAGATTCGCTGCGGTTAATTAAAATTTGACTGACACATTCGTGCCAAGTTGCTGACAAATTTGTGTGTATCTCGCGACATTGGGCGACTGACTAACATTCATAATTCCCACGAGTGAGATATATACTTATCGGGGAGTTCATCCTGACTCAGACTCTCTGCTCTCTGTCCACACAGCGCCGCCATCGCCCCGAATCATGTCACCGATGGGATTTGCAGTGCACCGACAGGCGAGATATGAGGAGGGAAATTCGCTGTACGATGACGACTGGGACTCGTACGGGGACATGCCGAACCGATCACGTCCCGTCCCTATTTGGCTTTGTGTCTTCCTCGTAATCAGCTATATCATAGCCGGCGCATTTCTCTTCTCCAGCTGGGAGCCCTGGTCCTTCCTCGACTCCGCGTACTTCTGCTTCATCACGCTCACGACTATCGGTAAGGCATCACGGCAAGGGAGAGATATTGCGATCAGGAGTGGATTCCGCATAGTTTTCTAGGTTATGTCACTCATTTCACACTAAGACGTCTATGTAACTTTACTTTCTTATCAGTTTTTCATTTTCAGTAAGTTGTTAATTCGTAAAACTACGATTCATAACAGTTATGAAAGAGGGGAATTTATTTTCCGTTTCAATTAATATAATTAAAACCGGAAAATTCAGGTGAATAGCAAGGAAATGTAGAATAATTATGTTCTTAACTTCATAGCCACATATTGAGGTTATGTGTTTCCGGACATTTGTCGATGCTTTTTAAGGAAATTGATTGATTCCTTGCAAAGTTTCTTGAGATTAGTTTTTGTGAGATAAACAACTTCCACACAGAGGAAAATGATCCAGAAACTGTGGGAAAATTGAAATTTTTCACACATTTTTTCAGCTCAAAAGTAGACGCAAAGAAATGACGTTTTAACAGGTGAAATTCGTATTAAATAAACTCCAAACTTCGTCTTGCATCGCCATTTTGATTGTATTTCCTTCATTCTTTACACTAGCGCCGCCGGGTGGTCACAAAAATAAGTTGTGAAAAACGTAAGGTAAATGAAAGGTTTGCGAATTGAAATACGAAAACTGAAGAGTTGCATAGACTTTATAATCAGTTGTTATTGAGTGTCATTCAAAGATCATTCGTTAAACTTCCTAATTGATAAATAATCCATGAAATCCTGGGAAGTGTTGCAGAATTATCATGTGAGAGATTTTGATCATATTATCTTCTCCTTGCATAAAATGTAAAATAGGCAAAAACACCACTGATGCCAGAGGGAAAATACTTTTTCTCAGCACATCAATTATGTAAGACAGAACGATGTTCCGTAATATGTCTTCTCATTTCGAAGGTTTCGGCGATTATGTCCCGGCGACTGGTGTGAAAGCCAATTCGGAAGTGTCAATAGCACTGTGCTCACTCTATTTGCTCTTTGGCATCGCACTCCTGGCCATGAGCTTCAATCTCGTGCAGGAAGAGGTAATCGCCAATGTAAAGAGTGTTGCTCGTCGTTTGGGAATACTCAAGGAAGAGGAAATCGATGATTAGACTCCACCGGATAAGGCTTCGGCACTCTTGCAACATTTTCCACGCCAGAATCTTATTAAATTTTCATTACTTCACTGTACTAAACTGGAGTATTTACATTACATTATATACACCCCAAAATTTGCTCCACTTCCTATATGATTGTCAATTTTAACACTACATGGTATGTCAGAGCTATAAGTAGAAGAAATTTTGTGAATATTTCAATATATATCCTTGGACTAGAATGTCACCCAACTTATTGGGAATTATCTCGGAATTCTCTGAAAATTCTCTCAGAAAATGAAATTTCCAAAGGGGATTTTAGACAAAATTGACGAATTGATTGACTATGTAAGCAAAACGTTTTAACACTTAAAGCATAAAATAGTCGTAAAATATTTTAATAGCAAATCATTGCAATTTTCAATCATGATCGAAATTCATTGTAACAACTCGTAACAATGTGAAGAAGAGAGAAAAAAAACAACTTTGGAGGCAATAATAATGTCCCATCATGAATATGATAAACTCCCACGCATTTTCCTCTCCCCAAATTTTTAATATTGTATTTAATATAATGTACAAGGATGTTAGATGATAATAAAGCTTGTATTTTTTATTACCCGCAGCATTAAAATATGTCGATGCAGAGCAAGGGAGAAGAATAAGGATAAAATATGTACACAAAATGGGAGAAATTTCTTATTTTATCGGCGCGAGGATGTGTAAAATATGCGCTTTCACGTTTAAGTGATGCTTACACCACTTTACGAAAATTTACGATTTGTTTTATTGATTGATTTTATAGCTATTATGTGCCACACTCATGGGCTAATATTATTCATGTGAAATATGACGGAAATTGGCTGTACGGCAAAAATTTCGCGGCATCACTTTTCGACGTCACGGCATTTTGGCTCAAATGCAACGAAAATGTTCTGCATCAATCTTGGTCTTGGGAATACTTGTGATAATCTCCGCTTGGATTCCTTCAGCGCAAGGACACTCCACCACAATTCGCTATAGCAACGAAATGTAAGTGAACGAAGAGATAGAGAAGCTTACGTGCGATTTTAAAAAGCTCCACTCGTCCTTCCCAGCAAACCAGCAAAGCTAAAAAGGGTAGGTATTTTAGCTAAGAAGCGCTATGTTGAAGGAAATTCAATTGTGCTACAAACACAGCAGTTTTAGGCAAAAATTTTATGAATTCTTTTAGCAAATTTCCTTCTGTTTCTGGATTATTTGTTTTTGCTAAAATTATTGCTTTTTTCTGGTTAAAAATATCCCGTGCCCGAGAGAATGTTAGAGCTATTACAGACTAGCGACAATTCGTGGTTGAACTGGCGCTAAACACACTCAGGGGTTATTCTTCTTTGTCGACACTAGCGCCAATTTTGCTTCGTTTGTCGCTCTCAGCTGTCAATTAATTTGTTTATTTTGTCAAAAGCGTGAAATATTACGATAAAATTGCGAAAATGGAAAATTTGCAGAAGAAGTTAATGATTTTGAGAACCCACGAAATAATTCGCAAGAGATCCGCCATTTTTTTTTAGTTTTGAGCTGTGAAATGTTTCGGAGTATTTTCGGCCATAATAAATATCGACTGAACCTTTGATATATCGAGGGATTAGTCGCGTTTTATGGCTCAATCAGCTGTTAGTCGCGCTCTCGCTTATCATCTCGTGGATCACCAGCAAGTCTGTAATCGCTCTAAGGGTGTTATTCCACTGTGATTGAAGTTATCTCCTTTTTTACCACAAGTGTTTAGGCTGTAGAAACTTGGTTAAAATCCATCGTCAAAACCTCATTTGTCGATAATTTCAAACACAAGAAGGTAAGTGTGTTGTTATCATGAAGTATATTATTAAAACGGAACGGTTTTGCATTTTTGATTATTCCGCGCTGTGATCGCTAGATCTCCCAGTAAATGTCTGAGATTTTAGCGGAGAAATGCTAAAAAGTCAGCTTTTTCCATCTCATCTTTGATTTTTCAGCATTCTGTGCTCACCGGGCTAAGCATACACGCTGTGTACACACGCCGAAATATGCGATGCCCCATTTTACCTTGATGCGGATTTTATTTCTCCTTTCCAGCGAATCCTCTCCATATTCTCGAAACATTGGCGTATTCTTCAGATTAGATTGACGCTTATGTCAGATTCACGGGCTCGAGTTTTCGCACACCTTTTCAGCGCGCACACAAACGCGTTCTATTGATTTTGAGCGATAGATTGTGAGCGGAGGAATCGCGCGGTGTCAGCAAATATTGAGCCACTTTGTGCTCATCTCTTTTGCTGCACTGTTTCGATAGTTCGCCCATATAATGTCAGTCAACAGTGCTCATGATCCCTTGATGGCTCTTTTTTTTTTACCATCCATTGACTTCACCTCAACACCCCTCGGGGCCTCGTGGAGGGTAGAAATTTTTGAACGACAATCGGAGAAAGTATCTCAACGCGCGCTGGATCGAAAGCTATGCGATGTGAAAAGTTCCTCCGCCACATCGCGTGCTAAGTGAAGTGTCATGAGCAACAACTCAAATCACTTTGCTCAATCTCATAAACTTATCATCCCTTCACGAGTCATCACCATTGGCTGTGCTTTTGGGGGGAGTGAATTAACAATGCCGACATGGCGTATTTCGGAGTCAATGCTCTCCACTTTCCCCCTCCCCGATGTTAATTAATAATTCCGCCAAATATAATTATCAACTTGTAGCACAGATGCACCATTCAAATCACCCCACAAGCCGCCAATACAGCGAGTCTGGCGGCACGTATTTTCATCATTATGCTGGCACAATTATAGATTTATAGCGCCGCGAGGTGACGTCACAACTGTGATTTTTCCAATTTCAATTGGCACAGAAAACTCACATGGCCAGCCATCAGTGGTGTATGAGCTTTCTGTGTGGCAGAAATAGCCGTGGAAATTCCTTGGCTGGCTGTGAAAATGAGAAAATTAATGTTTCAGAGGTGAATACGCGCTCACTTCAGTGACGATATTATGCGAGTTGACGCTGCTGAGATGGCATCAGCGGCACCATGTGGCGCTGAAGTGGAGCTGAATAAAGCGCGGGGATTCGAGACAACAAACACGAGGAGCAGAGATAAAAAATGTGACGGAAAATTTCGCAATTGGGACGTCGAACCCAACATTACACACATATATAACTCAGTGGAAAAAGAGGTGTTTCGATCAAACAGTTTTTTTTCTCTCACTTGGCTATAATTTAAGGTTTAATCGTTTCTGTAGCATTTGACACACATTATAGGTGATGTTGTGAAATGTTTGACATTTATCTACAGTCATATTCTTCCATAATATTGCTGAAGTCCAAATTCCTTGACTTCAGCAATATTATGGAAGAATTCCAAGATTTCCATGTCATTTTCACACATTACTGATAAATTATAGGATTATAAATCAAAAACAATGCTAGAAAATGAAATTTTCACTAGTAAATCAGTTTTATCATATCAATTAATCAATCAGACAACTAAAAACACTTTTTCCATAACCACAAACAATATTTAAAGAGGTTTTAGAATTTTTATACTTCAACAAAACGTTCAAAACCAATTTTTTAAAGAGTATTTTTGCTTTATATTCTTTTCTTTTATCATATAAAGCTTTTAGAGTTGCATATTTTCATTTTGACCGTATCAAATTTATAGCCTGGTCAATACAAGACACGCGGTGCCGCGAAATATCGGTGAATTTGACTCTGGTTGCAAGGATTTTGGAGAAGAAAGAAGGCGCAGATCAGTGTGTCGGCTCTTAAGCATAAAAATGAAGAAGAACGAAGCTTCTGAGACCCGATATTTTGTTAAAGTTAAAATATTGCTGTGTCAATTCAAATATTGAGCGTGAGAAGTTGAGAAATAAAGGATGAGACAGAAAAGCAGAGGTCGCAACACTTTGTGTGTGACAATATATTATCGTACTGGATTTAAAGTTTTAAATTTACACACGTACTTCTCGTGAAAAAATCAAGATTGATGGACAAGTTTATTGGCTGCTGTGGTGAGATGGGGACGCCTGGTGGTTTGCCTCGCGCCAAGTTCCAATAACTCAAAAGTGCGTGGCGAATAAAGAATGTTGTATTTGAAGTCAATTAGATGGACAGAAGGAGAAATGGGTGATGATGTTGCGAGTGTTGCGCAATGTGGACACATTTGTGGATTCTGATATGCCATAGTTCTTGATCTCAGAGCAGATAAATCACTCGGCATCCCCACAGACTCCCAAGTTTCCCATCCTGTGCCGCCTGGCCAGAGACATGGCAAATATCTCAATACCCAGGCGATACTGGGTACATCTATCTATCATCGCAATGTATGTGAAATACTGCCTCGAATATCCACTTGAAGTGTCTTCTGAAGTCAGAGATGAATGTGGGTGGTTTTTTCTTCACCCCCCAAAACATTTCATCTGTCCAATATTGCAGTGCACAATTTGTTGTCTCATTTCACGTCAATATTGTGGTACATCTCGCGTGTCACGATACACCTCTCTTGGCCACAACGTGAGCCTCCCAACGACGAAATTAGAATGAGAAATTGCTTGTATGCGACAATTAATCACGTTGGAAATTGCAGTCACGATTATATTAAGTCACTTGGCACTTTGTGGACAAAGTTAATGGGCCAGGCATTACAGACCTCAACAATTTATTAACATCTCCCAATGCTCCATTCGCCCAGTGGCTCAGATGCCATCCCAATCTCTATGGCTGCTCCACAACGTAAGATAATAATTAAATCATTTTATACTTTGTGATATAAATAAATGAAGTGTAAATTCATCATGTTCAACCACTCTGGCCGGAGTCATGAAAAAATAAACAGTGGAATTTTATATCACGAAATGTGTTGCAATTGTTCCCACCACACATCATAAAAACATATATACATAATATCCAGAGTGGTGCAAAGGCTCTTGTGAGGGACCCTTTGTGAACTTTTTTCCTTTGATAGTGTTACAGATTTATGGTTGAGAATTATTGTGTTAATTTAGGAAAATGAAATAGACATGTGCAGAGTCTATTTATAAATGATCGTTCCGTGTTCAAAAATAATCCACACGACCGTTCTATATCTCTTCACCGCCCATTGAGGCGCTCTGGGCAGTTTTCTTTAGTCTGTGTGCTAAGATCACGCGAGGCAGAACATTGCGATGCTCTTCGGGTTGATCGGCACAGCTTCAACGCGTGTTGCAGAGATTATAGAGTTGCCGAAGGATTTTCACCAGTGAAAATTCAGTTAATTCCCGCCCCTTGCAATCTACTATACATTTGTGCTTTTGTGAAAGGTATTCAAAATTACGCATAATTGGGCAAAATGCAATGTTGTGTGAACATGTGTCGTGGCAGTATGAAAATAATTGAGTTGTGATAGAGTGTTGCGGGTGGAAATATGTAGCTCCAATTAAAATTTTCAAATTAAAGTCCATCCCAAATTGAACGATTAATTAAATAGGCTTTTATGCTATGGAGAACCGTGTGTGATTGTATGCAAAGTAAATGTCAATCGATGCATAATTGAGAGTATCTCAGGTAAATGCGATGAACATTTGGTGTCAGAATGAGGAAAATCCCATAGGAAGATCACTCAGGCTCAATTCTCCTGGAATTTGTGCAATTTTCCTGTGAAATTGCTCCTGAAGATATCCGAGAATCGATGATGTGTTTCTCAGGAAAGTGCAAGGGGCAGATATTGTAGTCGGAAGTGGTGTACAGCTTTTTAAAAGAAGTGTTAGGAATTGGAAGTGATGAAAAGCTTCCTATTCAATAAATTTAAGCATTTTCAAAATTATTTTGCTCACAAAAATTAATTTTAGTGCTTTTTTTTAGGTTATGTTATTGATTTCAATCAAATTCAGGTGATAAAAATAACCTTTTGTGTTTAATTTTGGAGTATTTCTCTTTTTCACGCCAGATTTGAGCATTTTGGTTCAAAAAAGACTTCAATTTGGTTAGAAAAAGGCTTAAAAGTGAAATATAACCTCAAAAATGTCATTTCTGTTTAGAAGAATGTTTCTTTGCTTATTTATTTCCGCTGTTTGTGCTCTAAAATTGTAAATTCAACCTCATATCCTGGAGAAAAGGATCAAAATTAGTCCAAGCAGAATTTGAAAACCAGATTCATAACCTCACAATTTGGTCAGAATGTTTTTTTTAAGCATTTTCCAAAGCCGAAACTAGAAAAATACTGCGAAATTGTTCATGAACAAGTCCTGGAATTTCAAAATCATGCCTTAGAATCCGAAATCTAAGTATTTTAAGAGCTTAAACGGCGCTTGTTAGACGGAAAAACCTGGATTATATCATGATAAGTCAGAAATCAATAAAACAAGCAGTAGAAAATGTCTTTTGACGCATTCAAAAGTGTCTGAAGAATTAAGATTCTGCACAGAACTGTGGAAATGTGCCAAGAAGTGGTGTACAGATTCAAGGCAGATTATCTCCTCCCTGGGAAAATGCAATCTCATGCCGTTGGAAGTATTTCCTGAATGTGTTCTGGTCCACTTGGTAGACAATCTATGTCAGAGAAAGGCGATTTACTCAGAAATAAGAGGGATATTAAATCGTCCAGCGAATTGTTTATCACATATTCCAACCTTGCATTCGACAATTTGTTTTAAGTTGGATTTATTCAAATAACAAACAACATATTCCACTCGATTCTACACTCTGTGTGCCAATGCTAAGAGTGTTAGTTTTCAATATGCAGCTTTCTCTTGTTTTATATGGGGGGAAAAGCGCCATTGGAACGTGATCGGCGATTTCAGTTGAAAATATGAGAACATTATTGCTATAATGGTTATAATGTCGACATCGAATATGGCCTGAGGACGGGCACTTAGGTCAGTTGAAATTGGAACTACAAGTAAAATAATAAAGGACTTTTGTGTAATGGGGAAAGTTTTGTCGGGGAAATTTTAGCATGAAATATACCGAAAGATGAAAATAACCATTTAAGTTTAAATTTCAATCTCAACTCAGAGAGAGAGAGAGAGAGGGAAAATGTCTTGAGATCCCATACAAATATTGAGATACAGACCAATTATACTCCCTCTATTTGACCCTATCGGAGCGGATCCCTTTCGTCCCATTTTCATCCTTCTCAGCGCCATTTACATCCGTTTTCTGCCTCACAATTGCCACTGTCTCTTTCACTCTCTCTGACAAACATTCCCAGCATTCATAACTCATCAATCTGATGGAGACAGGTTGCTGATGATGTATGAATTCACGGCGAACATCCACATAAATCGCACGGAAAGCCAATCGAAATAGTCGACCGAGTATTTTTCTAATGCATCCCAGAATACATAATATGTCATGGGCACTTCAAGTGAAGAGAGAGCTTAGCCAAGAGGGAGATAATATGGTCAGAAGTGGTGTACAGAAGTACAAGGAAAAGGAATTCTTTGATTTTATTAATCCTTCTGATCTCAAAAATCATTTCTTACACAGAAATGCGCTTTGACTTATATTTTGACGCCATAATCAGACATAACCTCAATTCTTAAATGAAGCAAAACTTCCCAAGCAAATAATAATGAAAAATAACTATTTTTAATTTTGTTTTTGGACAAAATCAAGTTGTTTGAATACAAAAGATTGCGATCCTGGATTTTTAGACAAAGAAATACTGCAAATTGTGCTGAAATTAAACTTTTTTGCTTTGAATTTGTTACTTTTGAGGTTATGATCGAAGAAAGTATCTGTAAAAAGTTATTTAGAGCAGTTTTTTTCTGCAAAAATATCAATTGAAAACGACTAAAATCTCTTAATTAAGGATGACAATCAATTTTCTGACAAGATAATTCAAGAATGACAAAATAAAATGCAAAAATCAGTGTTTTATCTTATTTTTCGGTTGATAAATTCACAATTTCTGTTTTTATTTAAATTCTGAAGGGTTTTAAGAACTACGTGTACACTTTATAGCCACATTATCTCCCCCTTGAGCTCTGCAGAGAGGAAACTTGAATGCTTTGGAAGTTCGCAGAACAATAATATTCACTGTAAATCTTCTCTGCTGTCTTATGCAAGCTATATATAACACGAAATCCTGTTTTAGTAGCAAAATCCTTTTGCTATAGCAATTTCAAGTAATTACACAGCTGTATTGCAGAAAAAGTGGCCTTTGTAACACAAAAAAAAAGGCTGAAGCATCCTGTTTTGCTGGGCATAACAGGTGTAGTCGCTGCCATTCTCTCAACATTCAACCCCGTGAAAGCTCAACTATGTGCAGCTTTCCGAGCGCACATCTTCCCTGGCGAAGTATGAAATATGGTAATACAGCTCCTGCAGTCGACTATGAAAGCATATTGTGTGCTCCCTTGGAATTCTGGCGTTTGTGTGGAGCTGCAACAAATCTGCTGTTTCCGGTCGTTTGTATGTGAACGTCATAAAGAAATATTTTTTGAGTTTTCGCTTCTGTGGGCGGCTGTGCGGTTACTTTCGCCACCCCTTGTGTCTTGTAGGCGCTCTCCCGCCGCACAGCTGACAATGGGAGGCTGTGCTATATATCTCACTGCATTCACTGTGCTCCTCACATCCTGCGACATCCCCGCACAATCCCGCCGCACCCATTATCCCCACATGATCGTCCACTTTTTGCAGCTTTCGCCCCGCCTCGCCTCGCCTCGCCGTGCAATATAGAGTATCGACAATTCTGAAAGATTCAGTGTGCTACAAATTTATGCGACTGGGGAAATATACAGCTCTCCACCCGACCTCCGCTGAACCCATAATTCAGACTAGGTGTGCAATTATTTTCGCCCTCGTACATCATGTGAAATATTTATTTCGCACCACTTCAAGCGCCGAGGCTAATAGTTATGTAGCTGAGAAAGTATTTTGAGGGAAAATTCTGGAGAATTCAATTCTATCATTGTGAGAATTCTTCTGCAGATTGAGATCAGGGGAAGTTTAAGGAAGTGTTGCAATATTTGGTTCACATCTTTGATTTATTGTTTAAGAAATTATTGTTTAATCCAAGTCCTAATTTTGACATTGTTTTCTAGGTTATGTGACTGATTTAAGACTGAATAACATCTTAAAATTGTCGGTTAGATTTTAGTTAGATTTCGGTTAGATTCCAGTTATTAGTTGATTTAAGTCTTCTTATAAGCAATCAATGAAGTCTGAAGTCCTGGGAAGTCTTAAGGATTTTTCATACAAATTGTGAAAGTGTCAGAAAATAATGTACAGATTTTAGCCACATTATCTTCCCCTTGTTTCAAACTATCGTACTGAAATATTGTTTCTGTTCCGAATAAATAACTGGCTGAATAGCATTTAATAACACTTGAAATTTATCTTATCATAACCTCAAAAATTCACACAATTCGTAAGTTTGAAAATAATTATTAAAACACAGGAAAATAAGTTGAAAATTTTGTTCAGACATTTTTCAAAAATAGTGTTGCAAACATTGAAATACTTCCAATATACTTTTGCAAAGTCTTCTGTTGTCTTTCTTCTGCTCTGCGCGAGATTCTTAAAAGTAATTTGGACTCTGAATGTTATCATTTGATGTGGTTTTATTGAAACTTCTCGCACAACAGGAGTGGGTGTTTGAGACTATATATTAAGTCCTCCTCTTGGCTAGACCGCTGTTGATAGAGTTTCACATCTTCGCACTCCGCGGCGTGTACATTCGGATGTGTGGCTATAGTTACACTAAAGGCATATTAAGTGAGTGGAGGAAAAGAGAATAATTCAGGGCGGGGGAAAAGCAGATTCTCTTCCAGTGACTAATCTATGGTCGATAAACCCATAAATCTGTTAGAGGTGTTAAACATTCAATCTCAATTTTACACCTCTTCGTCCCTTGTGGCGCTCCGGGAGGAGCTGTGGTGACTATTAATAGTTTCAGGACTCATCGTGATGTTTCACTACAACTTAAATTTCAATCTGCTCGTGTAAATATGTGTAACGCCATGTGAAGGGAAATGAGCGTGTGCCATCCGGTGGGAAACTGTGTGCAAGCACATAAGAAGATAAGGTTTTGTGTGTGGGATATGCAAAATTATGCTTCTTGCAGTGGCCGTGATGCCAAACAATTACAAAGTTGGCATTATCTGTCGCACATTTGCCGAGTTTTCCCTCGAAAAAAGAAAAATCAGTCAAATTGCAGGACAAAAAGAAGTTATTGTGTCTTGCACGGCATTTGCCTCAATTTGACTTAGAACTTGTGATAGATTGCATTATGCTGCAAAGTGAGCAGGAAATGTTGCGCTTCTCGAGAACTCGATACGCCTCGTCCTAATGGATTTTCACGGCGACTGAAGTAAATTGGCTACATCGTCTGAAACTTCAAAAGTCGTCAAGTTTCACTAATGTATCGGTGGCGGAGGATCTTCAGTGAATTCACAGCTTATGATTGACGTTGCCAAATTATGAGCCGTGTCATCACCTAATGCTTCAACCATTGATAGGTTAAAGCTGTTTAATTTTTTTTTCCGCTTCGATGTGTTCTTGTGCGCGGAAAAGCCAGCAAGTGTGTGTGAGTGTGTTTGAGGAATTGGGAACATTTGTAGACATATCCTAAGCCTTGCATATCTCAGCATGAGCAACTGCGAAAGAGCATTCCCCAAATGATGATGTAGAGCTCACAGTTCAGTGCTTAGCTAACTGGGTAGTAAATGAATTTTCACTGTGTACATTTCCGTAGATTCCACGGCCTGTGGAACATCCATGCGGAGTGTCTTTCATGTCCACTGAGTAGATTGATGAACGAATGGCGGAATGTGTGTAATTGCATAGCGAATGGGAAGTGAACGACAAGCATTTATTGTGTTCCACCCACTTTTCCTCCCTCCACAGCCCACTAAATTAGTGGATGAATGTTTTGCGCCGACCATTTTGGCCGATTTCGTCCCACCATATCGAAATTGTCCAAGATATTCGTCGTGCGGCTCATAAATAATTTTACGTGGGCAACAGGCGTATGATAAAGCTCTTGCCCTTCTGCTTTGGCCTTGGAGGCATTCTGATTATTCATTATTACACTGAATGGTATGCAATAAAGCTTTGCCGAGGGCCAAAAAGGGGAAAATGAGAAATAGAAAAATAATGGATTATATTGAAAAGAGGCTCTGAAAGTGCCTAACTTCAGGGAAATACTACTGAATTATGCATATGTGAAGCCAAGGGAAAGATCTGCACACAATTTCTAAACACATCCAAATATGCCACAATCTTTCCTCTTATTGACATTTCTATGTCTCGATGAGAAGATGTGCAGAGCCTCCAATGCTCACAGTTTTATTTGTTCTGGAAGCATTCTAGACCGCAAAATCATCTGTTATGACTTGTGAATGAACTCAAAACTCATTATTAAGAGTTAAAATCCTCCAGCCAGTTTTCTAAAGAAACATTTTTCAAGTCCAAATCACTGTTTTTGAGGTTATGTTCGATCGCAGCTCAATTTTCAGTGTTTCTCAGCATCAATTGTTCAGAATTGTCATTCTGCCATGCGAATTATTCACTAAATCTGTCCTTCATTCTTTACATAACCTAGAAAAGAAATTATTCCGATTATTTCTGCGTACAAATGAAGAGTAATTCAGAGAATCGCGACAATTTGGCAGTTAATAACTCTCGCTGAGCTGTACTTCACTTCTCACTATATTATCTCTTCGATGTGTAAAGCAAGGATCTGACAATTCACTGTGCATTCGAGCAGGATACAGGAATTCCTTGGATGTGACTTGCAAGAATTGTGTCGCCTACATTTAATGCAAGAAGCAATTAGAAACAATTACGACACAGCGCAATGCAAATGTGAAAGTTTAAGCATTTTCCCACCTTCCATTTATATTTTGACCTATTTGAACTTCGATTACGCTCTCAATGCGACGGGGAGCGTAGGGTAATAATATTAGCATCCCCTTTAAAGTTCAACAGCAGATGAAATGTTTTAAGACACTCTCCGACTCCTCAGCTGCACTATATGCAAGTTTCAGCAATTGTAAATTGCAAATGGACATAGTTTCCTAAACAAACAGTTACACATAGTGGCAATTTTGCTCCGAGCAAGACAGACTTTCCCGTAGTTGTGTGAGAGAGAGAGGAAATGAGTTTCCATCACTTCGCATGGCGAGCTCGTCTGCAAGCGCCACATAAGCCAAGAAAATATTGGAATGATGTACATTGCTTGTATGCAGAATCTCCGGGGTCGAGCGCAATATCAATGCTCAGGCCTTATCTTGTCTGACGTTGTGGGAAGGAGTCGTGAAGGGTTGTATGGTCAGCACGGGGGTGTGATGTATGCGGCATGGAAGGAAAACAGAATACCAGTGGTTTTCCCATGCACCAAATTGCACCTTCACAATGACAGGAGCAAATCCCTAAAGTTTCTGCCACAAATCTTCATCTTCATCTTCACAAAACGTACAATCCTTTGGTTCCGAAGAATTCGACTATATTGATTTCAATTCATCACGAAAGCATACAATTGAGAAACAAATTTGGGCAATATACAATATTTAAACTCAACGTTGTGAAGCCAATTAATATTATTTTCCCATTATTTAATACAAAATGGTGATGTATAACAGTGATTCCAGATTAAATAGAGTCACCTGAGTCCCTAAACGTCCAGATTCAGGATATTTGTTCATGAAATTCTTAAAGTTTGACGAATTTGACTGAAATATCAGAACAATTCGTTAAGAAATCCAATTTAAACCGTGGTTAGTGACGTTCTAAACTCTCTTTCTTGATCAAAAAGTGTTTCTGCTATCTTTAAGACAATTTTCCTGAAAATACCTCGGTTTTAAGAACTGAAAACATGATAAAATCATCATAGATCTCTGCTATTTCTTAGAGGCTCTCCACATTTGCTTGACGCGACATAGAAATGTCAATAAGAAACAAGATTGCTCTGGCTTTAGCATGATGAATTGATTACTGCATTGCTTCTGTTTAAGTGTCACAAGGAGATTAAGAATTCGGTGTAATATCTTTAAACTTGGCATGATAATTAGCCATTAATGAGGGAAGATTAGGGGAAAAATTCAGACTTCTAGCTAAATTTAATCTGAAGCCTTTCTAATGCAGCATTTTTTCAAACTGTTGCATAAATGTAATGTGCATCCTTTAGCTCCTTTCGCTTGAAATGTGACATAGAAAATCCCAAAATCCTTCCAGACCGGGTCTAAGGGTAGAGAAGCATGTAACTTCATGGCTTATAAATCACGACAGGTGACATAAAATGCTGTGGGAAAAGCAGAAGCAATCCATTAATTGATTGTGTCGTGGTTGTCTAAACAATTCTTTACTTCTCGTAAAATCCAAATATTGATAAAGCCAGAGGTTTTGCAGTGTTGAATAATGGAAGAAGTGCAAATGGAGATGAGAAGAAAGGGACGAAAGTCAATCCTATTACTATTTACATACATTTGAATTCCTGCAAATTCTCCTGCATATGAAGGATTTTCAGGTCAAAAGTTCTTTGCCTGGCGATTTTTTCTTTGCACTTTGATTTTTCTTCTGCAAGTATAAAATGGATTTATGACAAGGCAATTTTTTCCAGGGAAAGGATGTGAGAGTAATGAAAGGAGTGTTTAGCCGCATGTCTCGCGTTTAATTTAAAAGCCAATACTCTGGGTTTAGATCAAAGAAAATGTAGTAAAAGGCGAGTGGATAAAGCAATTTCCTCTATTGTATACATTTAATGTCTGACGAATTAAAACAATTTGGAGATTAAAAGCACATTAGCGCTCTTTCACCACGTTGGAAATTGCCACATTTCCAACCACTAATATACGATATTGCTGAGATAAACTTCTAATCAAGACAAAACCCAGTCAAAGAAGTAAAAGACTTTTGCTGTTTTCAATACAAACGCATAAAATCTCACAGGGTTTTTGGGGAATGAGATTCCTCCGATTTTCCTACAAAACTACATACTTTAAGTAAGTTTATAAACTTTGCCGAGATGCAAATCAGAAAAGCTCTCAGAATAAAACACAGAGAAAAGAGTTTGAACTTTCGACCATGAGTGATTTATGATTGAAACGTGAAAAGTTACTGTAATTTCAATCCTCCAAATCTTCACTAGTTGATTATGTATTTGAGACAAAAGTGTTTAAAAAGTTTCAACGATAAAATTATATGATAGACAATTATTTGACAATGCAAAGGATACGCAAAGAGCGTTAAAATAAATTAAGTAAAACAATTAAAAGTCAACATTTGAGAGAATTTTTAGGAAAAATATTAGATTTACTGGATATATTAATTAAAATTTCGCTCATTTGCCAAATTATTTCAGAGATTCATACAAATTGATATTTTTCCTGTGTCTTTTTAGAGGTTTTGCGTCGTTAAATCCATTAAATAATTCTAAATTTCGAATAAAATCAATGAAATTGCATGAAAAATTCAATTTTAGCTGAAAAATCTCATCATTGCAATTACAAATGATGCAAATTATCAACAAAATGTACAGGAAAAATGCGAAAAATTGCTTTTTACAAACTGTTTAGTAAGAAATGCACAAAGAAGACCGACTTTTTGTACTAAATATCGCGAGTTTGTCCAACAATCCTTAATATTTCAGTTAATATTTCAATAATTAACCGATGAAATCAACTGAAATTAATAGAAAATACTAAGAATTGACCACTAATATCAATTTAATGGAAGTCAACAAGGAGTTTAAGGTGAAATGAAGGAAATTACTTCAAATCGCTCAATGGCGCTTTTGAATTTTACTGTTTTTCGACGCACTCGTCGAATTGAAGGCGAAGCATAAGTGTACATTGTTGCCTTAATTTATGCTCTCGCGACCATTGATATCATCTCAATTCCCTTTTTTATTATGTCTCCACTGAGCTTTTCGCAAAGTGTTCTTCTCAATTCCGCCACGGTTCAGCGAGCGCAATTGCAGTGAAAATCGGCACAATGTATGCCACGAAAGCTTCCAATTCTTATGTACAAAGTATAAGAAACACTCGTCGTTTGAGACAGGATGAATCCACAAATGGCTGATGGTATTTTTCTCAATTTGACATCCGTGATTTCCCTCCCAAGAGAGATAGAGACAGAGAACGAAGCGACACGGTGATTCCTCATGTTTCTTATTAAAGTGAAATGAAGTGTTTGTTCGTGTTTATGAGGA
This sequence comes from Phlebotomus argentipes, assembly GCF_947086385.1. Classification (NCBI taxonomy): domain Eukaryota; kingdom Metazoa; phylum Arthropoda; class Insecta; order Diptera; family Psychodidae; genus Phlebotomus; species Phlebotomus argentipes. The sequence goes on along the minus strand of NW_026776200.1, from coordinate 229,643 downwards.
ATGTTGGGCGAGTGAAAAATTCTCCTCATTGCCATGAAGAATCTTCAAGTGTCATTCAAATATTTCTCTTATTTTGACTTCTATTTATATACATATTTTGGTTGAGATTTTTATTTATTTCCCTGTCACATAGAACGCCCGACGAATTTTATGGGTCCGTTGAGACTTTTCGCGCGCGCGAAAAGCTGGGCAATAAATCTAACGAAGCATTTTCTCATATTGACTTGCAGTCACTGCATCTCTGGGCATGTCATCTGCTGCACTCCATGGAGCACCGAGGAAAGCCACTGGCGAAGGCAATCAGCACTTTGGGTTGGACGGAAGTCGGCGTGGCCACGCAATTGGAGCACATCACATGAAATGCTCCCGGTGAATTGATTCCGCGCGCGCGGCCGTTATCAGACAGCCAGTAATTGTCGAGAGGGTAGATAAATAAATACACAGAGTGAGAGTGAGAGAGAGAGGAAAGCCGGGGAAAAGCGAGTAAGAAGTCAAGTATAAATAGATGGAGCGCAAGAGATCGGTGAGACGGCGCCAGAGCCAAAAGTTGCCTTTTGCAGAGCGCGCAAAGGAGCATTGCCGGAAGTTTACAGCATTTATGTTCAGCAATGTCGGAATCATTTTGCTAGTGGTGCTGTACACAATCGCTGGTAAGTTGCACAACTCCAGTGAGACTGTCCATGACTCTCCTTGGCCATTTTTGGCTTTTTTCAGGAGCAAACTTTCAGGACAATAAACCGCAATGGCGCTCATAGATTCCCACCCCAGAGTTATGTACACATGTTTTATGGAAGTTCATTATAATTTCATTGGAGGTGAAACGGGAAACACGTGAAATGAGCATGAATTTGTGTTTTAAGTACACTTTTGCAGATTCAATTCGATTCACATCAATTCATGCCTGACTTCTTAATACATTTTCTGCAGATTTAGGAATTCCGATGAAATTCAGCAACAAAAAACCTGTTTTTTTTCCTGCAATAATTGTATCTGTTTTATTGGACTCTTCCCAAGATACTTGGACTTTTATGGGTATTGTTGGGTGAATTAATGTACTTCTGTTTCAGAAATCTGTATTTCTCGCATACTCAACATTTTATAGTGGGAAGAATCTCTGGCAACTTTGAACCATTTCACAAATACAGCAGTGAAAATTTCTTTAAGACACCCGAAAAATTTGGATCAATTTCCATTTGAATGCGAAAAATTCGATATTTTTCTCATTTCAAAGCAGAGAAAAATCGTGTTGGTCACAAAACTATGTAATTATTTGAATAATCAAACTGAATTTGTATTTTATTTTCTTATAAAAGGTTAAATAGAGGCTTTAAACATACAAAAAGCCAGATGTAAATGTCTTTTAGACATTAAAAACTCAAGACTTAATGTAAAAGTGCGCAGCATGAGCAATAAGAAACAGGAAGCATTAGAGGCTCTTCGCATCTTCTTATCGCGCCATAGAAATGTCAACAAGAAGCAAGATTACGCTGACGTTAGCACGATCTATGCGATAATTCAACAGATTCAGCAGAAAAATGAAAGAAATACCGAATTTTCAGCTCTAAAGGAGAAATTGACCTAAATTCTTGAGGTGTCTTAACCGAATTATCGCTACTGTATATTGCACAAACATACAATACGTTACCTAAATTCTCATATGTATATGCGCAGTGTCAGAAGTGAGCATGGTTTATTTTAAAAGCATATATTCATTGAGAAATATTGGGCAAAAGTATATTTATAGTAGCAATTCTTCCTGCTCAAGCATGTTTTTCACTCCTGATAAGCCGATCTATGCACAAGTGAAGGTTGGCAGAATTGTGTCGTCATCGCGTTGGCACAGAGGCAATGCTAATGATGATGGTTGCATCTCTTTCGCACCATTAAAATGATTGATTGTCATTTGAGATTTGAAGATTTGTGCATGAGTACGGAAAGTTGCGACAAAACAGAGAAGATGTTGAATGTCGCATGATAACTTTATTGAAAGTTCCCGGCCAGGGGGTGGGGGTGGGGGGAGGGGGTGGGCTGGGAAAAGGGGGTGAAACTTTGTGCAACTTCAAGCATCTGCAGGGGTGGAATGAGTCACGATGATGAGTGAGACGCGGAGGGATGACGACAAACAACCGGGGAAAGTTAATTAATTTCTGTGTTGTCCTCGTATTTGTAGGTGCCTTCATGTTCATTGCCATTGAGGGCGATGGTGATTTGGAGAGATCAGCCGAATTAGCGAGGAACCGAGTGTCCGTGGCGGCGAAGCTGTGGAATATCTCGTGCTGCGAAGCGAACATTTTCAATAAGTCAGCATTTATAGAGTTGTTAGTGAAGTTGAGATACTGAAAAAATGCATTATATACAGATTGTGGATCAATTCCCATTCACACTCAGGAGTGTTAGAGATGTATTACAGTAGTTTAAAACAGTTTTCGGTATTTTGCGTCACAGATTTTGAGCGTAAAACGGCGATTGTATTGAAATTTTCATCAAATTCCACCATAAGTGTTAAAAGAAAATTTGCAAATGTGTTAAATTTGTATCGTCCGAATGCGTAAAACAGTGTTAAAAAATTCCACACTTGTGTTAAAAATTCATGCTAGGTTTGAAGCGTAAAATTCCTCAGTTTGAGCGGGAATTGATCCTCCCAGAAGTTGTGACTCCCCCAAAAATGGGATGTAATTGCAATTTTAACCGGTCATCCTCTCCAAATTGCATCCCAGAGTCGGTCAGCAGATTCTCAACCATCAGCAGAACATCGTGAGAGCGGCCAAGGGTGGAATGGCGGAGACGACAAAAACTAAGACGAACAATAAATGGACATTCTCCGGGGCATTTCTCTATTCGTTGACCGTAATTACGACAATTGGTAAATGAATTATGTTTATTTTGTCATGCAAATATCTTCAACTTCCTCTCAAATGCCTCTCGCCTTGTCCTTCCCGGCGCACACTCCTTCCGGCAAACTTCCCATCCGCACCCCGCGCGACCCATCCTTCAAACCCAACCCCCAACTGTTAATTTAAAGTTAATTTGCAAAGAGTGTTCGTCGTAAGCTAATTAAAATCGTATTTATCATTTCTTAATAATAGGAACAATTTTTCTTCCTCCTCTAGTTCACAATTCTCTCCATTTCCTCCGCTTTTCTGGCACAATTTCCTCCGATGGGACGCGCGCACTCATTGACGTTGGCACTGTGGTTAATGAAAACTTTTCCCCCAAGTGGCATAATTAACGAAAATAATTTTTCAACACAATAATACATAGCTGGGCGAGAGGATGTTGCATGTTGAAACATCCAAAAGCACAAATTCATGTTCAAAAGTAATACAATTGGGCTTAAAAGCTTTTAATGATGGAGAGTTGTACTTGTATTATATTAACTGCGGATTTCACAGCATTTTGTATTCGCTGGAAAATCGAAAATGTTTCGATTTCACTGTAATTTTGCTCTTTAGTAATTATGCAATGTTTTTCCAAAAATACTTTAGAGAACCTTTTCAGTTGATACAATTGATATTCAATTAATTTATTTCACTGTAAATTCATAGTCAAATTGAACATGGAATCATACAAATTCACAAATTATTACCATAAGAATCCACTGAAAAACTTCAGCGCAATCTTTTCTCCTATTGACATTTCTATGTCCCGATAAGAAGATGTGCAGGGCTTCCAAAGCTTTCTGTTCACTTCGTTGTGGAAGCTTTCTAGATCACAAAATCATCTCTTATGATTAGCCAATGAACTCAAAACTCATTATTTAGAGTCAAAATCCTCCAGAAAGTTTTCTAAAGAAACATTTTTTAAGTTCAAATTACTATTTTTGAGGTTATGTTTGATCTCAACGCAATTTTTAGTGTTTTTCTCCGACTTGAGCCTTAGAATTCGTGTGCCAGAATGCAAATTATTCACAAAATCTGTTCTTGATTCATTTTTTCAATCCAAAAAGCCCGGAAACACGCTTGTAAATCACAAATTTCATAAGCTTACAAACCATACATGGTTGTATTTCCTTTTGTTTGCCAAATACATATCTTAATTACCATTGATAAGCTCAGAAATTAACGGAAGAATAAATGACGAGATAACTTTCCATTTGAGTAAAACTTTACAACAAAACGGGAAATTTAAAAGCATTCTTCACTCGGATTTCGCAATTTTAATTATAATTGATTGCAAGGATGCAAATGCTACGAATGACTTTGAGAAGAAGGAAGTGCAGAAGATGGCAATCATCCAAAGTGGAATGAGCGAGTATTTCTCTCTCTGAATTTTGCAGGATATGGAAATTTAATACCACGCACAAAGTGGGGAAAGATATGCACAATTGTGTATGCAATAATTGGCATGCCGCTCTTCCTGCTCTACCTGTCCAACATCGGTAAGTTCTCATGGGGAAAAGTAGCCGAAATCTCCATTTAATCCACCTTGAAATTTATTGAAAGGAGACATTCTCGCCAAGTCATTCAAGTGGATTTACGCCAAGGTGTGCTTGTGCAGAATTTGTCCGGGTGTGACACGGCGGCGGGCGGCGCGGGAGCGGCGGAAGGCCAGAGCTTTGACTGCTGAACGAGATAATCTGCCAGTTTGTATATTTGCCCAGGCACACACATTGTGGATTAAATCCATATCTTATGCACATATCATCACCCCACGAAATGTGACACAATTCTTTTGCATTCATTAGGAGGGTTACTTCATTGAGGGCGGAGATCTCGAGACGCTCTCCAACTCCTCCGTCGACGCGCACGAGTCGAGCGAGGAGGAGGAAAATGCTGGTGATACTGAAACCGTGATAGTGCCATTAACAATTTGTGTCATCATCATGATTGGGTGAGTGAATAAGAAAATTCACAATAAACACCGCATAACTCAATTTCGTCTGCATGTATAATGCCAAGTGAGTGGAGTTAATTCCACATTGCAGCACAATTGCGCAAGGGGGAGATAGTGCAGCTGTACACCACTTCCACACTTTCTGTGGCAGAATCACAGACATTTTGAGAACTCTGGCAGTGTTTAAAACACGCGTTTTCCCTATTTTCTGAACTTCTTAGATTCATAACCTCAAATTTAGGAGTATTTAACCTAAAAAAACGCCGTTTTTACTTGTATGACTTTGAAAACTAACAGAGAAACAGTATTTTTAGAAATATTTGAAGTTTTCAGTGAATATTTCGATATGATTCAATGTTAAATTGTTTTTTTATTGCACTTTAGAACATAACCTAAAAGTTTCTTGAAAGAAACTCTTTTTGGATCTTTTATATGTAAATTATGGGAATATTAATCTGTTATAAATTGAAAATGAACTGAAATTTGCCATTTAAAAGTAGGAAATCAACCAAATATCTCTTAAAATAGACAATTTTGTATCCTGAATCAAAATTTTAGAGGTTATAATCAATTTTATAATAATTCAGACAGTTTATCATAGAAAGCTTATCACTGAAAGGCAAACTTTGTCTTAAACTGATAACATAACCTAGAAAAATGCAAAAAAAAATTCCTTTTTCTCTAATTATTGCGATAAATCCTTTGGAAAGTGACTTTCGAACGCATCAAATTCACAACATTGAAGCACTTCCGAGCACTTCTACTGAGATTTACACCCTTTCTGACCACACTATCTCCCCCTTGCCATTGAGTGCTTCGCCAACACCGCGTTATTGCCTTGTGAGCGTCTGAACAAAGTACCATTAACACTATTATGCGCCGCTGGAGAAAGGGTGAAAAAAAAGTCTCAAACAGACATTTTACGCCCCGAACACTTTCACACCCATCAGGTCATGCAGGGGCAGGTTGAGGGGGTGCTGGGGCTCATGACACCCCTGCATTTGCATACACCGACAGCCTCATATTACCACCGTTGCGACCCAATAAAAACAAAACGAGGCGCTCGTGAAATCTCGTGGGCGCTATCAATTGCTCCTGGCGTATGCGAAAGAGCAGAAGATTGTCGCAATATATGGCGTGCAATATAAAAGGCATCTCAATTGCAGATATATCCTTTTCGGAGCCACTCTCTTCGGCCACTGGGAGGACTGGGATCCGTTGGAAGGGAGCTACTTCTGCTTTATATCGCTCAGCAGCATCGGCTTCGGCGATATGGTGCCGGGATTCAAGGTATTCAGTGTTTAATATGTTGTAGGGGGGAGCGGGGCGGAATGGGAGGAATTCAGAGACAGAGAAGTGAATTCGTCTGTTCAAGAAAATTTACAGAATGAGGCAGCTTTGCACAGCGCCTTTTTCGAACAGAAAATCAAACCTAAGTTGCGTATTTTCAATTAAAAATTTGATAATAAAATGAAAATCCTTAAGTTTTCTTTCCAATCCATCTATTGGCCTTGAAGTTGATTTTATCATTCCTTCAGGATAATATTCTAAGAATGATTAAATAATTGCAGTGTAAATGTGCCCCAGAGTGGGGCAGTTTTGTGCAAAATGCCGTAAAATAAAAAATCTTTGCTCAAAGCCAAGACAATTCAAAAGACAGATTAGAATTGACGATTTTTAAATTTTTGTCCCAAAATTCCCCACCTTCCCCTAGCAACAGACTCTAAAATGCCGTTTAAGGGAATAAATTGTCACCAATTGCGATTTATCTTTGGCAATTTTATGCATTTGCATCATTTTCAAGATATTTTCGATACTTTTCGCTGTGCACTTTGCCTCAAACTGCCTCAAGAAGGGGTTGATAAACAATTAAAGACCTCGGAATTGAGTTCATGAGAAAGTCATTTGGACGATCTACTGGCATCACTATACTTTTGTACGTTTTATGAACAGCTCTGGCGGCTTTATTCCGCCGAAAGACCACCCTTTGAGGCATTTCCCTGGCGGTCATGGTGCGATGCTGCACATTTTGGCTCAACTCCGAAAGATTTCGAAGTAGCATTTCAGCTTATATTGCACCACATAATAATATATTTCTTTGAGATCTCATAAAATACCCACCAAAGCGTCTCCATTTGGCCCCCAATAAATTCCGTGTCTTTCTTGAGTTGAGCAGCAACAGTGGAAACACTTCTGTTTATTCATGCTTCTGTCTGGGGTGGAAAATTACTCCAAACGTAGTGGTTAATGTGGGCATTTTGTCCAAATGTAGTATCTTCTCCACCACTTCTTTTATGCACCGCCACGAATGTGTGTCCAGAAGACTTTTATGTGGTGGTTTTCAAAGAGAATTTTTCGCAGGACAAAATATCCCGAAGAGCCTCAATAAATTCTCTATAATTGCATAATATTTGCGGTGAATAGAAAAGTTGTCTTGTCCCAGAATTCTGGCTCAGCATCAACATAGATTTGCAACTAACAGACAAGCTTATGTTCGGCGAGGAATTTTTATTCATCACGAGGGTTGTTCAATTTACGAGATGATTTCGAGTGGAGGTGCATAAAAATTTAAACAACTCACTGGGGAAGGGCGGTGGTTTATGGTCAGGAATTCCTTCATATTTATGACACCATATTATACAGGAGTATGTAAATGGGGAGCTTTTACGAGTGTTAATTGCATATGTCATAGGTAATAAATTCTCCGAATGGCGAAAGATTTTTGGCACATTTAGTCTGTTGGTCAATAACTTTCGAATTAATTCGCCCAAAAGTGTCCCCATCGTTTATCAATGGTGGGATGGGAAATGGGAAATAGGAATAATTAATGTTCTCCTGAGCACCAATGCAAATTATGTTCAAATTGTTTTAATAAAACTATATCTGGATATTAAACCCACAGATCACAGGCTTCGAAGGAACCGGCGTGGAGTTGAGCTTCATCCTCTGTGCCATTTATTTGCTGCTGGGCATGGCACTAATTGCGATGTGTTTTAATTTAATGCAGGTGAGCTGATCAATTGACAATTGAACGCCTCTCTAATTTCCTTTGTCCAAATCCAATTGATTTTTACCGCAAAGTCCTTATTATGCCACTAATGTGACGGAAGACTGAGTTCAAGGGGAAAATCACTAGCCGATTATTGAGGAATCTTAATGATCTCGATGAAATATTAAAAATTGTTTTAAATATTAGAATATTTTCTGAATATGTGATAAAATTTTTAAATACAGTAGCGAAAATTACGTTAGGACAACTATTAAGGCCAACATTCCGTTTGGTGCTGAAAATTTGATATTTCTTTTAAGTTTTGAGTTATTTACTTTAAGACTAAATATCATCAGAATTTAATGATTTTTCAAATGGCGTTGAGATCAAGGCGATATCACAATTCGCGGCGGAGATATAGCAAAATGCAGAGAGATGTGCAGAGAAATAAAGCTTTTCGCGTAGAAAAGCTCAGTGTCATTGCATTTCCCAAAGGAGAAATACAATTTTTATGAGTTCGAATCAAGCTTGTGGAAAATTTGTTACTCTGTGTCAAAAAAAAACCCCGAAAAACCCTAAAATAATCTGAAATCACGATTGACTTTCCCCTTAACTGAGTTTGGACTTTGAAATATTTGCAAGATTCAGTGCATGAAATTGAGGACGCTTGAAAATGCTGGGCAAAGTTAAATGTGTGGGGAGGATAGAGAGGATGGAAAAATCACAGAAAATCAACGTCACAATTAAACTAATTGATTTTTCCAGTGGAAAACAAGCGCATGTGAAGTTCTTTCAGCACTTTTGATGAAGAGCAGAAATTAGCTTTGCCGAAAAGAATCTCCCTTTTTAATTACATCCATTGATTTGGGCAAAACTTTGTGATCTTCACACTAATTGCTAAATCGACGGGTGCCGCGAAAACTATCAAAAGTCAAAATCGCCATTTTTTAGCAGAGCGAATTCAAAATTTAGCGTGAATAAAGCTGCGAAATTTGTCAAAATTACTTCAAAACACCTTCAAATCGTCCGTTAAAGTACAAATATTATTCTGTATTTTTTATTTTGTAAATATTTTAGTTGATTTTATTGGCAAAATTAATTGAAAAACTGAAAATATTACTTTCCAAAGTCAATTTTTCTCCAAACAAGTTCTATAAAATCAACTTTTCATACTTCACTTGAAGATTTCTTTAAAGTTTTCAATTGAAAAAATTGAAAATATATAAGAAATATTCATTCAAAGTCTAAAAAAAACATTTTAGGATGCAATTTTGAGATATTTTTCTTAGAAAAATCGTTGAATATTCGACTTTTCATTCGCAAAACATGACAATTTCTTCCATTTGTGCTTTTTAGATAAATAAGATTTTTTGCTATTGTCTCATAAGATACAAATCTCAGAATATTTGTGCAGGACGAAGAAATAAAAAGCTTTTCAATTATATATAAGATGAAAACTCTGATAAATCGACTTTTCATAGTTTTCAAATCACCCATCGTAATGTTTCGTACGCAATTTGTTGAAAATAAGTCCAACTTTTCGGCGAATCCTTTTCCATGGACGAGCGTTTTAATATTTGATCATTTTCAACCACAGGAGCAAGTAATGCACAAGATGAGGACTTTCAGGCGGTGCATTCGACGGTGCTTCCACTGCGACAGGTGATGATGATTCAGGAGGCGAGGACAACAGCTCGTGACTCATCAATAAACAATCCATGAATGAGCCGTGAAAGAGGTTCATGTGTTTATGACGTGTTTCACACACACACAGAATCCTGGTGACAATTCAGTCCCATTAAAGCTCCCTTTCAGCGCCACCACAAGCGCTCTGTGTGTTCTGCTTCTGAGGCTTCCAAAGGCTTCCAAGAGTGCACAGAACAGGCGTGGAGGGCAGAGACACTGCCAAGATTCATTAGCTGGTCGTTTTAAATCTTCTTTTCAACCCCACTTCATCCCGCTCTCTGGAGCACTTCCTGAACTCGTGGCGCTTCAGGAAGTGGGACAAGTGTGAGAATCCTTCAAACACAGAGAGAAATTGCACCGCCAGTTGAGATGGAAAATGTTTTTGGAAATCAATTTCAATTAAAATCACACCCAGAGTGTAACATTCCATTAATAAAGACCATGTGAATTTTGTCTACTTTATTGCTGGCATATCAAACTCAATTTGCACTTGACAGTCGCTTCAGTTAGTGCGTTTTGTGGTTTCTGTTCAACACACACATTATTCGGTTGCACAGCAAAATTACAATCCTTTCGCCTCACTAATTTCACATTAAATATTAAATAACACACATTTAGTTTGCCATTGAGTGTTTGAAGGGGGAAAAAAAAGAGCAAAAGCTTCCCAATATTTGCTGACTGAAGTGACTTTTTCCCTACATCATCGTTATAATACACATTGTCTAAGTAATTGTCAAGACCACTGGGGAATTTCTTGGATGTCTCATGATGTTGAAAATGAATATGTATGAGATGGGGAGATAATTAGATGGAGATAGAGATAAATAAGTGGAAACGCTTAGCCGGGAGAGATTAATTTGTGCGGGAAAGTTGTCTCTTTTTGTGGAAAAAGAATTTGGTATACTTTTTCAAAATGGTGATGTTATTTGGAGAAAGCATAAATTATCTGCACAACTTCAACTTCTCCAATATATTTCAGCCATTGGCTCCACCCAAATGGTGCCACTTGATCACAATCCAAAAGTGCCCAAAGCCCAAACTATCCCGAGTTTTGCAAGAAGATGAACCCAGAGAAATCAGGTGGTGTGAGTCGCTCTTTCCTTGCGTCTCTGGCGGGGAAGAGCGAGAGCAAGGGGGAGAAAGTAGGGTCAGAAGTGGTGTACAGATCTGTAGAAGTTACTCTGAGACATTATTTTCTACAAAAGACTCAAATTCGATCTACTTTTCTAGGTTATGTCACTGATTTAAGACTAAATAACATCTTAAAGAAGAAATTCTTGCGCCTAAACAGAAAGTATTTTCACTTTATTAGTAGAATTGCGTATTTCAATTGCATAAAAAAGGCTAAAGTCAAACATAACCTCAAATTTTCACGATTTTTTCAGTTAGTCAGTTAGATTTTGGGTAATTTTCAGTTGAATTTCTGTGGAATAAAACTAAAATTTGGTACAATTTCACTGATTTTGGTCTATTTCTTCATTTTTACATATATTTTCTAGGTTATGTGACTTAAGTCAAAATTTAATTTGTTTTGTAATTTTACTTGGGAAAATAATAATTATTTTGTTTTTTTTTTTATTCATAATTTGATTATTTTTTAATATTATTTGGAAGAAAGAACTTTTTTGTTATTATTTTACCATAATTTGATTATTTTTGAATTTTTCACTTCACAAAATAATATTATTTTTGTTTCTTTATATTCAAATTTTGATTATTTTTCAATTTTTCTGTGGGAAATTAATCTTTTTCTTATTATTCTATTGAAAATTTGATTATTTTTCAAAATCTACTTGCGAAAATATTCATTTTTTTTAATTATCTTATTCAGAATTTGGTTATTTTGATTATTGTGATTTGCCCCTTGATTTTTCTTATATTTTAGTTACATTCTTTTCTTGTTCACTTGTGGTGTACAGATTTTCTGCTGCACTTCTTCACCTTGAGCAAGAGAGAGCAAAGTCACGAGAAGGATGAAAATGTGGAGCGAGATTTATGGCAGTGTTAGTGATTTTAATGAAAATTACACTGACTTATCAGTTTGTCCTGCTGAATGTGCGCATTTGAATTGGAGGCCGCGCCTAATCTGCTGTGATTATTGTAATTATGTGGCAAGGTCGTGTTTGCACTTTGCTTATACTTTCTGCCACATTTTGCAATCATTAATCACTTAATGGACCACGACGTGATGGAGTAAAATATGCAAAATTTCTGGGGATTAGAACGGGCTTTTCGGCGTGGGACGGACAATTAAATTAGTTGTGTGAAATTGTGAAAGAATTTGGCGCTGTCAGTTTGCGATGTTATTTTATATACATGAAATTCCACTTTTGGGTCATGTTAAAGTGTAGAAACAATGGCTTGAAATAATTGATCCAGAGCTGATGTAGTAAGACGCCGAGGGTGGAGAGTTGAGAATCGTGCAAGTGTAGGTATCTCTCTGGGTGTTATAATAAAATATATAGCAAGGAATGGTGGGGAGGAAGATGTGGAAAACATGAGATTAAACAGACTTAGTTGTAATCCGATTTAATGAAATTTTCATGAAATTTCCGCTGTTGTGTCGCCTTTTTTTTTCCTCCCCTATATTTCACAATCCTCTATTCACCATGTCACATGTCCTGTGCAACTCCTTCTCCTTCGTGTCTCACCCGAAACTAATTGACTTAATTTTCAATCGAACATAATTAGAGATCAGCTCCTCCGTCACTCCGAGACACTAAAGCTCTCAACGTAAGTTTTATCCATGAGAAATCCACCTCTACCTTTTCATCTCTGTCTTCTCACACATTAAAGTGGAAGTTTGCCATGACTTCGGCAACACAATATGTACATCTTGACTCCCCAAACACATCCTCAGATTTACACCAGTCGCCGTGGGATGAGCGAAGGCTGAGACAGACATTCAGAAGATGCGGAGAAGAGGCGAAATTCGGCAAGTAATAAATCTATTTCCGCTGTGATATTGAATTTGTCACTTTGCAGCCCCTCCTCAACTCTATTAATGTCAACCTTCTTTCATCCCATGCGCCTCGTAATTAAATTATTACACGCATTTATGTGTAAATCAGCGCTGGTGGCGTTGAAAAAAGGGGGGAAAATACGACCAACGTATAAAGATTGTCGTAAATTTTCACATTGACACATACTTATTTTATTTTAACAATATCCCTCATTTCACCATCCCATTCCAATCGCGCCATGTGAAATAAAAATATTTATTTTCGCTTTATATTGCAGAAAAGTGTTTGGGTGTGCAAAATAAACAAATATACTATATATATTTTTACTGTTTTAGCCTTTGGCATTCGCAAGAATGAAAATTTGCACATAATATGAGTGAAGGCGAGATGAGATTCACTGTTCTTGTCACATTGATTTCAATCTCGCCTATTCACTGGCTATATTGTACCTTTCGCTCCAATTTTTCCGGGGCTACTTTCCCTCTGCAGATGTAGAGTTCACCTTCGATAAGAATCTCATATATGGCAGTTGATATTACAACCTCATGGGCTGATCCTCATCCATTCACCCGGCACGCAAGCGAACCTTCAATAAATTATTGGGATGTTGCGTATGTTTTAGCAGATTTTCAACGTCTTAACACACTTTCTTCTGTCTTCTTTCAAGTTATCGACAAATAAGCTATCGATAATGACTTTTAATGTAACTTTAGAGGAAGAATAGATTAAAATCAGTCGATTTGTTCTCTAAAATTGTGTAAAAATAGTGAAATAACCGCATTAGAATTGCAATAATTTCGTATCACTCAAGCTGAGTATTTTTCCAAAAACCGACGGAAAAAAGCAAGGACGTGATCTGATGGAAACAATATATTCTAAAGGATTGTAGGCTGTGAAATAATCTTTTCAAAATGCACAGAAAAATGGCTTTTTTGGGTTAAAAATTCAAAATTCACAAGAGGTTCTTTTCTACCAAAATGTAAGCTTTTACACCATTTGTTGACTTTTCAACCTCCTGGAGAGTTAAAGGCTTTGTAAAATCATCTTTTGACATTTTTTAACACTTTAGAAGAACATCCTAAAAATGTGTAAAAAAAAGGACCAAGATTTCATGGAAAACAAGAAACTTTATTGGTTAAGATGTTCGAGTCTTAAGAAAGTAGAGATTTGGCCAAAACATTTGCAGCATCCCAATATATTATAAAATCGTGACAAGCTCCCTTATTATTTTCAATGTTGTCTTCTGCCTCGCATACACCCTCATAACTAAAAAGGTTGCCCGTAAGGAGGAGATTGTCGCTAAGCCATGACCTGATGATTGAAAGTTTGCAAGTGGGCCGGGTTTAGACAGAGAGAGAGCGAGCGAGAGAGGAAATGCCAGTGGAAATGTACAGCTGCTGTTGGGGAAAGTTGGCTTGATTTTATCAATTTTCGGAAGGGAAAAAGCTCGGACGAGCGAACTAATCATGTTAACAAATTCATAAATCCCCCCGAAAAAAGCCCTGCGACTTTTGGTGTATTTTTCTCACTTAAACTACCCCACAGACATTCAAGGGGAGGATGAAAATGCTGTGTAGTGAGTTCAACAGATTCGCAACAAAATTGTTTGCCAACTTCATCCTGGAAGCCAAGACAAACAGTCCAGTGTCATTCAGAGAATGTCTGCGTGTCCCTCACAAATACACACACACTTTTCCCTTTTCCACAAACTTGTGCGGACTTTTGCTTGAGAATATGTTCTTCTTCCACATGTCTCGGCAGAATTCATTCCGAAAAGGAAAATTCCCCAGTTTGGCCACTGTTTGCACAGTCTTACTTCGCATTTCGTACCCTTTTTCCGTGGAAGAGGAAATGTGATATATTTGCCTGGGTGTTTATTTTAAGGAGAACAAGCCCGAATGTGAGCACATATGATGTTTCGTGAAAATTAAACAGCTGATAAAGAATTCCGTTTGATATCAATATATACACTTATCTAAGTGAATTCTGCTAATTACATTTTCTCTCTCAGGAAACTTCAGACACAGAAGACTTTCCAGAGATTTCACCCAAAGATAGGATGGCAAATTAATTTGCGTGTTATGTTAATGCACTTTATTTGTGGCTCCTTATTGACATGACGTGTCGTATCTGTCAGGACTTGCACTCGTCCTCGGGCCACAAACCACAATCCTCACCTAAATATTTTGTGTGTGTGTGTGTCTACAAGAGTGGCCTCTTCAGACGAGAGCGCACACATTTTGGCGTGCTGAGGAAAATATGAAAATGAGAGCCTGGACTGGAGAGATGCTCCGCATGTTGATACACTGGGAAAATCCTTGAAGATTTTATGAGTGGATGTGTCCCATCAAAATATTTACAATTTCAGAGGTGGGCCAGAGAGGGTGAGAAGAAAGTTTTTATGTACCATCAAGCATAGGCCGCCCTTTCTGCCAAACCTCCGGGATCTGCATGTACATTTGCATATATCTATGGGGGGAAACAATGTAAATTGAATTTAAATATTTAATGGAACCTACATGCCTTCTCCCTTTGGCCTCATGCACGAACTGAAGGCCAGCATGTGGAATGCCTAGGTTTCGGGAAAAGGTATGAATTAGAGCAGTTGCTCTGTTTGCGAACGCACAAGAAGTCGAATCTCGCAGAATCGACTAAAACGGCATCAGGGAGGCCAAATATGACTAAGAAAGGGGTCTAAACGGTAAGAAGTCGTACAGCCGCTAGCGATTGGTAAAGTAATCAATCCATTCACCCCTTCGTCCGCCATTTTGAACACCCACAGAACACATTTTTCTCATTTATTCATTCTTTATGGAATGGATCAGGCTAAAATTTTAGTATGTTATAGCTGGCATTGAGAGCTTTCCAACGAATCCACACTCAAGGCTCGAAGTCCTTCCAAATCCGAGATATGAAGGACCAAAATTTGAAACTTTAAATGCTCCTAACTTCGGTTCTAATTATCCAATCGGAATAATTTTGGATTCATTGGAAAGGTCTTGTCAAATTCCATCTCCCACTTGAACAGCATAACTTCTAGGGTCGCTAGAATTGCAAAACCAATTTCAAAACTTTAAAGCAGTATAACTAAAGAACCAAACAATGTATTTTCTTTAAATTTTAGTATGTTGTTGCTGAGGTCAAAAGCTTTCAAATGAACTGTCATTTAAGGCTCTATATACTTCTGGGTTCTAGATATAAAGGACCTGTTTTAGATATCAAAATGCTTCTTATTATTCGATTTTAAATTCTATATCAAAAATTGTTTCTAAAATTCTGATGCTTCGGGACTCCTTTGAATGGTCCTACAGATTTCTTTTACCACTTGAAAAAATGATAAGTTAAATCGACTACCGAACTAGACTAGACTTAAGGCTGTAAATTCAATAGTCATATTTTTGAAATCTTGTTCCGAAATCAAGCTGTTCTTACGAAATTTCTAACGTCTTTCAACAGTCCAGTTTGATTCAGTTGCCCAGCTCACGGGTAAGCCAATCTTGACGATTGCTTATCACGTCCTTTAGCCATGTCAAAGGTAGAGTAAGTGTCGGCATTTCTGTGATAAGTAAAATCTGTCGAAATGTAATTTCCAAGCACACCCAAAACTATCCCTGCTCCACTGCCCAGCGTTGAATTACACGAGCCCCTGTGATCAGGGTCATGGGATATGTGTTTTTAAGGGCACTCATCCTCAGTGTGTCCCTTCTGGTTGACGATGAGATTGCGGACGTCAGCAACATCAAATTGGAGCAACAATATTCACAGTTAACATTTCATGTGTGAAGCCCTCTTCCCACTTTCTTCGCCTACGACGCAGTCCTGAGCGTCGTTTTTTCTCCTGGCCGACTCCTTACTCCTCAAAACTGGGTTCACCTCCTTCCGCAGCAGCCGCAGGAGGGGAATTAATAGACCGTGTATATGGACGACTTTTTGATGACTTCGAAAATTGCTCCACACCGTTTTTTCTCCTCCCTCGTCACCCCAAATGCCATTAGAGACCCTCGAGGAAGGGATCCGGCGAGCATAACTCGGACGATGTTGAGTTTTTCTCGATGCCCGCAGATTAGTTGTGGAGAATTGATGCTGTCGTGTGTGTGTTGCGAAGTATAGTTGTCACACGAGGTGAAGATTGAGAATGGTAATTGAGAGATTTTGGGGGCAAAACATGTGTAAATAGGGGTCAAACTGGATGACACAGGGTTGCACCCTGTCGACTTTGTGGTGAATGGAAATGAAGAGCGATTGCAAGCGGCGGGAAAACCTCAGAAAATTATTGCATGAGTGCGATGAAGTGAATTTAATCCGGCAAATGATTAAAAACTCTCCGCATCTTCCATCTTTTTCACCCCCCCCAAATTCACCCTCCACACACACTGTGTGTGTGTGTGTGTGTGTGGCGCTCTCCGAAAGCTTCATCCAGCTTTGCTATGTGCACACGAGAGAGGCAGCGTGGCTGTGACGTGTGTTTGTGCGCCTCGTCATGCGCAGGGCGCGCGCCCCACCCGAGCTTTCCTCCCCCTACATTGCCGCCACTTCGGCTGTGCCATGCAACATCCCGCGATGGGGCGCCGTCTCCCTCTGACGACGCACTCTGAGAGGCAATCCGAGGGCGAGTCGGAGCTTTTCACTCAGTTCGTCGCGAGACTCCCCATCGGTTTAATCGCGGACATTCTCCCAACTGTAAAGTGCGCGACTCCACAGTGTCTCACATCGCATCTCCGTGTCGAGGTTGATTGATTCCGAAGCACCTCTCTTGCATATCCCATGCCAAAGCACACCCTCAGGCGGACATATATGTAGTGGAAGGGAAAATAAGCAAAACCCCCAAAGGCGTTCAACAGTCTGCACGCGAGCTGAGAGACAGTTTGTGAGTCAGGAGAAGCTCATCACTTTCCGGATTCACCCCTAAAGATTGTCAAGGGTTCTAAAGACAGCCGGGCGGTTCTGTTCTGGCATTGATTCGAGTGCTGTGTAGTGATTTTGGGTGGAAAAGTGGTTCATTCAGCCGCCAGTATCTTTTTTTTTTAATAATAAAATATCTCACATGATTTTGACACTCGCGCTCAAATGAATGATGGATGACAAGTGTGCGGAAAACTCACACATTTCACAACATCAACCATACGATAAATAAATCTCTTGCACAGTAGCTTCCACCGGCTGCTGCTTTTGCTTCGGTGTCCATATCGAGATATCAAGTTTTTCCGCCAAGTGTAAGGCTCTCGAGTGTTTGGTGTGAATGAATTTTCCATATCGCTGAGCTCTGTGGAGGTCAGAATTGTGCCGAAGAGCTGCAATAAGGGAAGGTTAAATAGAGTAAATGCACAGCGCTACAGTGATAATGTGGCTGATGATTTATGTGAACGCATTTGGTGTGATCAAATAAAATGTCGTGATTTGTGGATGTGTCACTGATAATGGCCAACATCATAATTAAAACATAAATTATCCACACACACACACACTCCAAAACCAATAATAATAACCCCAAACTAACTAGTAATAACTACAAGTCCATTGTCTTTCTGGCGGGGATTCTGTGACAGAAATATCCGATTGAAATTAATTGGAGACCAGAAACACATGTGTCCCATTATTGGATAGCATTGGCACTTTCTCCCAAAGCGAAAAAAGCACACGCAGAGGCGCAGAAAAGCCACCCAGGAGAATATTTTCTACAGAGACAGAACACGGTGAGTTACAGTGCGGCAAGCAGAAGCTGTCGATTTGTATCTCGTTATAATATTATTTACGACACTCACTGCCTCCATTGTGGCAGTGACTTTGGGGCGGGGGGATTAGACAATACCCCCCCTGGTATTGCCAAAGGGTGGAAAAATAGAACAAATACAGCGATGGTGGAATTTTTCTAAGAATAAATTGCGATGGAACGCAAGATAAATAATTTGCACGCCGTACAATTGAATTATAACGAGGGGCTGATGGTGGCGCCTGAATTGTAGAGGGTGGAAAAAGCTCAGGCAGAGACATTTGCTTCACATCATGTACCACGTGCGAGACAGGTGGAGAGAAAAGACTCACATAATGAAATTTATTACCACGAAATTGATTGAGTGCTTCACCTTCATATTCGGGATAATTCTCCATAAATGTGTGTGTCTGTTAAAGAGGAAACAGTGATGGAGTAAGAGTAGTTCAAATCACCACCACATATTTCCTCACACAGCTTTTCCTCTGAGGGTTTTTTGTATATTGGATTAATTTCCACTGAAACTGTAGAGTGTTAAAAATGTGTTATATTGGTTTAACACACGCCTTCTGAGTTACACACGTAAAAATTCATCAGTTGTGTTATTTGCTATTCTAGCCAACATGTGTTAAACCATTTTGTATCGCCTGAATGTGTAATTATAACACACACTCCAGAGATTGTCTTAATTAATGTGTAAAAGAAGATTGACAGATCAGAAGATTCAGAATATTTTGCAAAAATGGATTTCCAATGTTAAACATTTACATATTTGAAGTTTAACATTCTGAGTCACACACGTGAGGTTTAAAATGACGATTGTGTTAAAAAATTCACTACTTGTGTTGTTTTCAATTGTGTTTTACACGTGTAAAGTCAATTTGTACCGCTAAAATGTGGTACTTGAAATCGAATCCGCGGAGAACTTACAGAAACAGATCAATCTGCAATTGTGGCTGTAATTTTCATGAGTAAACATGAAAAATCTCTCTAGTAAATTCGTTTTATCACGGATTTACTAATTAATTGTTGTGTTATTCTTTGATTTTATATAATTTTGGCAAATTGCACAATTTTCCTTTTCTGAAACAATGTGAAATCGCATAAAACGCCCTATTAAGGGGTGTTTTCCTTATTCATTTGGAATGTTAAACTTGCACAGCTTTGAACGCTTAACACATCTCAATTTCAGTGAGAATTGCTTCGTTTATTTGTACACAATTGTATGCAATTTCTATTTTGCCATCGATCGCGAAGAATGTGTGCTCAATGGAGTAAAATTCTGCATTTCACACACACTATCGCGTCAATAATCCTGACAGTTTTATTAAAATCCTTCCGATGTAATTCAATATTCGCCATCAACATCTGCTACCTCAAGCATGAATATGGACATTGCGAGGAGAAGAAATTATATTTCCACCTCGTTTTGCGGGGGTAAAAAACAAGTCTTTAAATTGTGGATGAGAAATGTGCATGAAGAATATTATATTATTTTTGAATACAATGTTGAACATGTTCTTCGCATTCTGAGACAGTCTCTGATTCCGTCTTGTCTTTCACCACACTTCCTTCAAATTAATTATCATGGGTTCCGCGTGTGTTTACATAATAATGCTCCTTGTGTATTATATGATTTCATAAGCATGTGCGTGCCCGCTTGTCGACGTGGATTGAAAGGGGTTTTTTCTTACTTTCTTCCCTTCTGCCGGAAAAAGCAACCTCGCCGTGTGCTGAGCAGCTGAGTGGAAACCACCCCCAAATCTGTGCCTTTGTTCCGCTTTGAATTCCGCACTTTGGTACAATCCACCCTCATCTCCACCTGCCCAAGATACTCTGTGTGTGTTGGTGTGCCGTTAGGAAAATGTTGTATTCCGGTTTTTCTTCTTTGTTTATTTCTTTATTCCATTTTTATTGGATATTTGTTTGCTTGATTTTGCCCCATTTTAGCACCCCCAAACATAGTTGTTAGACGGGTGGGACTTTGTTAGGAGAAAATATGTATGACTGTCGGTTTCCGGGCGCCCACAGGGGGTGGGGAAAAAGTACTTTATCCTTGATGCTGTGGACATCCATAATATACATTCTTACTGCGTTGGCTTTTGTGATTTCTCATCTGCTCTCTCGCTCTCGTCTTGTGTGCCATTACACTCTGGACTATGCGGGAAAATCCAATTCCACTCAGACTCCGACAGTCCAATCCCACTGCGAATGGTCGAGAGAGAAACAGATAACGATGAGAGAAGGAAAAGTTTTATCGGTTTTGTTCCAATGATGAAATTAATTAGGAATTGATTTTCTCGTTATATAATTTGGATCAGTTGTAACTCTTTGTGCCAATTTGTAGTATTTTGATTCCAATAAAATTAATTCCACCCCCTTTTTCTGTTTGTCATGCTATTTTTCCTTCTGCGTCGCGTAGATTGCGCGCGACTTTATTTGAATTTTATTTTCATGAACTTTCTCACTAACATTGCGGCGAAATGACTTTTTGGGAAAGTAGAGTCGCTTTTTCAGCGATTAAGCCCTGAAATGAGCACTATAACTCGACTTAAAATTCAATGGGCAAACTTGCATTTACGATCCTTGTCACCAGACTCTCGCAAACGAGCGTCCTTTTTAATGACACACACTTTCTGTTTGGCACTAATAAAGTGCCAAATTTAAATATTATCGAAGAGATTTAGTTGGAAATGCAGTTTAATAACTCATTAAACGCGTTTATATGATACAACCCTTGACACCATTTAATTAATATATGATGCCAAGAGATTAGTCGACCGTTACACTATTAACATGAAGTTATTTTGGCATGAAATGCATTTATTTTCAATTGAAAAATATTACTTGGTTCTGTATTATTGCAACAGATATGTCTCAGAGTCGCGAGGGGCGCTTAATAAATATTTCGTTTTCTTCACTATAAACTGCAACATCTTAAGCCGAATTTGATGAAAGGCCAAGCAAAGCACTGAAGAAATCTCAATGGTCATAAACTTGAAAAGATGAAGGGTTTATTTTCCATTTATTGTTCACTTGGCATATAATATATAGGCCTAACCCAAATCCTCATATATCTATCATCGTGTCTTTTGCATTTTGGATCACACAACATTTTTCCATCTCATGTTATAAGTTTGAAACTCTTAAGCTCTTCATACGCAAGCGAAAATGCTAAATATTTCACGGTGTTTTCTCCCCAAAGAGATCTACTTTTCCACCCTATCTAATAAATATTTTCACTCTTTATGCGGAAAATTCACGGTTTAATAGCGCACCGCAAACGATCAAAATTATGCAATAGAAAATATTTTTGCCTCTCAATTTTACAGCATCAAATTTTAAATTCGCGCTGCTCATTTTGAGACGAGGGAAAAAATGCTGGAAAATGCTTAAAAATCCACAAATGTATTAAGGGAATTTGTGTTGTTGTTTTTAATGCTCTCGCTGAGAAACGCACAATGTTTGAAAATTGAATTTTATTCTCCACGTCAAAAGACATTCAATTTATATTGTAATGGTGATTACGGTGATAATTCGCGAGAGAATGGAAAATTAAGAACAATTAAAACTTTGAAATGAATTTCCTCTGTGAGAAAGAAAAAGACACAAGAGAGATTTTCCCTTCACAAGCAGGAGAATTTTGCCTAAATAAGAAAAGGTGAATTTCTGTTTCTCAGGGCAAAACGTATTTATATGTATAACTTCATATCTTAACACTGTGGAAAGAATTTTAGCAGTTCAAAAAGTAGAAGTCACACAATTTCACGATGATTCTCTCTCTCTCTCAACATTCGTAGAATCATCATCATCATCATCATCAAGATGTTTTCACATAGTGAAATCGACATAATTTTCTCTCGCCAAGGCGTTCGTTGAATGAAAAGAATTCAGTTGAAAAGCAAGGCAATGAGTGAGAATTCTGCACTCAGTTTTCCTCCCCCCCCAGAATTAAATAAAACATCCCCAAAACTTGACTTCATTTCAGCACAAGAAAGTCTCCACGGTTTTTTTTTCTCTTCTGTCTTATGATCATAATTCCTTACTAATTTGCCATATCTTTTTATTGTTGATAATTTGCACGATTTTAATTAGTCCATGACTTGAAAATTTCTCCTTCATTTTACTCTTAATTGCATCAACTTTTGAGATGGAATTCTTTTTCCCATGCACAAAATGCGAGACTGAAAAGATGTGGAAGATTTAATTTACATGCTGGGAGTGAAGATAGAGTGTCTGAAAGCCAAGCAACTCTTTACTCCATCACTCGCCGTCCCACAGCTTTTCTTCTGTTACACAAAAGGGGTTGAAGCAAGGGGGAGATAATATGCCAAACACTTCCAAATTTCCCGAATACTTCTAGAACATGAATTTTGTAGTTTGTTTCCGCATTCATTCGTAAATTAAAATAAATCTCGCATATTTCCATTCAAGAATCGACTTAAAACCGCTGTTTTTGGACATCTTTTCCGAACATAACCTCAAAAATATCACTAAGACAGCTTTTAGAACTTTATTTGAAAGATTTCTAAATCAGAAAATTATCTCTTATGACGTGCCAATTGCTGATTCACAGTCAAAATAGTCCAGAAAGTTGTCTAAATGGGAATTTTTCAAGTCCAAATGACTATTTTTGAGGTTATGTTCGAGATTGGCACAATTTGCAGTGTTTCTTGGCATTAAAGGATCAAAAAAGCATTGTTAATTGTTTGAAAATGCTTAATTCTGCCCAGAATTTCCTGAATTTCTGTGGCAGAATTCGAATTTTTCACTAAATCTGTTCTTGGTTCATTACATAACCTAGAAAAAGATTAGTACGTTTGTTTCTGTGTGAAAATGGAGGGAATTTCAGAGAATCTGGATGTTTTGTCAGTAAAAGACGCACTCAGGAAAGGAATCTTGTAGGTTTTTCAACACTTTCACTTCTTACGTACTTCTGTTGAGCTGTACACCACTTCTGACTGTATTATCTCCCCCTTGGGTTGAAGTATAAAGTTGGGTAAACGCGTTTTATCAGTTTGCCATGCTTCGCCAGCATTCTTGGACTGTTACAGAAGTCTCACACTGTTTTTCTCCCTCATACTAGATAAAAAAAAATGCCAGAGTGAAAAAATGTGCAGGAAACTGAATACTTCCAGACGCAAAATGGTGTGTGTGAGTGGAAAAATCAGGTTGTGAGCATGAGAAAATTTGCATTTGTTGCATCACACTTTTGGCTCAATATTAAATTTCCCAGAAATTCCTGCATGAACACGAGAGAATCGCATTTGCTGAACAACCACAGATGTGAATTTGAAAAATTATATATTCACAGAAATTATGCCAAAACATGAGCCTATGGAAATGAATTTTCATGTGAATTTGTCCCGGCTATCGATTGGCTGTGATTTTTTTGTTGGGTGAGAAACTTAGAGGAAAAATCAAGCGGAAAAACAGCAAAAAATCACGCAAAGTAATGTATTTTTTTTCCACTATATTACTTTTCCTTCTTGTTCTTTTTCAAATGGACTTTTGATCGATTTCCACGTCTTCAATGGAGCATGGAATAAATTGGGTGCTTTCTCAAGAAATATAATCCATCGTCCTTATTTATGACCATCAACAAGGGATGATTCGCCATGCCAAATATACATACATATGAACCATCCTCAAATATCCCCACTGCGATTTTTCACTGTGAAAATTGTCCAGCGATGGACACAGAGTTGAACAATTATTTCACGCTTGTCTCATTTTGTGAATTGCGTTATTATTAATTCATTTGTCCACCCTCCACACCATAAAATGTGTTTAATGGCCAATTACTGCCTTTTTAAACATCACTCGACCCAACATTAAGCGAGCATTCTCTCATTATTTATGGACATCTATCTCTCCCTTCACTAATATACCTATATACAAATGCAAACTATGCATACATATTTCACCACACCAGAAAACTTGAGATAAATCACATAATAAATTGAGAGCATGATAAAAAAGCATCATCTTTATATTTCCCATTGTGATTTATGTATTTTTACAAAGAGAGAGAAAGAGAATCACTTAATTTGAGACAATAAAGCTCCGAAGCTTTTCAACAATATCCACATCAACAAAAACCACCACTTTTATGTCACACCAAACGTAATAGTTATACTTGAAGGATCATTTTGCAAAGAGTACAAATTCCTTCTTTTTACGGAATACAGAAAATACAGCCAATAAAAGAAACATTCCACAGTTGGTGAGCAGAAGAGTGCATTAAATATGAGTAACTTCACTATATGAAGAGTATTGCAAAGTCGAACCTTTGATTGCAGACAGAAACTTAACGTTCTCTAATTAAATAATCAATTATTTGAGTAAAATAATCAAAAAAATGATCATTTTCTCAAGTAAAATTGAAAAATAATCAAATTCTGAATTAAATAATAAAAGAAATGATTTTTTTCCCAAGTAAGATTACAAAAAGAATCAAAATAATCAAAAAATTAATATTTTCATAAGTATAATTAAAAAAAAATCAAAATTTGTATGAAATAAACAATTTTCAATCAAATAATCAAAAATTAATCTAATTTATTAATTTAATTTATCTGATTTGTAAAAAGTAAAAAATTTTCAATCAAGAATTATTAAAATATTTTTAAAAAAATCAGAATTTGTATGAAATAAACAATTTTCAATCAGATATTCAGAAAATATTCAAAAAATAATCAGAATTTGTATGAATTAATCAAAATTTGAATAATAATAACAAATAATCTCTAAAAAAAAAGTGATTGAATAATCACAAAGTTAAAGGTCTCAACTTGCGAGCGACTGAAGCATTGGCTGAAATGCTCAATAAGGTGAAATAAGGACTGATTCGCGTCAAACGACTGAACACCGGAAAATGTCCCAAATGTATAAAGGGACGTGATAGAACCCTGAGCTCTATTCCGCACCCTCTGGCCACCCTCTCAGCCCTTATCAAGCCATGACAAAGCGGAGTGTCGAAGTGAATTTTATCTCGCGCTGCCTTTTAGTCGCGATGCACTCTTTGGCTGTGCGAGGAAATGGATTTTCATATGGGTGTGGAAATAATGTGAAATTGATGTCTCTGCTCTTATTCACCTGTTTTGTACTCTCATACTTCCTTTTCCAAGAGTTTATGCTCAGAAGCACGTCGAAGAGACGAACTGAATTATAGAATTTAAGATAAAAGCAATAAAAAAAGATTATTTAGTAACTCGAAAGGCACTCAGCGGTAATCGTGTCTTAATCGGAACTTCAAAATGTCTTTCAAACTTAATCAGTTGATGATGAAACTGGACTTTTTCTACCCGAAAAAGCTTCATTTCATGCTTTATTTAGATTATGCGTGAGAAGGGAGTGAAAATTATGTGAAAAATGCGAACTTTGCTGCCCTCTGGCGGCCAAGTGTGGAAAAAAAATTTCAATATATTTAACTTTTATTCCATCTGCATTACAAAAAGTCGTCAACTTAGGGCAAATTGAGGTAAAATAATCCAGAAACAAGTAAGGAAAAGTTCATGACAAAAAAATTCTCTCTCGCGAAAATACTAAAACATTCCGAAAATATGTTCAATTTTGAAACTGACGAAAGTCAGACAGTTAGAAACATGGACAGAGAATGTATAATTTGTAGGAAATTGAAGAGTGAGAGAAAAGAGTGTTCATTTTCATCACGTCCAAGATCGCAGTTGAATCTCATTTTGAGTTGAGATGTCAGAATGCGCGAATGGTGCAGTTGATGAGTGTGAAGTTGCAAATTTTAATCTAGAAATACGCGAAATTGAAGTCTGACAAGTGGAGTGATGAATAAAATTTTTGGTTGGAGTGAGATTTGAATATTTTTCATCCATCGCTTCCCTTTCTTGCCTCATATTTCATGCAATTCATCTATCCTGACTGCATAGTAACTTGCATTATAAAATAGTTTCGCGAGTAACATTTTGCAATTTCAAGGGGGAGATAGTGTGTCTTAAATCTGTACATCACTTCGAAACACTTCCAAAATAGCCTTAGACTTCTAGAACTGGATGTTTTTAGACTGTTTCTACATTGATTACTAAATTATAATGAATTTCTTAAGTTTACATTCGATATGTCTGCAAGAATGCGCTTAAAAACGCAGTTTTGGACATCTTCTTTGACCATAACCTCAAAATATAACTAAAAGATCTTCAAAAATTCAGTTTAGGACTCAAAATGACATCAAAATTGCATATTCAGAGTCAAAATTATCCAAAAAGATTTCTAAATGAACATTTTCTAAGTCTAAAAGACTATTTTTGAGGTTATGTTCGGGTTCAATACAATTTGCAGTGTTTTTTGCACGAAAATGCCTAATTCTGCTAAAGATTAGCGATCTCTTCGACTAGAGCATAAGAATTTATGCGCTAGAATGCGAATTATTCGCTAAACTTGTTCCTGATTCGTTACATAACCTAAAAAAAATGATTTTTTATAAATTCTGCGTGAAAATGGAAGAAAATCCAAATAATTTTGACATTATTTGTCAGTAAAAGAAACACTTTCAGTTCTTAAGTACTTCAGTTGAATCGTACACCACTTCTGACTGTATTATCTCCCCCTTGGGCAATTTAATCCATCTGCAAAGGAAAATATAACACATAAATGGGTGTATTTATATAATGTATAAAATCCACTGACGGAAGTCAAAAGAAAAATCATCCACTTTTCAAAGCAGATTTGCTGACTTATATTGTCTGCATGGAGATGAGCAGAAGCAATTTCTCAGCGGCCACATTAGACAGATTGTATTAAAAATTTAAATTTTCAACCAAAAAAATTCAATTAAGAAATGCAAATTCAAAAAATGAATGCAGCTGGATTTTTTATTTGATACAATTCGTTGACGCTTTTGCTTAAAATTTGATTATACAATACAGCGAGGAACAAGAAAAAAGAGACACAAGGACGAGTGCCTGATGGTGTAAAATGCTTCCTTGGCGGATATTTTTCATTTTTCCCGCAATAGTTTTCGCAGAGTCCATTTCTCACACATGTACGAATGCCGCCGTGGAGTTGGAGTAAACAATTTCCGGGAAATGCAAGAGTGTTTTTCGACAAATTTGCAGCAGAGCATCAGGTGACTGTTGCCGACTAGGGAGGCGGCAGGAAAAGGGGGATGGTATCTGTGAAATTGTTCACAAGAGCTTCAAGATGGAAATACTATCGATTTCCCAACACCTTTCCCATTTCCCAACATGTGCATCTAATGGTTATTTTAGCTTTCGCTCGATGATGCACTCGGCAATTCTTTGCTGCGATGTTTTCTGTACATTTTCTCGCAGAATGGTTGGAAACCATGAAACGATAAAATTGTCACAACACGCGATGTTATGTACATATATGGGTGGCATTTTCATATTCCCACGAGCTTTCTGGAGCATCTGTTTTGGCAGTAAATAACCCAGCGAAGGCAGTATGCAAATAGTCTCCATTCGACTGTCACACAATCCGATGTAAGATTTTTTCCATGCTTTCCCCCAAAATCTTATCTCACTTTCTTCCCCATTCATTGTTCTATTGTTGCGTCTTGTCTGCCTGTCTATCATGATCTGTGACACAGATTCCTCTGCCAAATACTTTATCTGCTGAACAAATGACCTCAAAAATAACAGAAATCACACTAAAAATCTGCGCATTTTAATTTTCTGTCAGCATTTTTAATTTTCTCCATCTTTGAATGCTCTGAACAGTGACTTGAAATCAAATAGAGCCACCTGAGGCACTGAAACATATCGATGTGCCGTAAATTTCCACGTGAAGCTAGAAGTCTGAATTTTTCCACCAATCTTTCCTCATTAATAAGAAATTAACATGCCAAGTTTGAAGACATTACACCTTGTCTTTAATACCTTTTAGACTCTAAAACAAGACTCTGCACGTCGATTACTTCGCTCGGTTTTTTCTCCTGTGGGTGATTTTCCGCCGTCCACTCTTCATTAAAACCGTAAAAAGGCTCACAGTGTGTTGTTTACACTCTTTTTAGGATGTTTGCATAGATCATGCTAACGCCAGCACAATCTTCCTTCTCATTGACATTTCTACGTCACGATAAGAAGATGCGCAGGGCCTCGAATGCTTCTAGTTATTGTTGCTCCTCCAGCGATCTGTGATGGTAGTTTGACTTATTATTTATTTTCATTTCTTTTGTCCAATTTATAAGTGTAAACCACGGAAAAAGTTCAATTTCTCGATCAATTGTGTAAATATTAAGGGCAAATTCGTTGATGTCTGCTTCCAAGATTCACGAAGAATTGCTTCCTTATGTAAAAATTGACTGAATCCTCGCCAGGATATACATGTGTATCCAATGTAAGTACGCTTGATTCTCCGTTTCTGGGGTGTAAAATGAAACTTCTGCGGCGCGAGTTGGGCTGAGAATGAATCCCAGCAGTTGTGAGGAATTGTGATAAAGGCGGTTCTAGTGCAAATGAGTGAGAGAGAGAGAGAGATAGTGCGGAGCATAGAATGGCTTAAGAGTTTAAATTCTTGTGGTGTTCGCGTGTAAAAGTCAAAGTTGAAACTCTTCAGCGCTCGCTGCCGTGGCATAATGTTTAAATTAACAGTTTGAAAGAGTTACAGGGCGTCATAAAGAGAGGGGTGAGCGGCTAGAGCACCCCCGCGGGGGTGCTGTATAGGCTGAGGAGGACACAAGAAGAGGGAAAAGTTGTGGGAAAATGCACAAAATCTACTTACAAATTCATAAAAAAAAATTATGTACAGAAGGATCTTGAGACTTTTATTTATACGCCGTGGAAGAGATGAACTTTTTCCTCCCTCCACGGGTAATTTCTCTGGTTGTACATATTTTATGTGGTCTTTTTTTTTTAACACTATCATGCAGGGAACAAACAGCAAAGTTGTGTGTAAAAATTCACACAGCCATTTGTCGACACACTCCGCAGCTTCTCCTTCTTCTTCGCGCCTTTCTTGGCAGCCCAGAGAGTGAAAAAAACTGCCGTCAGAGTCTTCGTGTCGTATAAAAAAAACGTGGCGAAGAAAGTTTTCTCAACACCATTCAGCCATTTAACATTTATCATACACAATATTTCACATCAAAGATGCGCGCTAATGTCATGTGAAAGGAAATGCAGAAGAGAAATTATTTGCGGCATTTAATTTCTCTCGAGGGGTGAAAATTTTCAATGCAATTCGATGGGGGGGGAGGGAAGTTTTGGGGATGAAATGCAGAGAATTCTCTCTCTCTTTTTTTTGGCAAGTTAATCTGTCGGGAAATTAAAATATCTGGAAATTACTTTGCACTCGCACTTTATTATCTTGAGCAAAATGTGCGAGGATTCTGTGTGGAAGGCCTGTAATTTCATCCTTCCACTCTGGCGCACAAACCGCAAGGGAATTAATGTGGAACTTCAACAAAGTTGCAAACTCTTGGAGTGTCTCTCTGGCTTTGCTTATACAGCCTGGCTAACCATCCATATACCTACGTTTTACAATTATTGTCGTCATTCTTCTCGCTATAGTTCATTAATTTTACCGTTTATTAACTTACCTGCCTTCGAGTGGCTCCCAGGATATGACACCATTCATTCCTGGGGATTTGTTTACCGGAGGATTCGTACGTTGTGCTCCTTCAAACCTTTATGCTCGCCTGTCTGCCGCAACATGTCTGCCTCCGGTGGATGCTTTGAAGATAATTTAAAATTTTTAATGACAATCAGAATATTCTTTCAGTTTTGACTAACATTTCGCTCCCTAATGAAGTCACTCCGGCTTCAAACCAGCGCGCAAAGTGTGTTTAAATATAATATTTCAAGACAGAGAGAGAGAGAAAGAGAGAGAGCAAGAAAGGAGTAAAACTTTTCCGTCTGCGAAGCTTTCTCTTCTCAAATGGCGGGGGGACAAACTCTGGGAGCGAAATTTTTCATCACAAATACCATCACTCTACTCAGGAGCTCCAGTTAATAAAATGTTTGAGTGAAGTTTCCACTTGATTTATTATCCATTCCCCAAAATTGGACCATTTTAATTTCAACTTCTTCGGAAGACGACAAAAAAAGTTAAGTACAAGGGAAGCATCTGTGCTGAAATCATTCCGAAACATGGAAGAATGAATGTGGAAAATTAAGCCACATCCACCTGTTGTGTGCCTAAATACAGTCATTCTCCGCGAAATTAAAAGTGGCACATTTCTGCTTTTGGTAAAATATACAACATACTTATGTATGCGCCATTTGCTCTTGCTTCGCATAAACACAAATTATTTGCACGTAAGAATGAAATTGCAACATTTGTGCATACAATGCACACTTCATCCTTCATTATTTCCAAGGAGTCGTTGCAACTTTAGTGTCATAACGTTTATAATAAGCTGTCAAAGTTATGAATTCGTAAAACTGCCATTCATAACAATTACAAAAGTAGGGAATTTATCTTCTGCAAGATGTGAAAGACAAGAGAAGCTGGAAAAGTCACGTGCGAACCGGGGAAATAGACAATAATTAGTACACATTGAGGTTATGTGTTTCCAGACATCCTTCGACTCTTTCAATACATAAGAAGCTATGTTTTAAAATATGACAGCAAGGATATCTTTCCGGACATTCTGGTCAGCAGAATCCTTCGAGAATTCCGTCTTAGACACAATTTCGCCCTGTTTAACTCATTCTTTCCGTTTGACAGCTGTCATTCGTATTAAATAAACTCCCAACTTCGCTTTGTTTCTCAATTTCGATCGTATTTTATTCGTACTTTACACTAGCGCCACTAAGCGGCCGCTAATATAAGTTATGAAAGCCTAAAATAGAATGAATGATTTGTAACTGTTATGAATTGAAATACGAAGTCTGTAAAGTTGCAACGTCCTTTTAGAGTTGCATTCCTAATAGAAATGACTAAGATGATGATTTGTATGATTTCATAACATAAAAAAACAGTAGAAAATCTGGCAAAGTTTGCACAATAAAAATCAGTGTAAAAAAGTAGTCAAAGTTAGAATCGTTCTATATATATTTTCACATACATTTTACATGATAAAACTAAATGTGAACATATATAATGCTGTCATTGTTGAATTTTCGCCAACTCCTCGGTATTTCATAAAGTTAGCATGGCGAAGGAAATACAAAACTCTCTTCTTAGTATGACAAGAGAGTTTTTCCCGAATGAATTTCTTACATTCACTTGTGATGAAGGAAGTTGTAGTTTTGCTTTTCTTCTCCTGAAATTTTTTTTTTTTTATATCACAAGAGATAAAGTTTTATCTTAACGTTCGTGCGGAAGGAGAAGAAAAAAAAAGTGGAACGAGCAAAAAAGGGTGTAATTATATAGCGCGAAGCGGAGGGAGGAAAAATGACTTTCACGAAAAGAGAAAGCTGTTGGTGAAATAGGAATTATACTGGGGAAAATTCTTCCCTTTGACTTTCTCGGGAAATTTATTAAATTTTTAATGAAAGAAAGCCCAGCATCAAATATTTATCTTGGTGTTTTCAGCAATTTCTTCATATTTTTTTCGACTGATTTAAATGAAGAAATTGGAGAAATTTAATGTTCTCCACATTCGCTGATAAGAAACCAAATGGACACATTATGTCGAATTGTGAAGCTCATCAAAGTGGCAATTATTGGCATCATTGAAATCGATTTTATGAGCCCAAATGATTCACAAACATGAGGAAATTTATAGTTAACAAATTCGATGGAAAGAGAATTTTTCCCTGTGCAGTACGAAACTGACTTATGACTCAATTTAAATTAGGGTTTCTCTTGCGTTGAAAGCTGAAATCTTATAGAATTCATACAGGAGAGTTTTGAGTAACACAAATATGTGTTGTACGCTTAAGCCATCGAAATGGAATTATATTCAAGTTGCAATAAGTTTGAAACTTCATTACTTGAGTCTCGATTCTACGAAATTCTGTCTAAGGAAACTTTACGGAAACATATTCACTTGATGAAACAATATTCTCTGCGCAGCTTTTCATTGAATTACACATAAAGTTCTGTGCACAATGGAAATGTGTGTGAATTTTAAATAATTTCTGGGTGAAAATGCATCTGATCTCAGCTGTTTTGCATCCTTAATAAAATTCTTAATTGCATTCTTTCACTTCTTAATGTGACTAAATACACTAAATGAAAAGAATGCAACTGTTAAAGAGTATTTCCATCAAGCGATATCCCCTCATATTTACATTTTCATCACATCAAATATTAATGTGTGGTGAAATTTCTCATCTTTTCACATGTCATTGCATGAAAAATTATTTTAATATTCACATAACTCATGCAAAACATCCACACAACTCGAAAGGACATAAAAAATGTTTGTCATTTTTGTCGGTATATTTTGTATTGTGACAATTTCTGTATGTTTTTTTTTCCCCATCGCCACACGAGAGGCGAAGCATTTTCTTACATTTGCAACTCGTCACACAACTTCATGTGTGACTCACCCACCCTCCCAGCCAACCCCCCCCTCCCCCTCGAGCGCCATTGGGGGTGTCCGGAGGAAAAATTACAATATTTTGCGATTTTTTCCCATCGACTTTCCAACACGGGTTCAAGCGAACGGTCAAATTTATGTGAATAAAAAGTCCATATGTCTGCGGAGAATGTAGCAGGAAAAGTGGGCGGACAGTGCGAGTGAATATTATTCTTGAGGGGGAGGCAAGAGAAAAGGAGTTGCTGTATATACATATAAATTGATAAGGGGAGAATGAAAATGTCACTGAGGGTCTGGTGGGGACAATGCATAAATTGTGACCGATTTGTCTGGAATGTGTATATTTTCCACTCACACACTGCGAGTGAGCGAGACGCCATCATTCCCTCTCTCTCTCTCTCACACACGCGCGCACGTATTATCATTTGGCGTTTCGGACGAGACGAACTCGCCGGATCGGATCGAGATGAGGGGAAATCGATTTCCCAACATCACGTTGCTCATCGTCTTCGCATTCACTTGGGTCCTTTTGCCCACATTTCATCCACCCAAACCACCCCCGCACAGCCTTTCTCGCCGCCACCCCCTTTTCGCCAGCTCACCAATCTTTTGCCACTTAGTAATCAGAATTGTATATAAATTTCCATATCCCACCTCATGCAGCGCTCAATGGCGCCCAGCTTGTGCTCGTGAACATCATCCAGATTCGTTTATCAGCAAGAATGTCACTCTCTGCTGTTTAATCACAAGACAATGCGCGATGACAGGGAAAAGGAATTGGTTTCATTTGTACGCCAAATTCGTAAAGCCATTTACGGAGGGTGAATGATGAAAAAATAAAGATTTCCACACTGTTCAACATTTCCTACATTCTCAAGTGATTCCCACTCAAGCAGGATGTGTTAAAAGTGTATTATATTAGTTACAAAACAGTCTTTGCTCTTCTGAGTCACTCATTTGTGTTATTTGCTTTTCTGGCTCACATTTAAAATCTAACATGGCTGGTGTTTAACTGAGATTGATCAAAATGTTAAAAAACTCACTTGTGTTAAGCTTGAATGTGTAATTTTAAAACGACTTCGGGGCAATTTTTACTATTTATTTACTTGTTTTTAGAAAAATTTGGCAAATTTCACAATTTTTCTTCTGTTTAACAATGTGAAATTGCCTGAAACTCTTTAACACGAGTTTTGAATATTTAACATTCCTCAGTTTTAACGGGAATCGGTCCAAATGTGACCAAAAATTGTTCACCATTTTCACAATATTTGAAATTATCAGAAAATAGTTTGCGATATTCTGCCAAATTTCTTCGAAATTCCGATTTAATCATTCTGATTATGAACTGAAAACCAACTCAAAATTTTACAATGAGATTTTCAATCAATAATATGTAGTTTATGGTTTTGAATTACATTGAATGTTCAAAATACACACACAATTATGAAACATTCCCAAAAGTTTTTCCAACACACCAAAATCGAGTGGAGAATTGCAAGGATTTTATTGAATTGGAAAGGATAAAACAGGATGAGATTGCAAGTTGCAGGAAAGTGGGATTTCGGCCAGTGTTTATTGTATTGGAAAGTACTTTCGAAACATGTATATATATAGAGAAATCTCCTGTTTTTTTTTACTTTGGCATCGCCAATGCTGAAATGGAGAAACTTTTCTAAATAGAAACTTTCAAAAATGATTCTCTCCTTTCGAGATTAGTTGATCGAATTTGGTGTGCCTGCGGGTCGGCTTTGGTGGGGCCGAGAGACGAGGAGGAAATATCCATTAGCAGTAATGTCCTGTGGCGATAAATTTCCGGCGCATTGGCTTCATTCGGTGGCGTTGCTAAAATCACAGAATCCGCTCAAGAGCGCTGGATGGTGTCTAGTTAGTGAGGAAAATGGATATGGATTGGTGTCCATTAGAAGCATCTGTTCGCCAAGAACGTTAAACTTATTAGAAAAGTGATGGAAATCGCTCATCCATTTCCTAACTGCGGCAGCCCAGAGTCTGCGTCCGCAGGCCACACGTATAATACCCTCGGCACGATTAAATGGTGGCGCAACATTTGGTGTTAAAACTCCCTCTGGCGCAGGGGTGAATTCAGCCCCCAAAACTCAAAAACTCAACTGGGCATCTTCCTCCGAATTTCATGCGTGCCCGTAATGGCCAAGGAAGATTGTGTCTCCTGGAGTCATTGAGCTGAATCGTTCCGCACAAGCTGAATAATATTGCGATTATGGCACTCAACGACTTCAAGACTTTTTCGCACAAGTCGCAGCCTTGAAATTGAATAATAAAAAACACAGTGGAATGGAGCGACTGCTCAGGGTAAACATGGGGTAGTAGTCGAAATTAAATTTACAGAGTCTGATGCACTTAATGAAATTTAAATTCTTCCCTCAAACGCCCTTCGCAAAACCCATGGAAATATTCTCCTGTCAAGGCGCATTAACATTGCGAATTTAAAGCTGGGAATTTTATGAATTACACAGAGCATAAATATTTTTATATAATTTCACATCTTTATGCCAAGGGGGAGATAATGTGTCCACAATCACTTTAAAACACAATTAAATTGTCAAAAGAGACAATCAATGGAAAATTATAGTAAAAAAATGTATTTTTCTGCAGCGTTACTGAAAAAAGTGATAAATTTAAGAATTAATTGCTAAATATTTAGACAGTCTTAATCTTACGGAATTTTTTGGATCATAACCTCAAAAAAACATCATCAAAAGGCTTTAAACAATTTTTTTACGACATTTAAGGAAGGAAATGAAATTTTATAATTCTTTAATGAGCTCAAAATTGAAGATTCTGATAAAAAGCTTCCCGAAAAAATTCTAAAAATAGACATTCTTGAAATCTGAATCACATTTTTGTGGTTATGTTTTACTTTCGTTCAATTTTAGGCCTTTTTTAACCTAAAATCTGCACATAACTATAATATTTCCACTTTTAGTCTAAAAATTGATGTTTTTGGAAGTTATTTTCTTACCAAATTTTGCTTTAATTAATCACATAACCTAGAAAATTTATGATGATGATATTTGTAAGGATAAATCTGAAGAAATTACTTCAATTTCTGACCATAATATCTCCCCCTTTGCTTTTTCACCGAATTTAATTTCCTTTTCTTGGCTCTGGGAAATAATAGAATTTTATAGAAGCCACCAAGAGACTTGAGTTTAGTTAATTTATTCTTCGTCATGATTTTATGGTCAGTTGAGTCAGTTCATACATGAAAGGGAGTCACATTTTCTCGCCCATAAGCTTACTTGTTGCGTGATATTTACGTCTTAGAAGCACTGCATATATCACAAGGAGACCCTGAATAGAGACTCCTCCAACTTTGATATCCCCAACTGCTTTCTGCTCTCCACTTTTAGCTCCTCATTGTTCAGTGAGTACTGTAAGATGTGAGGGTTTTCCGAAATGTGAGTTATGAAATGAATACAAATTCCACTGGTGAGCTTTATGCATCATACAAGCTTGCATATGTGATAGTTTCACAAAAAATTTCCATAAAATTATCATCACCAGTGGAAGTTCTTGCATCTCGCAAGTGCTAGAATATTGAAGTGCATTCTGTGTGCTATAATATTGGAAGCCAATAATAGATGATGTGCCAATAAAACACGCAGAGTTTCACACAATTTCCTATATGTTGGAAGATAAGGTTATTCTGTTCATCGCTCCCTCCCCTTGAATTTTCACCCCATTTGTGGGATGCCCTGCAGTCGAGAATTCTATAATAATGATACATGACTGGAGTGTGAATGCGGATAGCGTGTTAAACTGCATTTACCTGACCTGAGGGGGAAATATTATGGGAGCCAACATGAGCTTTTACGATCTCACTCGCTCTTCCTTCATCCACAATTTGGCGCTGCTCCTTGAGGAAATCATTACTGAGTAATGCGATTAAATTGGCGCGATCGCGCCCGTTGGATAAAATAAATATATCATTCATTTGCCCGGGCGCGACTGATATGTTTTTCCCCTCCGTTATCCAGAGGACGTGCTGTAATTGCGTAAGAAGGATGCGAATTTAAGGAGTTTCAGCCATAATTGGGTAAATTCCATGGAAAGTTCCGCAGGAATGCAATTTCCTGGCGCTGAAACTATAATAATATGGCTTTTGAATCCATTAACTGAGTGGCAATACCATTACTGGATTGAACTCACTCTCTCTGTACATAATTTCCGGATATAAGGAAATCCAATAGACTTTGCAATTGTCACAGTGGCGGAGGAAGTTGCGCTGTGACTTCCATTAGGAGCTTTCGCGCTCAAATTCCACCGCACAGGCGTGTGTAAGCCTGTTTAGAGATTTATCTGGCCACTTATGACCATGTTTGCACTCCAATTCGCACATGAACCCGCGCAAAGCCACGAATGAATTGTGATTGATGTCCAATATGCCACACAACGCACACACTATATAAGCAAGATGTATTGAGATTGGCATTATGATGTTTATTGATTGCAAAGTGAAAACCTTTGGGCGTGCAAAGTTTTTGGAAATTGCTGGGGAAACTTTGCTCTTGCCTTGTTTGTATTTACATTGTGTGACATCACAGAGTTTAGCCAAAAATGCAACTTCACAGGGATTTCATATATATGTAAGACATCAAAGGAAAAATATGCCTTTTAATCTGAACACCACTTGGAATTAAGTTTTCGTCAAATATTTCTGTAAGAATGCACAGAAAACCGCTTCTTCTTAACGTCAGCACAATCTTTCTTCTTATTGACATTTCTATGGCACGATAAGAAGATGCGAAGGGCCTCGAATGTTCCCAGTTTTTCTGTTGTGAAAGCTTTCTAGATCACAAAATCATCTCTCAATGTTGAAAATAGCAATTTTTATCGCATTAAAATGCTTAATTCCGCCAATGAGCGATTTCTCCAGTTACATAACCTAGACAAAGAAGCACTGGCTGAGCTGTACACCACTTCTGACATTATTATCGCCCCCTTGGAGGCCATTCATGCTGTAAATTATGATGTTTGTGATGTTTTCCAATCCTTCACTCACATGTGAGCTGCACTAATCAATTTCAATGGATGTATATATGTATAATGTACATAGTGAGCGACAATGCTAAGTTCATGTGAATAGATATTAGTGCGTTTGACACGTAAAATGTTGGCACATTGGTGGTGAAAGGCAATTACAAGTCTTAATCGTATGTTTTGCAAATCAAGAAGCTGCGATGAATTGAATTTATGCTCACGATTCATGGATTTTGATTAGACGATATTAAGCAGCAATTGAATGACTTTGAAAGTGCGCTTAAATACACTTCAGTCGCCCCATACACATGCGGTGTACAATGCCAAGGCACAGATTAACTGGAGGGAGAAATTTGGCGTGGGTGAAGTAAGTTTCACACAAAAGGGCGTAAACTTCCCTCTTCCGCTAAATTATTCGACACCATCATCGATTTGAGCTTTCAACGTGAGGCTCACGATTTTGTGGTTGGCGGATCATGAGAAAGTTTATCGTTCCCAATAAACAGCCGTAAGTGGATGTTGGAGGGATATATGATGTTGTATTATGTCTGCAAAATAATTCATAGAAGAATTAATTTGAATAAAATTAAATGCCTCTTCTTTTGATACCGAAATTATTCTAATTCCCTCCGCCCCATAAGCAAAAAACCCTTTGATCTCTCATTAATGCATAAAGATATAATCCTCTTCCATTTCACCTTTCTGTCACCCCAAAAAAGGGGGGTGCAAAACTTCGTGTTTGCAATTTGGTGTGGGATCGACGATATACATAATGTATTACACTTATTGTATGTGGAAGACTTCGATCTCCTCTTCTTCTTTTTCCTCCGCGCGCGCCTTGGAAGGAAACACTTTAAGGCGGAAGTGAATTTTCGAGAGAGAAAACTTGAGATCAAATATTGAAAGAAATTTTCTTGGCAAATTGCCAATATAGCAGCATTTTATTACCTTTTTTTCTTGCCCAATATATATATATATATATATGTATTGAAAGCTCGTTTGTGGAGAACCGAAGAGAAGAAGAAGTTCAATGCAGTTTCTTGCTTCTCCAACACTGAAACTCTCATCGGACATCGCAATGCTAAGGAAATCTTCCATACTTACATTCCCTTGCCGAATTTTATTGGATAATATTTGGTAAAGTATCCAATAAAAATTTATATGTTTATTGATGGAAAGTTCTTTGTATCCGCATTTGAGGTGGAAAAAACAGGAAAGGAAATGCGTGGCCACGAAATTCGATAGACCGCGAATGATTTTTGCGGATAATATAATTTGCCTTTCTTCAGTCAATTTATGTTCGATGGATGAGAGCTTTTAAGTGCACCACACAAAAGCTCTCAAAAGAGGAATTTGATGGACTGATAACTGAGGGAGTTCCGAGGAAGATTGAGTGTGTTATATTACTTCATAAGGGGAAGAATATGTTTCCAAGTTTGATTTTTCATATCAATTCCACAGAATTTGCGGTCGTTGCAACTTTACAGACTTCGTTTTTCAGTTATTAAAAGCTATGAATTTACGTTGCAACTTTAGGCTTTTCATAGTTAATGTTGGTGGCCGCTTGGCGACGCTAGTGTAAATTACGAATAAAATACGAACGAGATGGCGATGCAAAGCGAAATTGGGAGTTTACTTAATACAAATGACAGCTGTCAAACGCAAAAATGGGTTAAACATGACGAAATAGTGAATCTCAGTGACAAGAAATTCGAATCTGTGTGTGTCCAAAATGGAATTCTCGAAGGATTCTGCTGATCAGAATGTCCGGGAAGATGTCATTGCTCTGACATTTCAAAATATACCCTTTTACGTGTTTTCAAGTGCTTTGGTAAATCAATTAGTTTCCTCTGATAGGATCGAAGGATGACAGGAAACGTTTGAAATATTTCCAGTCATTTCAATGTTATGAATCTCAGTTTTACGACTTAATAACTCTGACAGTTTATTTAAAATGATATGAAATTAATGTTCCAACGACTCGTTTGTCAAATCGGCAGTAGTTTGAGGAAACATGTAATATAAATTGATGAGGTATCAAAGCAAGTCTTGTCGTTAAAGTGAAAGACGAGAAATTAATTTTCTCCTTGGAAAATCAACAGTGTCATATTTCAAGTTATATAAACTCTCACAAACAGCTCCAAAGGTTATTTTTCAGTGTCCTGCGCTATATAGCTTATGCTAGAGCCGAGATGCCCTTTAGGGTGATTAGATGACGAATGGTGAAAAATTTGTCAAAGTCCCGCCAACAGCGCAGGAGGAATTGATCCAGTTGTTGGAGGTCAAAGGATGTGGGAAAAGGAGGAATTTCCCTATTTAAATATCACTTTGCTGTTATTCACAACAAAGATTGTCCCTTTTCTCAATGCATGGATTTTCATGGTGAACAATAAATTGACGGATGAAATTTAACACAGTGCGTATTTTATGAGTCATTGTCCGTCCATGACATGGAAATATCCTCTCGCTATCCTTCTGTATCTCCAACTCGCCCACGATCTAAATAACCATCAGAGGCCATTCAATTGACAATATGAGAGCACATTGTTCCTCATGTGTACAATTTCGTCTGGCATTTGTCGGATGTTTTATGTAACGAATGGCCCATCATGAGCCGCACACGGCATTTCATGAAGTTAAAATTCTATACAGGTGAAGCGCGTAGTATAAATACTCGCGGGTTTTTTTTTCCACCACCACCCCAAAAGCGCGCGTCGCGCGATGTCAATTTTAATCATCTTCCAGTTCCACACTTATGTTGTATGTCGGTCGCGCTGAACAGCATGGCGGAAATGGGAAAAAGCGCGACACTATGTGCGGAAATAAATTCTAATAAAATGTGCAATAAATCACATGGAATTCATATGCATTTTTTATTGCGGCATTATGGCCTTTTTCATGCCTCACGCCGCAACCTTTCTCCCAGTCGGCGTTGCGTATTTTCTCCGCATCTTATATATATTTGCCAAGAAATGATGAGATTTTTATAACCCACCCACTAATATTTTATCGGTCGCTTCGCAATTTCTTACAATGCATCGCGGTTTGTGTGTGTGTAAATTACCATTCTAGAAGAGGAATAAATTTGGGGCCACGCAAATGTCAGGGATGTTTTTTTTTCTTGGTTTGTTTGCCCCCACGGATGAAATGGAGATGATATGCGCGGTGAATGATTATGAAAAATGAGATTATTCTGAAGCCACAAACACGACATTTTTCACTAAAAAGTCAAATTTCGCATTCGCAGTTCAAAAAATGTGCGTGTTTTCAAGCGCGTATTCTCGTCTCATCGGATATATTAATGTGTATATTTATCACATATGTGGTTATGTGTTTGAAAAAAATATTGGCACCAGAAGCTGTGATTACATGACGCTTAACACGATAAACTTAAATTGTATCCACACACACAGAGAAGTTTGAGAAATGGCTTTAAAGTTTTGCTTGAGGAAAAATTAGCCACTGACATCCTAAGAATTATCACAAAGTGTGGAGTGATTCTCAGTAAAACAAGAACTGTTAAAAATGTGTAATATGTATTACTTTAATAGTCTTTTGCTACTATGATTTGCATGTAAAAGGTTTTAAACGACGATTGAGGTAAAAAATTACAATTTGTTTTTAAATTTCCACCACTTGTGTTAGTTAAAATTGTAGTTCACACATGTCAAGCCATGTGTTTACACCGTTTGTAGGTATTACTTTGAAACAATCTCCAGACGTTGTTTTAATGAGTGTGTTAAAAAGCAGAATAACAGATGTGAAGTCGCAGAATAACTTGCAAAGAAGGTTTAATCTGTGACTCTAAACAATAAGGAATCGCTTAAAACTCTCTTACAACTGTTTTATCGAGAATAGCAAGTGTTTTTCCTTATTAAATCATTCACAACATTCCTCAATTTTAGCAGGAATCGCTTCAATAATTCTCAATCAATATAATTATTAAACTTTGCTTTCTCTTTTCAGATTATCTCTGAATGGATTTTCGACTTCAATAGAAAAGGTACAATATTTATGTATGTTTCCATTCGAATATGACGAAAAGGAGTTTTGTGTGTGGCGACAAACTGAAGAAGTTCAGTGAAATGGGAAAATCGCGTGAGAATGTGGAATAAGAAAGCACATGAAAGGAAATAACATTAAAAAAAAAGCTACATAGAGAAAAAACTATGAAACTATTTGTGTGTGAAAGTTGAAAGGAAAGAATTTCTTCGTTTTGTCACAATTTTCTTGACGCTTTCAAAGCTGCATTGACTGCTCATCCGGAAGTACAGCATTTCCATTACTTATTTCCCTCCTCAATTCAATAGTCTTCTTATCTCTCACTCCTTCAATCGACCCATCAATTCTTGCCATCTCACAAATATCACGCGGTGCATTCGGACGAACTCAAGTGAGAAATGCGCAAATTTGTACGTTTTTTATCGTCAATTTTCATTCCGAAAACCACTAAAATCCAATAAAACGCAATTGAATAAGAATAACAAGCAGAAAAACGAATGAAAATCCATAAAATGCGTAGATCAGCATATAACATTTCGCAACTTCTGCTACATATATACTAAAGCTAAGCCAACATCATTGCCACTCTTCGCAAAAGCTCGCCACTTAACCTATAAATAAACACTTTGTCATAGAGCTTTTATCCGCCGCTCTATCTTGTGCATTATCCTCAAACTGTAAAAGCCAATTGCACAAAACTTTTCAATTGAATTCAAATGTATACAATGTACATAACTCTGGCGTTTCCAACGTATTTTCTCCCAATGCAAATAATTTCTTATGTACTATCGGAAAGTGTAGAGAAATTCTGTTGAAAGTTTTCACGAGGCAAGAATTGAGAAACCATCCTATTGGAAGGCTTTAGAGTTCAATTTGCTCGACAAACTCAGAAATGAGAAACTCATCTAATTGCAATTTCAGCGTCGCATAAGAAATAAGAGAGAAAAAAGTCGTCTGAACAAACAGTAAATTGTTTAATTTTTCCTAAGTTTTTCACTGAAATTAAATCAGTTATAAATTATTGAATGCTCAGCGGAATTTTTGGGGAAATTTGTGAAATGGCAATGAAAAAACCGAGAAGACTTAATGCGATTTTTACGTCTTATATATTTTTCTGAAGCTCTTTATCTGTTAAACTGGTTCAACTACTAAAAAAATTGTAGATTTGTATCTTAAGATGCAATAGTAAGAAAGTCTCTTCAGGGAAAAGAAACTTTAATCCAGATTTTCAGTATTTTCCTGAAATTTCCTTGGATTTTGAATGAAAATAATGATTTGTCAAATCTTTTCATTCTTTTTTATTGAAAACTTTGAAAAAAACTGCATGTAAAGTCACTTTTTTGGATAAAAATGTAATCAAAGAATTTAAAAAAATTGACTGGAAAATAACATTTACAGCTTTTCAAGTGAATTCAGTTGAAAAACATTTAAAGAAACGTTGAAGACGTTTATTTTCGATTCAAACATCGATATTACCTTTATCCATACATATTCGTGAAGGCTTTTCTCGTCCCTCTTCAATAAAATAATAATAATAATAATAAAAGTCAAATCAGGAGCGATTACTTATGCGATGTCTGAGGGAGAAACTGATGGAATTCTTCAATTTTCAATTCTCAGTCACAAGTTCAGTTGCTGACCTGAAGCTAAAATACATATATAGTGATGTGGAGATATT
Source organism: Phlebotomus argentipes (assembly GCF_947086385.1). NCBI lineage: Eukaryota > Metazoa > Arthropoda > Insecta > Diptera > Psychodidae > Phlebotomus > Phlebotomus argentipes. Next base: position 186,341 of record NW_026776200.1, on the reverse strand, counting down.
TTACGTATTCCCAATATTTAATATTGATAAGAATGAGCGCTGAAGGAGGGAAGGAAGGAAGGAGACTGAAGGAATCAGGCGAAGAAACGTCGCTTCGTGCAATCGAATGGCACAGATTTACTGATTTTGTATTCAATGTTTCCCATCGTCAAAAATCCATCTTATATTATTCCAACTATTCGTGATTTCCTATAACGAACCGCCTCGATATTTGATTCATCAATTTCACTGGACCAATGCTGGGGGTTTTTATTCGATTCTCCTTGGCCACATCGCCATATCGCGATGCTGGCGACTGTGAAATTGGAAATAGAAACGAGAAGCAGAGCTGAAGTTTGCAGAGCCAATGTTTGCATAGATCAATACGTGGCTCAGATATTCCAATGGCGAAACTTTAATACATTTCCAAAGAGAGGAAAGAAGAAGAGGTTTTAATGAATTGTGTTGACTTTCGATCGGAAAAAGGGGTGAAAGCTTGCGTTCTTTCCGCCTAATTCTGTATTCTCAACCACCTTTGCGCCTATTTCAGCAGCAATCAACCAACTCACGCCTTCCCAAAATAAGCCTGAAGCTGCAATATTTCAGATAAATGTGCGTATTTCTATATACATTCCATGTATTCCAGTAAATACCGTTGATTCATATGCAATTTTATTGGGATTTTCCAATATTTGCGTGCAGAAGCAAGAAACAAGGAGGAGATATTATGGCTAAAGATCTTAGGTTTCTTAAGAGAATGTTCGAAGAAATGAAGGATTTTGCAAATTACTTTGTCTTTCCTGGTTTTCCGGATTTTTTTTAAACTTCCTAACCTCAAAAAACCACTGAGAAACTAAAAAAAAACTATCCAAAACTTAAATACAAGCAAGAAAAAGATTTTTCAACCGATTTTGTAGACTAGAAAACTGTGAAAAAGAGCATTTTTCAAATTTGGAACACAGTTTTGAGGTTATGTTTGACTTTTAGCACAATTTGCAGTGCATTTTTATCTTTATTCACTGGGAGAATTTAATGCTTTTGGTGATTATTTATTCACGAAGTGTTGCTTAATTATGTAGCATCAATTGGGGTGGGAAAATACTTGAAAATAGAAATATTGTGAGCATTGAAACACTTCTTAGTACTTCCAAAATATGGCTATTTTTTGTTCCTGCAACAATTTCCATCTGAAATGTTCATCTCTATTCTATTTTAATCATTCGTATAGCCACAGAATAAATTTATTTTTCACTATTTTATATACTTTCCCTTTGTGCAACTCTCTTTTTTTTCCCTGAGGTCAGTTGTGCTTCACAAATTGAGATCGACCATAGATTCACGATGCGATGAATAGAATCATTTATCAGACGTGTATTCATCCGTTTTATTCCATTTCCCCGACAAAGTGGGAAAAGTTCATGAAAATTGTGTGTGTGTGCAGAAGTGAGAAGGAGGCGGGAGAAAAAAAACTAAAAATACTAGTTGGAATTCATCACCCGACATACACAGAGCCTCTCAGGGCCTGCGGGCAGGGGAGCAGCAGCAGGACGGGGCACGAGGGGAGGGTTTTGTTTTTCATCCAGTCGATTTGGGGGTGGATGGGGGTCGCAATAAATCTTGTTTAGCTTACGATGACCGTCGACGTGGGAAGCAGATGCTTTAAAAGGTTGAAGAGTTCACCTGGGGTATATTTCACCCGCTCTCATCCACTGACCATGTGAATTGCGGACTGAATGCGCCCCGATGGTGCGGTGGATTGGGGGTTGAGTGGCGAGAAAAAAAGACCGCTTAATTGTGCTTTATTGAAATTTAAAGAAAACTTCCCTCAGAAAGGAACGTAATTGATGCTGTTCCTCCGCCCATCGAGCACCTCATGTGGAATTGCTCCGCTGTGGTGTTTTCTATGTGGGCTAAAGTATGTCTCATTAGACACTTAGGATAATGAGGGAGATATTCAGGGTGCGGTGAGCAGTTTCGTCATTTTCATCGCACGATCGAATCAAGGTGCCTCGAAGTGTCAAGGGGAAGAGAATGCAATCAGAAGTGGTGTGCAGTTGAGTGAGAGTTATTAAGAAGTGAAAGTGTTCAGGAACTTACAAAATTCTTTTGGCAAATCATTGATTTTGTGATATAGAAAGCTTCTACAGCAAAAACGGGAAGCATTAGAGGCCCTCAACATATTCTTATCACGCCATAGAAATGTCAATAAGAAGGAAGATTGTTCTGGCATTAGCATGATTTTTGCTATGGAGAAGAAAAGGACTTTGAGCTAAAAAAGACGATTCGAGAACATGATTTCTTAGTAATAACTATAGATTTTCATGGTAAAAAGTACTCAAAAAGCGGTTTTATGTAGATTTTTACAAAAATATCGCATGAAAGCTTAAGAGAATCATATTTTTAGAAATCTTAGGAAGTGGGTGTACAGATTTAGGGCATATTATCTCCCCCTTGTATCGTATTTTAACATACATGACACGATATCTTGCACGATATAGATTTCTTACTATTTCCTTATTATAACAGCTCCGAAGAAGTGAGCACTTATCTTTGTAGCTAAGAGAGAGAAAGAAAAGCTAAAATTACACCAATGTGTACCAATAAAGTAGAATAATTAATAAGGATTAGCAGAGAGAGAGAGAGAGTCATAAATGGACATTTTGATGCTCAATTTTGCCCACTTTTTCGCGAGCTTTCACACCATGACTTCTTTCTCCCCCTCCGAAGATACCGCCCACAATGTGTGCCCGCATAAAATCACCCACAAAAATACACACAGAGAGTACATTTTGTGCTTTTTATTCGGGTATGTGCTCGTATTTTCTACTCCATCATCCCCTTAATTACTTAATACGTCTTTAAGTGGATGTAGTAGAAGTGAAAGTTCCCGAAATATTCCTTCGCATGAGTGGATTATCTTGTGCCATAAACCTTAGACAGACTAGTATACACACATTTCACATATAATCGCCATATATGGCAGTGAATTCGCTTGGGGTGTCTGCTGAGGGAGAAAAAAGAGACATTGGGGGCTGCAAAAGTGGCGGCTTGGGAGTCATTCAGCGACTGATTCAATCTGTCGATGAGCATAAATCAACAAGAAAAACCATCAGCAAATACTGTAATGCGTGGGTATTGGATGTCTTCCGTCCCCTTGAGGACAGTCTAATTGAGTTATTTTTGTGCAATGCCTCCGCCGTCCACTTGTGCGGAAGTCTATACACAGTCGCAGGTCGTGAGAGGTGTTGAAGCACCCAATAAGGCATCCTTCGCGTGAGACTCTTCGCTTCCAATGCTCAGCGTGGTAAATTAGAATCGATTACACTTCACACCCTGCGCTTTTCTTCCTCGCGCCACAATGAATTCATTTATGCTGTCGTGACAGAATATTGCCGAGGACGAAGTTTCCGCCTTAGGAGAGACTATTATTTGAAAGTTTCGCACACTAAGACGCCGACGGGGACTAAACTAAACGTCTTATGATACATGATGTGGCATCATAAAACTTACCTGCTAATTAAATACTATATTATTACCTCATTCTATGAATTATGTGGTTTAATAATTTAGAATCTTTGCTATATTTAGTTCATAGCTTTGATTTTCTGTACATTTTTACTGTAAGAAATTAAATTCCATCCAACTTATGATTCGGACATATTTTTCTAGGTTATGTTACTGATTTTAAACTAATTATCGTCTTAAATTTGACATTTTTCCGCCTAAATTGAAACTACTTTCATTTTATTAGTAGAATTGCGTAAATTTACTCATAAAATTGTAAGTTTAAGGAATAATCTTTAACATAACCTCAAATTTACAGTTCGCAACACTTTAAATTCCAGGCCAGAAAGATTCTAATTAAGAATTGATATCTACTAATGAATTTAGAAAAGTGCTGGAGTTATAAAACCAACAGTCAGATTTCAGTTAGATTTCGGTTAGATTTCAGTCAGTTTCTAGGTGATTGTCATAAACAATCCATGAAGTCTGAAATCCTGGGAAGTGTTAAGGAATTTTTCATGCGAATTCATTTCCTATCCTTGATGCGGTCTCTAAAATGCTGAAGATTGCAATGTTTCTGATGGGGAAGAGACAAAAAGCCGATCATTCGCCAAGGCCTTGAGGCTTTCACGAGGCAAAAGACTACCGAAGACAAATTTATGAATATTTAAGTAATACACTAAGTGACACGTCTTCCGATTAAATCATTCATGAATTATTAATGGTGCTGCATTATACATTAGATACCCTCTAATAAAATTGACTTAATTGATAAATTGTCTGTGGGGGGGAATTTTTTAAGTTTATGCGGCACATATACATAAATTTGCGGATATAATTAAATTTCCTGCAATCTCCTGAGCGCGCCATCTTCCAGCCGCAGACTTCATTAGACTAATATTCAATTAACAGTGCTGCGAGATGATGATGTATTTTGATGAATTACATGAGCAGTATGTGACCTATAAAGGTTTGCGGGTGACACTGGAGGGCTTATAATAGAGCCACTTTGAAAATCCATCATCCGCCCCGCAAGGCCGTTAATGGGGACGTATTGGCATACATAAAACATATTTTTTATTACATCAAAACACACACACACACACACACACGACACTGAAGCCATAGTATTCCACGGGGAGGGCGGAATGGGGGCAGTAGTGTTGATGGGGAAGAACAGATAATAATATGAGAGGACCATCTTGTTACAATTTACACGACGCGCCATAAAATCCTCGTGTTCGCTCTTTCACTATTTATCATGTGGAATTGCCTGACAAATACTGACAGCCAACCTCACATAGCGCACAGGGTCATGAAAATGTATCACCGAGATCGTCTCATGTGTTTAGGGGGGTGGAAAATGTGTGTGTTTATATATATGAATGGCTGGAAGTTGGTCCAAAGCTTATACATTAACATTTCTATTCTGTGTCTTTTCCTCCGCGCGTCACACACACTTCGTGCATGCGAGGATGTTGGAGGAAATGAAAAATAATTCCACACCACAAATTTAATTTTCTTCCCTCTCTCACGGCACTTTTTTTTTGTCCTTGTTCTTGGCTGTCCCTCTGTGTGTCTTCATTCTGGATTAAGTATAAGGGTGTTTAATGCGGAAGGAGAGAGCGCGGAGAAAAAGCACAAGAAATGCCAAAAAAAATAAGGAAAAAGAAGAGAAGACAAAAAGAACTACGCGTAGCAGTATTGAAAGAAGAGGTGTATTATATAGGAAAACTCTCTCTCTTTCTCTCCCTCTCTCTTGAAGCTATTTTCCGTAAGTAAGCTTTTCTGCGTCGCTTCACCCTCCGCATCAGGGCTGGCGGGGAAATTAAATGTTCTCCCCCTGTCAACAATCTTATACATAAATTTGTCATTTTGTCGAGAGGATCGAGAATAATTCTATTTCACACACTTGAAGCAGATGGAGAATAATGACAGAATCTTATATTGCAGAGTGAATTTTTTCTTTCCTTCTTTTTCTTTCCCCCCTTCACTTTTCATCATCATTCACCAGTTTTCCTGTTCAGTGGAAACTTGGGAATTGTCTCACACTTTTCCTCTCTCTCGCAATTGATGTTTCCATTTTTGAGCACTTTGTTCTCATGTGACAATTCCCTTTTGGCCAAAGAGTGGAAAGAGATTTTTCACTTGGTTTTTTTCCTTCCTCCCCCATCGAGAAAGTTTCCAAATACTTTTCTTCAAGAGAATCTGATCATTGGATTTATACAATTGGCCTGAAGTCTAAATTTTCGGTGGAGCTTTTGTAATCCATCAAGGGGGAGATATTGTGGACAGAAGTGGTGTACAATTTAGTTTGAAGTATTAGAAAGTGGATTTGGTTAGAAATATTTGCAATTTTCAGATAGAATATTAGAAATCATTTTTATCCAGCACTTTATTTTGATATTTTCTCAAAGTTTCGTAACTTTTGAGGTGAAAAACAGCGCTTAAGTTAAATATAACCTCAATTTTTTTTTAATCTTCTTTAGCATTTATGTTTCTAAGCCAGAAGATTCTAATCAAAATCGATCGGAATTGTATTTAATTTCTCTGAAAAATGTAGCAATAATGCTGTCAGTTAGATTCCGGTTAAATTCTGGTTAGATTCCGGTTAGATTTTGATTTTTTTCAGTTATATTTCAGGGGATAAAATCAAAATTATAAGCAAAATCTGCTGAATTTCTCTGCTTTCCTTTTTATTCATCTTTTTCACTAATTGTGAAAGTAGTGTAGAGATTTTGGCTGTATTATCTCCCCCTTGTAATCTATCACATGTCATGTAAAGTTCTTCTGTTGACAAATATTTCAAGAAGATTTATCAAATAAATTGCCCAAATTTTTGCTATTAATAATCCAATTATTGAATATTTGTCGCACATTTGTTATGCGAAATCCACGCAATTCACGCGATTGTTCTTTAAAGAAAAGGCATGTTTTCCTCCGTGGAAAGCAGAGTGGAAAGTGTTCATGGAATAGAGTGATAAGCCACGGAGAGACAAATGGCAAAATGGGGCAAAATGTGTGAGAATAGCGAGAGATATAAATTCGATAGAAAGGAAGATGCATTATTTTGGCAATGCTGGAAACTTGAGAGTTCGAAACTTTGAAAAATGACACTGTGACAGGATGACAATATAAATCTACCGAATGTCCAGGATAGAATTGCGCACAGGTGAGAAATGCGATGGACAATTTAGAGCCTTGGTAAGGTTAGAGAGAGAGAGATAGAGAGATTGTAATATATTTAATGCATATTGAGGGCAATTAGCTAAGTATAATTCCAACACGTGTGTGTGTTGTAAATTGAAAATGGAGAGATCTTGTCATTTCACAGTTTTTCCTTCCATCGCAGCACAGTCTGCAATTGCGAAGCTTAATCCTGAATTAATGTCCGCATCAGATTAAAGTTACATTAACCCCTTCAGTCGTGTGTTGATGGGCAAATACAGTGACATTTCCAGGACGGATCGATTGTAATTGGCTTAACAACGCCCCAATGCAAAGTCTCTCTCTCTATATTCTTAGTGCATTCAACCGAAGAGGTCGAAAACGCATTACAGACGAGATCCAATTATGTTACAACATTCTCCGCTAATTCGACGGCCAGAAAGTAAAGTGATTCTTAATTCCTGCGTCTCGCAATTAAATATATCGCCAGCATTATGACTGTTTTTGTGGGGCGAAAGTCGATGGTTTCCCGTGCTGGAGGATATATTTAAAAAATGATTAATTAAAAGTTGAGGTATAATGTGATTAAATTCTAATTTTGGCAGATAAGATTCCTCCGCGCCTTCATATTTTCGACTGAAACACACAAACACACGGAGAGCTTTTGTGGGTGTTTTTGCAGAAAAGATGCGAAAGTCCGCGTGAAAGTGCTGGGATGAATAAGGAGAGAGTGTTATCGTTTGTAATGACATGAAAGGGTTTCCGTGGTCAGTTTGCCAGCGAGTTGCGCCCCGTGGAAGATAAAGAAGGGGTTGATTAGGGAGACAAGGGAGGAAACACCAAGCTGGCGTGTCGGAGGTTTTGCTGATGAGATACTTCTCAGGCCGTCCCAGTATTTGAGATGCAAAGGACACACAAAGGGTCCCATTTTCTCCACAACAAGGATATTTAATTAAATTTTCATTCAACGAGACAACATTGGGTGAGGCAAATGAAGACATATCCGAATTTCTCACTTTCTTCTCCTATTTTTTATCACCCCTTTCTTGGTCCGGTTGACTTGTGCGGAATCTCTGTTGCTCAATCTCACATCCCTCGTCATTTCGCCATGTTTCCAATTTGTGCTCATGTTTTGCGCCACACGGACTTTATTTGGGTGAATAAATATAAATTAAATGAACCATTTTGTCATTTGCTCCGTATGTTAATATTATCTGAGATTTTGGCTCAACCGTCATTTATCATTTTAACCTCCTTTGCTCTCTCTCTCTCTCTTTGCCTCTGATGGCCTCACTAGTCCCATTTGCACGCTCTCCTCTCAAAACATAAATATGTGAACTGCAAAAAGGGAGTCGAAGTGGTGGAATGAAACTGTGAATTTTTCACATCGACACAAACTCTGCTGAAGTGAAACTTACACCCTTCAGACACATACAGTGACCCGAATTGAAATGAGGACAGTTGAATCTTCACATTGACGTAGAGATTTGATTTCTTCCACCAATATTCCCTCATTTGTGACTAATTATCCCACCAAGTTTCAAGTCTTTAGCTCAACAACTTAAGTCATTAAATGATCATTAGCCGAGAGCAAGAATAAAATGCCCAAGATTTACAAACATTGCAAAATTTTATCGAAAAAAAAGTCAATTTCATTAACTTAACAATATCCAGCGTACTTGATACTTATTTAGGTATCCTTTGTTTGCAAATTACTCGTCGGAAAAAGCACATTTCGCCATTTTTCTGTTGTCTAAGAAACGCACTTCTTGGCAAACGCAAGACGCTTTATCTGATGGTTAGTCTGGGAAACTTTAGACACTCTTGCGTAGAGTCCTGATTCCAGAAACTTCTTCCTCGCCATATCAATTAGAACCTAAGGACTCTTACGACAGAGTTCACGATCATTTGTCGTACAATTCAACGATTTATTCAACTTCTTAACGTCCTGAAAGTTTCCTCTGAATTTCGTAACGTTTTGCTAATTGTCCCTATTTCACATGTCGACACTGTATGTACGGCTGTGGCCCCGATATGTGCTCAAGGGGATTTGCTACTTTTATAAATTTCCTCTCTCCGCATCCTTCAATGGGGCTTTCATCGGTATATATCGCTGCGTACTCACCACTTTAGCAGAATACATTTTACAATACAAAATGTTGAGCGCTCAAAATATCCATTACAGCAATACTCCCGGGTAATTCTGAGCATTCAAAGTTTATGAGTTTATTTGTGTGGTTTTTCTGCCGCAGTTCTATGTGCACACACACACACAAATACACATATATGTGTGCCATGTCCTGTGCTTAATAAATAGGAGAAATGGTGGTTTGAGAGTCGAAATGAATGTCCGCCGGTGAACCGCAAAACCCTCCGAAGGGAGAGGAGAAAAGCTCTCTTTTCACAAGCTCCTCAAGTCAACTCAACCCCATCTTTGCCAAATAGTTGCCATCAATACCTTCAATCATGTCAAAAGCTCCCCCATTTCCACCAACACACACCAGCGTCCATTGAGAGATCATTAAGTTTGAGAAAACAAGTTTTTACTCACCGAAAATAATCCAAAATCGTCCTTAATGCCTTTCCCCATCGTATTCCTATCAGGTTTCTCATGTTCTGCGCACAGCATTTTCCCACCCTTCGTCCCCAAAATGATGGTACAAGTTGTACTGAAAATGTAACATTGTTGCTGATGGCATTTACTCAAATCCCAAAATCATTTTTCATCTTCTTGTCACACAAATACTTCCTTTTTTCTCTCGCAGTCCACGGAAGGACAGTGGAGATTAGGTGAAAAATATGAAATGATGATTTACGAGATGACTTCGGAACACAACTTTAATGCCTAATGGCTTTCGGGGTGCTGCGGATGATACCTTTATAGGTAATTAAATTCTATATTTAATCCACGACGAAAATTCTGTGTTTGAGAGTTTTAACCACAAATTATCGCGTTTAATATCATAATAAGTCTGCAAATAAGAATAGAAAAGATGTTAAAACGTCAAATATCCCAGCGAACACATTGTGACCTAAAATCAGCATGTTTTTCAGCTGATTTACGGCTGAATAAAAGTGCTCATAATCGAGCAGAACTTATGCAAAAAAGTGCTCAAAATTAACTAAACATTTATCGCCTCTTTAGAACACAATTTTGATCATTTTTCCATCACTTTCTGATCATTATTGAGCAGATAAAAGAGCTTTTCTCAGCACATTCATTGAGCATCCCTTAAACTGATAATCTAACAAACCTAAGAGCACAAATTGTCTTAATTACCAATGGTTTTCTTGTAAAATAAGCGTCTTTTCGAGCTGATTTCTGAGCACGTTAAAATTCTTAACTTAATATCTTATACGATGAATTTAATATGATTTGACTGGGAGTTTCTTAAAGACTCTCTCTCAGTCTCTATGACGGGATAAATATAGAGTTGAGAGTGGAAAATTGATTTTGTCAAAATATTTTATAATATTTTTATATGCATTTTATGCTATTTGCTTCGTGAGTGGAAAAGTTTGCTGCAAGTCAAAATTGGGGAAAAGCATGAAGAAATGATTCTTATGAGTTTGCACAGGAATGTTGAAGGAAAAGTGCAGTTATTGGAAAGTTTTTCGCACCGCAAAGCTAGAAAGAAATTCGGTATGTTTGAAAATTATTCCACAAAATTCTCTTTGCCTTCAGACGATGAATTAAGCTCATAATTTCTCGCTGGATTTTGCAGAGTTCTCAGAGATAATTGGAATTTCGAATGAGATCGCAAATTCACAAGGATTTCCAAGCAATAGACAATTATTTTTATGCCAATAAGTTTGTGTGTAGCAAGGTGTTTGAGAGCGTGATTAAGGGCATGAATTGAGTCGATTGAAGGATTTCTTCGCCTCAAGACGAAAAGGAAGGAACAGCGCATCGTCTTCGTGTGTCGCAAGAGAGCAAAATGAAATTCGTGTATATTACATGCGATGCAGAAGCCAAAGTGAATCAGTAGGAGTGTAATCCATTTATGCTTCTTACAAAATGCATTTTAATATGACTGAAAATAGATTTAATATGAATATGTATCATGGCAGCGTCGCTTAATACGATGTATATTCCCTCAACAAAGCACAGCTTCTCTCTGTTACATGCATTGCAAGCATCAGGAATGACAAAATATAATTTAAAATATCCTTCTTCCATCGTCAGCATCCAGAGCACCGCAGAGACGCATAAGTGTACATATTGCGCATCCCAACATAATTTCATGAAACTCTCTCTCTCTCACTATCTGCACTCACCACACGCCATGTGAAGTCCCACGAAAAAAAAGATATCATATTAAGTCATTTCTTTGTGTCATGCTTTTATTGTGCCACTCTCGGCATTCGGTTCGTTTGCAAATAGAGAGGAAACTTGTTTATTCTGGCACTTTTTGTTATGTATTTTTCCCCCCAATAAATACAGATAGCCAGAGAATGGCTCTGGATGAATTTTCTGCACTGAAATTCCGGGAAATCTAGTGCTTTTTTCTTCATGTTTTTCACATGAACGCAGTGACAAATTAATCGTGAATAAGTCTATTCGGTAGTTTAAATTCACTTGCAGACCTGCAAGATAGTTTTAATTATTTGTTATTTTGCTACCTTTTCACATTGTCGCATTGAGATGTTTCAAATCAAAGAACACACTTTTCCGACGACAACATAATAATTATGCCTTTCTTTGTTTCAACACTTGTCCAACATATTTTTAAAAGAAGAAATCAATTCTTCCTTTATTGATTTGCCTAAAGGAAAGAAAGTGAAGAAAAACTTTTTCCTTTCATTCATCAAGTGCAAAAATACGAAGAATGATTTTAAGAATGATTTTTCTCCTACAATTGACTGCAAAGCATTTTTATTATTATTATTTCCGTGACTTCAAAGGCCAGAGAAAATTCAGTGAGAAAGTACTGAGGAGAGTTTTTCAAGGGATTTGTAGGCAAAAAGTACTTTTCTTTGACCGTTTTTCCGACTTGGATAATTAATTTTCTGAGGTTTCTCACAATATTTACGCACAGCGACGAGAAAAGTCAGAACTTTTCTTCTGATATGGAGTAATTGAGTTTGGCAAATGCTTTTCCTATTGGTGAAAATTATCAAAATAATGCCAAATAAATTTTGTAATTAGAAGCGCCAATTTTTTTGAACAATGCTGAAATGCTGAAAAATTACAAAAGCACTCAATTTTAATTAATATTAAGAGCATTGAGAGTCATCGAGAGTGTCTTTTTATGCAAATAAAATTCCAACATTTCATTTCTCAGGGCTGCAATAATTATTTCCTCCCATCCTTTTGTAATGTAAATAAGGGTGAAATGTGATAAAAATCATTACTTCAGAGCCACTTGTGACAGCAAAAGAAGCTAGAGAATCGTGTGAATGAGTTTTGAGTGTGGAAATCCCTGGAAAACTCCATCATACATATCAATTTGGTGGCTAATTAGAATTGCTGTAAATTACCTGTAATTCCATTTATGCGATTTGCTCCTAATTGAAGTGGCAGCGAATGCTCTTTCATCGCAATTATAGTTCGGAATTGATAATCCATTGTCGCGCCGCGATTGAGTGATATTTTCGCAGAGGCGCTGCAATAAATACGAGTGCGTGGGTGGCGCCAATTGGATTAATGATTGCTGCACTTTCTGCGAATGTATCGCGACGCGATGTTGATGTCAACGGTGAGACAAGCGTGACTGATTAGCTGCAAAATTTCACCCCAGCGCTCAAAGTTTGCACGATGCGGAAAGTTTACATGCGGAAAGTTTACATGCGGAAGTTTTGTGAAAACAAAGTGTGCAGAGTTGGAAGAGAAATTCCAAGGGGGAGATAGTACAGTCAGAAGTGATGTACGACTCAGTAGAAGTACTTAAGAAGTGGAAGTGTTGATAAGTTCACAATATTCCTTTCCTCAGTGCTTCTTTTACTGGCAAATGATGTCAATTCTTTGGATTTCCTTCGATTTTCACGCAGAATCAACAAAAACAATCTTTTTTTAGGTTATATGATGAATCCCGGAAACATTTAGTGAATAATTCACATTCTAGCACATTAATTCTTATGCTCAAGTCATTAAAAGTGGCCTTAGAATGCAATTAACATTGGTATTCTGAACCTTTGATGCCAAGAAACAGTACAAATTGTTCTAAGATTGAACATAACCTCAAAAATAGTCCTCTTGGCTTGAAAATTGTTCATTTTCAAAACTTTTTGGATACTTTTGAGTCTGAATCAGCAGTTTTGAGTTCAATGGCAAATCATAATCAGATCATTTGGGATCTAGAATGTTTCGAAACGGAGTTTTTGAAGATATCTTAGTGATATTTTGAGGTTATGGTCGGAAAAGATGGCCAAAAATGCGCTTTAAAGTCAATTATTACAGAAATATCGAATGAAACCTCAAGAAATTCATTATAATTTAGTAATTAATGTTGAAACAGTCCATAAACTTCAAGCTCTAGAAGTTTCAGGCAAATTTGGAAGTGTTTGGCATACAATCTCCCCCTTGAGAAACTCCATAATTGTGGCGCTGGAATCAATCTGTGACATTTCGGCTGTCCTTGTCGTATATTTAATTCTGTTCTGGGTCCGTTTGCCACATAATTACCCCAGCAGTGACACATTAGGAGGCAATCGCCTGATTTAATTAACTGATCTCCGTTTCCGCCATTACTTTCATTGTTCCACTTCCGCTTGTCCAATCATCATTACAACACAATATTGGAGCTAAATTCTCACATTTTGATGTTCACCCTCAAAATTTCACCGCCCGGAAGGACGAGCACGATAATTCGGATGGTGGTTGGGAAGCATGGCAAGAAAGTGGGCGAAGGGAGCACTATTGTTGGTCGCCATTGATTCCATTGCGGAGGTATTGTTGTGCTGCGCCATTGGGATTCGCAACAAAGCTCGCAAATTCGAGTAGTGCGTTTTTTCCGCCCCCCCCCCGGAATTGATCACACTCGTGGGCGGAAGCCGGCGGGAAAATTAATCGACAAGTCTTCGGCTGCTGAGGAAGTAAATATTGCGCCGGAAGCCACAGAGACAATTTGCAGAGTAATTGTAAAATAGGAATATATTCCTCAATATTTTACTCATTTTGAATGCTAAAGCAAGCACACTTCGCTTGGCGGGAGAGTATCGAGTTCTGCAAGTGTAATACGATGTCTATCATCTTGGCAGAGTTATGTGAGATGAAATTGCAATTTATAGCACAAGGAAGAACTAACACCACATCCTCTCCGACAACCATAAATTCGCTACTCAACTTTGCCACTGCCACGCTATGTGCTGTCGGATTTTCTTTGCACGCTGACCTCAGGAGCTGAAGGTTTTCCCGCAAAAATTCCAGACAAATTCACCACATGCCATTAATTCAGTGGACTCTGAGATGCAAATTCAAATTCAAAGAGAACGTTTCAGTTCAAAAATTGCTCACATACTTAATGTTTAATCGAATATTTACGGTTTTAGACTAGGTTTTGGGGGAAAAACGTGTGTGAAACTAGAAAAACGTCCGCAATTCTTACACAGATATGAAAGAAAGTAAAGAAAAAACGAAAAGTAACCTTAAATTCCTCACAACAAACCTTTTTTTCTTTTAAAATCCCTCCTAATTTCAGTATTTAACACGGTTTTATATATTTCTTTTCAAGTATTTGTCTTTATTGGCTCTTAATAAGACTTTTTGACACTTAAAATGTGTTGTTTTTCTCTCTCATTTTCCACCCTTTGTCATAACCCTGCACAGAATTGTTCGATATTATCATTTTGAGCATATTTTCTATTTTTTAGAAATCAAATTTCGAGCAGAACTTTCTCCGAAACGTTGTGAAGAATCAAATCAGAAGCTCATGAAATTATCACCTAAATTGTTTGGTGATTTTTATTGCACTAATGCTAATTCCTATTCATTGATTTCCCCAAGGAAAATTAATTGAGGTCGGAAAAGCTCTCTTTGGCCAGCGGAGGCTGTGCTGGATGTTTTCTCGTTGATCAAATTAAAGCCACCCCAGTGAAGCACCCCCAGGAAGATCCGCACATAAATTTCTAAGCGCCTGTTAATTTGCCAAATGAACTAAATTCCACACATGTAGACTCACTCTTTTGGGCCTCAACACACTCAGCTTCTGTGCCTTCGCGCCAGCTGGAGTTCCGTGTCTTATGTATGTATATAGATAACAGGCGTGGAACACCTTTTCACATCACGATTTACTACTTTCTTTGTCTTATATTTTACCGCGAGCATAAATGGAGATTAGCTGCTCTTCTTCCACCCCTGAAAAACTTTTCGTGTTACACTCATTTGGCGCTTCCTGTGTTTGGGGATATTTTGGCAAAATCCGTTTGATGTTATCGCTTAGTTCCATGGATTGAGGCTCATTGAGGCTGTTTCAGTGATTGCAAATCAGTTTTCATGGCACAATTTGGATTGTCGAGCTTGAATCCAATTTAGTAAATTTGTACCTCATTGATTCTATGACAGAAAGCGATAAGAGATATTGAAATATGATTTCGATTTGTACATGAAAACAGCTCAAATTAATTGTGTTTTAGAATCGATTTCATCCTAAATTATTTATTGACTATTTTCACGACAAATGATATTTCGCTTTGGTCATATTTTAAAGGCATCGCTTTTCCCAGTTTACAATCAAATTTTACATTTATGCTGTATTACATTTTAATTAGTTTGACCATCCATGAATTTCTCTTGCATCACTTTTCCTCAGGCTCATTTTCATCAATGAGAATGACAGAAACAGAAATCACAAAATCATTGTGCTTTTAGTTCAGTTTAGTGGAAGTGTTTTAATATTTGCAATATTTCTGTTTACAAAACCGAAAATAATTCGTTAAAATAATTTTCTAGGTTATGTGAGCAATATTTAGTAAAAAAAATAACCTCTAAAAACATCAATTGTCACTCTGAAAGTGGAAAAACTCTTACTTATTGGCAGAATTAGGAATTTGCATGGAATAAAAATTGAGATTTTGGGTTTTCACCTGAAAACCCAATAAAAAAAGCTTAAAAATCTGCGAAAGTAAAACATAACCACAAAAATGTCCATTTTTAGAGTTTGTTTCATCAAGTTTTGAATCAAAATCTTCAATTTTGAATTTTTTTATGTTGTGAATATTTTTAAAGCGTCTTTATGTTGTTTTTTTTAGGTTAAGATCAGACAAATTAGCAGGAAAATAAATTTAAGTATAGGTTTTCATTAAAATATCAATTGAGAACTTTTTAAATTTATAAATCAAAGCTTCTAATTTAGTTTTCACTGTGTAAATATTTAACAGAATTTATTACTAATTTTTTAAGTTACTCTGGTTCATAAAATTACAATTTTCCTGTGATTTCTTCTGAGATTCGGCAAGAATTTCCCCTTAAATTAAAAGAATTCAAACTCTAATAAGGAATTAATGAAGTTTACTCATTTTCTGCTCAGCACAAAGTTCACGCAAGCTTCTCACCGGTTACAAAATGATTAATTGAACACATTCGCACGTGCAAATGTGTTTGCATAAATATTTGTTTAAAATTCTTGAAATGAGGAATCCCTCAGTGTCTTTTCCAATCTCAATTGTACATTTTCTCCGCTCACCACTTCATCATCGCAAGGGGATGAAACAATGGAGTTTGCTTGGGGTTAATGACAACACACAATGCGGACTTGATTCTCCAGCGAGAAGTGAAATGTGATAGATTAGGGCTGAATGTTGGAGCAATTCGCCATATATATATATATATAGTTTCATATCGTGAATCCACTCACTTGTGCCACAATTCACGAATCCTCCGCTCGCCCCTTAAACTTGCTCGCAAAATTAATTATATTTGTTCTCGAGATTGAGAACATGTGAGTCTGAATGTGCTTCTGGCGAAAATATGGAGCTTTCATCCGCAATTAATGGATCCGAGGCAGTCGTCGGGCACGTGGTGTGCCGGGGCGCCAAAGCTTCCCACGCCCATTTGCACGGCGGCAAGTGCGGACTGGCAAAAGTCTCTGCCGATGATATGCGGTGTACATTTATTAGCTGAGTGGAGAAATTGGATTTAAATTTCAAAATCCAATACATAAATGCAAAGATCAATGAATGCCAAGCATTCCATCTTATCGTCGGCGTGCTGAAGATTGACTTTCCACAGGGAAACTTCAAAGGTATAAATTTCTAATTTTCACACAAGAATCCCACACTGAATATTTCCAAGGCATGAAGAGGAAGAAAAAAAACAATTTTTATCCACAAATAGGGGAAAAAAGGGTAGTTTCGATGCATTTACCAAATAAATTAAACGTTAGGGGAAAATTCTATTCGGCCTCTTGAATTGTCCTGATTTTCTACAGAATGTATTTCTCATTTCGCGACTTTTTGTACTAAGCTGCCCCACTGTGGGGCCATATTTGGACTGCAATTTTTCAGTTCTTTTTAGAGTGCAATCTAAAAGCAGTGATAAAGAAACTCTTTTAATAGCTAAAGAACATTATTAAAAGATTGATAAATTATTGAAAATATAACTTAAAAGATTTTCATTGTGTTTTATAACTTAACAAGGACACATTAGCAGAGACACATTTCATGGAATATTAATTTTCTTCAATTCCTGCAAGCAAGCAATTAAAAGCAGAACTTAACTTAATTCTTCTGCTAGAAAAAGACGCTGTACAAAGCTGCCCTTGTCTTAGTGAAAGCGCCTTGATTGAATTTACTCCTGTCCAATTCTGCCCCTTTTTCCCCTATTCTTTTACAATTTTGTGGAATAATTTTTGAGCAAATATTTCTGTGTGTTATTGGATGGAATCCAAAATACCAATTTGTATTTATACGGCGTTATTTACATTAAAATGTGAAATTTGAGTAAAATGAGAAATTAGCTATATATTTTCTCTATAAGAATATTTCCTCATAAATTTTCATGGTGCTTAAACGGGGAGAACGCATTACATATCCTGGGCAAAAAGATGACTGAAGATGAACAATTCTCACTGAAATAAATCATAAGTATTCAAGTCGTCTTATTATTTATATAATAAGAACGTCAACTTCGTCATCTTACCCACGAGGCGAGGCGTATGACAAGTGAAATGTGGGGAAAATGATGAAGTATAATGAGAATAAATAATATCGTATTAATGCTGTATTGCGCTGTATTCATATCGTATTTCGCCAGACACTAAAAGAAAGCACACACACAGAGTGGATAGGGAAATGGTGACACAGGATGGGGAAAATCAAGGGGGAGATAGTATGCCAAACACTTCTAGAACATGAAATTTTTCGTTTGTTTCCACATTGATTTCCTTATTTTAGTGAATCTCTTGAGGTTTCATTCGATTTTTCTAGACAAATCAACTTATAACCGCTGTTTTTGGACATCTTTTCTGATCATAACCTCAAAAATATAACTAAGAGAGCTTGTAGAACTTCATTTGAATGATTTCTAAATCACAAAATCATCTCTTATGACTTGTCAATTACTGATTCACAGTCAAAATAGTCCAGAAAGTTGTCTAAATAGACATTATCCAAGCCTAATTGAATATTTTTGAGGTTATGTTCGAGATTATCACAATTTTCAGTGTTTCTGGGGATCAAAGGATCAAAAGGTCACTGTTAATTGCTTACAAATGCCTAATTCTCCCAAGGACTAGCAGAATTTATGTGCTAGAATGCGAATAATTCACTAAATCTGTCCTTAGTTCGTTACATAACCTAGAAAAAATGTTTAATACGTTTGTTTTTGCATGAAAATCGAAGGGAATTCGGAGAATCTGGATGATTAGTCAAGAAAAGAAGCATATAAGAAAGGAATATTGTAGGTTTTTCAACACTTCCACTCCTTAAGTAATTCTGATTACATTATCTCCCCCTTGGGGAGAATACTTTAGGCCAGTCTCTCTGTATATATTGCGCCTAATCTACATGCGGAGCGTCGATTTAATCACCCATTTTGGCATTTAGGGCGGCAAGGCTGTGTAGTCACAACACTGGATGACTCCATTGGCGATAAATATCCCATATGGCACAATCGTGAGACTCCGCTGAGCTCGTGAGCGTCACGGAATATGCTTTAAATATTAATAAGGATTAAATAGAGACGCCCAGATTATGGATGACGCGTCCAAAATATTGGGGACACGATGGTGTGATGAGATTTTAATTACAGAAAATTTGATAATAGTTTTCTAAACTCCTCCATGCCAAACACACCAAATCCTTGCCATCCTGACTTGCGACAGCATGTTCACGAGCTGTGCACAAATGTTGACACCCATGTTCACTGCCATATGTCAGCAAAGTGTCGAACTTACAGTTGTAAAGTGACAAAGACAGAGGGAAAATGGGGAAAGGCGATACTCAGAGATAGCTATATATATCTGCTATGTAATTAATTATAGCGTTGAGATCAAAAGGACGACATTATACGCAACATTGTCGATGATTTTCTGACTTTTCACCCAGAATATCCTCTTTCATTAGCACGGGAAATCCTCCATTGCGATTGCATATCGTTACCGATTAAGTGACGGTGTCAGTCAGGACGAAGAGAGCTTTAGTAGCAAGTTTAGTGTGCCAGGAGAGGATTTTCCGCTAAATCGTGTATTATAACCTATTCGTAATTCTATGGGATTAAACTGATTGCTTCGCTGAATATATTCGTATAAATTATTAATTGGATGGAAAACCAATGCAGTTTTGTGATTATATTGCATGATGTTTGATTTCGATTTTAGGCAATGCCAATAGCAAAAATATACTTACAGCGTTCAATTTTTGCACAAACATTGAAGAAAGGAAGCCAAATTTGCCTCTTTAAGTTAATATTTCACGTCAGAAGGCATCATTTGGATTGGGTAACTTATATAGCATTACAATGTGGGCCAGATAAGAAGAAATAAATCGACGGGGCTGTCGAAATCCTTGGAGATTTCCAACCGCCATCATGTCAAGCTAATAGATATTGCCATAAATTTAGGTACTTCACATTGATAGAGATTATCTGATAAAAGTCACTCGCTCTATTAATTGAGGGGCTCCAAAATGAACCCAAAATCTCAGTTCGTCGCTTCGCAAATATGGCTTATCGAATTATGATCAATTTTGACAGCTTCATATTTCTCACTTTTGACACAAAACGTCGCAGTTTACAGTCTTTTCTTGTCACTATCGCACAAACTACGAATTAGAACTTTCCCCCAATGCTTTGGCAAGTGACTTGATAAGACAAAGATCAAATATACGCATCCAAAATAGTCCCATCAACTCTTATGTTGAAGGGATTTTCCTAACAGAGTTGGCAAAACATAAATCATAGCGAAGCCTGTGACGCTGGAAATATGCTGACTGCACAGCAGAGTAATTTATTGAAAGGATGAAAGAGTATTACTATCGATAATAGAGAGCTTTACGCATACCGACGACGTCATTGAATCACCATGAAACTCTTCGTTGTGCTTCTGTGGGAAAATCTATTTCCCATCCGTTTGCATTCACGTCGTTTCCTTGTCTTTTCCGCCAAACACTTACAAATGTTGCTTACGTGGGACAAAATGGAAAATGATGTCCTTCATGACGCAATGGATTTGATTGGGGAAAATGTCTGTTAAAATATGTATTTCATGAGAAAAGGACAGTTTGGAAAATTCAATATGCAGCAAAAGTTGTGCAAAACAGTTGGAAAAAGGCGATTTTTAAAAGATCTCTTACTGATATGATTAGATATTAATTTTCGACTTATTTTTCAAGTGTTTTATTGATTTTCTGTTAAGAATTCAGAATATTCACTAAGATTTTATTGTCAGATTTGATAATTTTCACTATACAAAAGTTGATTTTTTAGAACTTGTTTAGATAAAATCGACTTTGGAAAGTAATATTTTCAGTTTTTCTATCAATTTTGCCATATATTAGTCAAAAAATCAAATTAAAGCCAATAAAATAACCAGAAACATCCACAAAATAATTAGTACAGCGCAATATGAGCACTTTAACGAACTATTAAGAGGTTTTTGAGGGTTTTGAAGTAAATTTGGCAAATTTCGCAGCGATATTAACGCTAAATTTCCAACTCGTTCTCTTGAAAAAAATGATGATTTTGACTTTTCGTCGTTTTCTATTCATTTGTGCCAAATTGTTCGCGACTTAAACTCGCGAATGTTGCAGAATAAATTCATGGAGAGATAGAAATTTGCAGAACGGAAGTGACAAATACAGGGCCGGATGTGACTGAATAAAGCCTGTGTGAACTGAATTGGGTACTTTTGGTCAAATTGCACGCGACCGCAGCGCCCAATGGCGGGTGAGGCGAAACAATTGGAAAAACCAAAGTTTCACGTGCAATTTTTACACATTTATATGCACACATGATATTTAATGTGGCCAATGTAGCGTTTTCTGCGTGCTACAGAATGCTGTGCATGTGCATGAAATGTGGTTGTGTGGAAAGGTGAAAAACCAAGGGGGAAATCACTCGCAAATTGAGAGAATTAACTTTGTGAATATTCAATCATTTCTCGATTATTTCATGATTTTTTTTTTCAAATTTTGATTATTTCATACAAATTAAATTCGTTTTCTGATTATTCCTTGAATATTTAATCAAAATTTGATTTTTTTTTTCATAAAAATTTCAATAATTATTTGATTTGTCAATACTTTTCATTCAAAATTTTATTATTTCATAGAAATTTTAATCGTTTTTTCATTATTTTCTGAATATTTTATTCAAAATTAGATTATTTTGCAAATTATACTTGAGAAAATAATCCGTTTTTGATTATTTTACTTGAATAATTGATTATTTGATTGAGACCAATTAAATTTCCCTCAAAAATCGCCTTGTGACTTGCCCCTTGTGAAAAACCATAATAAAGGGAGGTGAAAAAATGCGTCACGTCCATTTCATACATACTTTACAATGTTGCCACCAAAAGCAGCAGAAAAGCGCGTGTTTTTTTTCTTCTATTTTGCGCGAATGAAATATAAATTTACATGCAAGCTTTAAACACCGCCGAAAGATTAACACTCAACTTAATTGTGTGTCAGGGGAGGTTTCGGCGGAAAGTTTATATTCGGCAGCGCCCAATACAGCCAAAGTGCATCCCAAATGGATCCCGAAAATATTCGTAGCTTTCATTTGCCACTTCCCCATTGAGCCAGAGTCAAATTAAGCCACAGACATTAATTACAGTTTGTGGTGTGGAAACTTTGGTGCTAAAACGATTTTACTATAAAATTAAAGACCGAAGAGGACTTTCCCGTGCTACCAGGACACGTGGTTAGTTTATGTTATTACACAGCCATTTTGTCTCTGTCAACATGAGATATTTGGAAAGTTTTATGCTTTGCAGATTCTGGCCATTGAATGATAAACCAGGAAAAATACAAAATTCACTTTCCGCCGTTTTCTCCACGAGCAAAATCCATCGTTTGACGTCCTTTTCGTGCTTGAAAAGAGCTTCAAAAGATTTTCCTACAGAATTGGCGTAAGAAAATCCATTAAAAATCCGTCAAGGAACATCAGAAATCCCTAAGAAACGGTTCTCTTGGAAAGATAGTTGATTTTCCAGCAGGAAAAGTGAGCAAACGATCCATCACAAGTTCATGACTGTTTTTACCGCGGAAATCAATTGAGTTCTAGTGAATTTTTCATTTGTGAAATATATTCAAACACTTTCATTGCTTCAACGTTTTTCGGCGTTGAATTAATAATTAATCCGGTCATGCTAACGTGCGGGGAAAAAAATAGGAGAATTTCTGCCATGAAGAATTAATGAGAAGTCATCTAATGCGCAACTTTTGTAGCGCTTTCGGCAGAATTTGTAGCGTTTAGCGTGTAAAAGTTTGAATATGCGAAACGTAGCCAATATGGAAAACCACATTTGCGTGGTTAACTGAGCCCACCGGGATGTAAATATGTACATGCATGTGTAACCTCATAAAATTTTAACTTTCATTGAGGAAATTTCACACGTTGTACAAAGGCTTATCTTTGTTTAACTAAAGAGAAATGTAAATATATGCGGTGTACATCATTGGCGTGTGTGTGTATCTAACTCTCGAAACATAAACTTTCATTATGTTTTATTTCAGCAACAAAGGTATACATAATATTGTGCGGTTTGGAGTTTTCAAGTACGCCCGTGTGTTGGCTTTGTTATATCTCTAAAACCGTCTAAACCATAAATACAGCCTCAAATATGTGAGAGACAGGCACGTTTGTTACTTTATTATAGAGTGATGGATGCTTAAAAACACCGAAGCAAAAATATTCCCCAGCGCTGCATATATATATTTTCCCACCCAACATTTTGTTGTTCTTCCGCAGCGCTGGCTGGAAAACTTGATTTCGCGTCCAGGATATTCGAATTTGAACTTTGCCCTTGCAAAACACATCCGAAATCCCATTCAGATGTAAATGAAAATTTTCAGCTCACGCCATATAGTTGAAATTCATATTTGGCGCCACTTGCATAAAACTCATTAGACTCTGTGGTGTATTTTGGACAAAGGCTCTGAGCTACTTTGTTTTATTTCCACTCGCCTGTATCTGATGAGCGAGTGCGATAAGCTTATTGCTAACCCAAAGTCTCCAGTTTCATCCCCCCCAAAAAGAGGTGAACATGATAAATAGACAAAGTTGAAATGAATTTCGCACGAAGCTTTTGGGGATCTCTTATTTTCCCCTTGTACAAAATGTTACACATTTTATACCTTGCAAAATATTTACATTATTCCACCGAAATCCGCTTTAATAAATATAATTATTGCTGCTCTCGAACTAATTCTCTAGAGCTCAACTGCAGAAGGAACTTCTATCTTTTCAAACGATTTAATACTGTCATTTATTAATTTTTCATCATTTTACGTCATAAAATTGAAATTCTTGAGCCTAAAAATCGTGATATTAACAAAACATAACCTCAATTTTAAACTTAACAGCTAATATTTTGGAGTTAGAAAAATTCTAATTGAAAAATACCCTAAATTGCAATTTTACCGGAAGAAAATCATGAAATATTGTATGAGAAAATCAGTTTCAAACTTGTTAGTTAGATTTTAGTTAATTTTAGGTTGATTTTCAAGGTAATAAAATTAAAATTTGCTACAATATCACTGTTTTTAGACTTTTTATCATTTTATTTTGAGTATAAAAAATGTTTCTTACGATTTTGTGAATCAATTCTTATCAAAGTCATAAACAATCCATGAAATCTGAAGTCCTGGGAAGTGTTAAGGATTTTTCATACGAATTGTAGTGTACTGATTTTATCTGGCATTTTCTCTCCCTCGGGAAATTCTCTCGTAGAAGTTCATGAAGCAGACAGAAGATAAGCGATGATAATGCAAAAATATTGATTGAACCGAATGTATTTCACTGTATTTCGTGCTCTCTAAATTGGTTTGGGGGAAAACATTTGGTCGAATGACACACAATTTTAGACAAACCCAGCCAAATTTGTGTTTGTTTTCACTGAGTAAATTATTTTAGCCAATGTCGCGCTGTCTGAACAATTTGTGCGTGTATTGTAAGCTTTTCGCACACAATCTCTATTAGGCTTGTGTTGTAAAATTCCCAGATATCACTCTGACTACTTCTCTATTATGCATATTGGGGAAAACTGTCTCCGTTGTTAGATATTACTCACGCCGGCATCCACAGTCACGTTTCCAATTCAATCTGCTGTGCTTGACATGTAGAAAAACCAAACTCAAATATTTTCCAATTGACTAGATATGTTATTTACCTTCGCTTTATGGAATATTCGCTGCGAACATATCCGTTAGACTGCGATGCCACAAGAATATGTTGAATGCTGTGTGTAATTTCAATAAAAGTTCAGCACACGGATTGCAAACATTCACTATACTCACACTATTTATCATGCGAATAAAATGATCCTTCGCCTGTGAAGCCCCTTTTTTGTCACCATGCCGAGAGGCTTTGTTCGTGATGTCACTGACGATTTGCCAATATTCGCGAAACTGTGGCAATTCGCGGTGCAATTGTTGAGCGCAGATTCGCGCTCGCACATTACAAAATTCATAACCAACCCCGCGCAATTTCCACCCCCTCCGCACACTTCATTTCCACACGGAGGAGGGAAAAATTTCAAGTCTCGTGTAAAATTTATAAGATAAATTTTTACGTCACATTGCATATATTCAAATTTTTGTTATTACTCTGACAGAGGCGCGCACCCAACAAAAAAGGGTGGAAAGCGTGAAAACTCCGTGTTTACGCGGGGTTAGGCGGATATTTGGGAAATAATACGTGATGCTGAGGATTGTGGGAAAAGTTTTCTGTGACATTTTCCACTCAGTGATTGTTAGATATTAGTTATACATGTATTTTAGATTATGTGTGTGTGTGTGTGTGTGTGTGTGTGTGTGTGTGGGAAGGCAGGATGAAAGTTTTCCACCCCCAGTTGAGTTTTTATCATTCAAAAACTTACCCTTTCGCCCATGAAAACGTATGAAGATATGACAAAAGTTCGCATTCTTGTGCTTTCTGTGGGGGAAAGATTTGTGTGTGTTCCAGTAAACTGGATTTTGAGTAATTTAGAATCTTCTTCTGGACTTTTTGAACTTAATCACAAGTTGGAATTTGACATTTGTTTTGATCTTTACTTTGAAAACAGAAAAAAAAATCCTTTCAATCAATCAAATTTTTTTGATTTATACTAAAAGAAAATTTAAATATTTGATTATTTTCTCCATATATTGCCGCCAGAGGGCAGAAATTTAAACTTTAAATTCATTTTGGAGTTTCAATTGTATTTTCTCCTAATTTCTGGTATTTAAATTCAGCTTGTGGCAAATTTTGTGGCTTTTGATGATATTTGAATTTAAATTTTTAATCAATAATAATTAAATTAATTTCAATATTATGTCAAAAGTATTCAATCATTTATAATTTGTCATTTTTACTTGGAAAACAATTAAATTTTTATTATTTGAAAGTAAAAATCAATATTTCAATATCAAAATTTCTCAAAAATCGACTAGTTGCATTTTCAAAAACTCTTTGGCCATTTTAAGAGTGTAATTCAGCAATTTTTGAGTTTATTTGCCAATTATAGAAGAACAAATTCTTCTATAATTATCTTATTAGCGTTCTAAACGAATTCTTCATGGATTTCTTAGTGATATTTTAAGTTTATTGTTGAAAAAGACATCCAAAGTGAGCGGTTTTGAGTTGATTTAACTCAAATTATCTCCCCGTCAATATGAAATCCAATTTAAGGTAGTTGAAAATACAATTTGCGAAGGAAAACCAATTGGAAATTGACCATCAAGAAGTGTGGAGAATGAATTTAATTGAGTCAAAGATCGCCAGAGATTTGTATGATGGAAGGAAAATGGAGCACATTTTCATGTCTTGTGCTCTTTGACATGATCAACCGAAGGAATTCTCCTCATTCTTCCTTTTGCTAATTCGAGGAGTTGATGATTTCAAACACATCCTTTTGTTATGCCAGATGATGCCATATAATCACAGAGTCTCAGAAGACAAGCGGAGAAGAATTCCCTCCATGAAGATTCTCATTGTCATCATTTTAAGTGTCCCTTCAGTCGGGCCACGGAGGAAAATGTGGAAAAGGGGGCATTTTGTGCTACATACATGTGTATATATCGTGTCTGTATCTGCATAAATGTGGCCTTATGGTGCTCTGTGACAAGTATTAATGAAAACTTTCAGCCAGAAGATGTATTAAGCTTTTAAAGCACAACTCACTTGTAGCTGAAACTTTGCTAATTTATGCAATTTAATGAACATTTATAGGGATAGTTGAGCACCATTCAAGCATCGAGAATGCACACAAAAGATGGTTTTGCGTCGTCCAAAAAGAGAGTTGCTAATTGAAATGTAAAATATAAAATTTCAACCTAATTAAAATATTCGACTTTGTGCAATTCTGCAAAAGCAACACAAACACACAATATGCTTTTATACTTTTTTCCATTAGCTTCAATTGTTCCACGCTGAGACACAGTAAAAAAGGTGAAAAATTAGTTTGCAAAAGCAACAGTTTTGTTTCTCTATATAATGTTATGGAAAAAAAATAATAGTGAAATAAATTTTCATCGTGAAGCTTAATAAATCCTCACAACAGAGGAAAAATAAATTTCTGTATCAGCTGAAAAATTTATGTGAATAAACTCGGATATTAAAACTAAAATTCAAGCAACTTCTTTCATTATGGCAATAAATATTCCATATATATAAATTATTCCTTGTTTGTGAATTATGACTTTCCGCTTAAGACTGTACAACTTCTGTATTTTATGTTCTTCTCAACTTTTTCCGCACTTTTCATTCACCTATGCCAGAGGCAAATTGAAATATTTCGCAATTATTTGTAGTTCGAAGAAATTACTTTCATTGTTTTTTTTTTGCACATTATTTTGTGTAATTAAAATAGAAATTACAAATTTCTGTCCCTAACTGAAGGACACAAAATATACATTGAAAGCTTCCTTTTGCCTCTCACATCCTCTAATTTGCCCCCTCTTATGGAGAAGCACATAAATATAAGGCAGCGCGGTTATTTAATTTTTACTTCCCGCCCAAATTGCTTTCCCAAGTCCGGGAAAAATGAGGCGAGGAAGCTCAAAGTGGCTGCGGGTAACCACATAATTTTACACCTCATGAACTTTCCTCAATTTGAAAGTGTAACCCTTGCTCCGCCTCGATTGCCGAATTGAATATCCTAATTTAAGGGGGGTATTTATTGAAATTTGATACACCCTCTCGAATCTGGCGGTCGGAGTTCAACATTTCGACTATATGTATGGATAAGAGAGAGCTTTTATTGCAGCACACGGATGAACTACTTCGAGACAGAATCACTGCGCTCTTAAACATTTTACATCGCATGGGTAGAAAGTTGCTATGATTTTTGGAGAGATTCCCACTAAAACTTAAGAATGTTAAACTTTTATCAAGTAAAAGTGACATTTGAAATGAATAAGGAAGAAAATTCCTGTTAAAACAGTATTGGAGAGTTTTAAGTGATGCCACATTGTGTAAAATAAAGAAATATAATGAAGTTTTTAACACAAGTGGTGAAATTTTGAAACATATGGTGAATTCTTTAACACTTTTAGTGAATTTTTTTTAACATATGTTGTGAATTTGATGTTTATTTCTGTATAATAGAAATTAATAAATGATTTATTAACATATGTGGTGAATTTTAAACATCTCGTGGTGAATTTTTAACCACTTGTGGTGAATTTTAAGCCACATGTAGCGAATTTCCTAACATTTGTAGTGAATTTGATGAGTAAAGTCTTATAAAAAATTTTAATGAAATAATTTTTAACACATTCGCCATTTGAAACCTTTCTGTGTGACTCAGAATAGCATTTATGGTTCCAAACTAATATAAAACAATTTTAACATTCCGTATTTGAGTTGAAATCACTCCATTTATTGACGACTTTTATTCTAATCTTATATTTTGCACCGAACAAAATAATTGTCTGATACTCAGCAATATTGGAAAGCTGAAGAAAAAGCTTCGCATGTGGCTAGAATGTCTGTCACTTGAAATCTTATGAATTTTCTTCGGGTTTTATTCAAATGTCAAGTTGTGATTTCAATTCTACACTCGACACATGGAGAATGTCTAATAACATCGCCTCATTCTGGCATAGAAAAGAGAGAGAGAGAGTGAGAGAGAGTAAATATGGGAGAAAGATCACGATTTCAGTGGCAACAGATCCAGAGGAATTTCCCTCACGTTCTTGCCATTTATTCACCTTCTGCTTTTTGCACAATCACCCCCTGTTGTCCCCCCTCCGCCAGAAGCATTGGGGTGTGTTTCTCCTCGATGGCTGGGGAAGAAAGTAAATAAATAAACAATATATAGTTGGTGCGGGAATCTGAAAAGCTGCCGCACAAAACACAAGTACAATATTTTTATACTTCACCATATGATCCACATCACAACTTTTCTCTAATATAAACATTGCGCCAAGTGGGCGGGGGAAAAGGAGAAGAAAAAAGCACCCATTCACGAACTCCTTCGTCATTGTCGTGTATCTCATCCGCCACCTTCAGCCCGAGCCTTCGGGCGTGGTTGAGAGGCAGAAAAAAAAAGTTGGAGGTTTAATTGTTAAACTTTCGCCTCACTTTATTGTTACAGATAAAGGGAAAATGAATAATAGACCACCGCCAGCCTTCGTTGGCTCACCACCGAGTCCTCGAAGTCCGTCGCTGTGCTTTCCATCGCCGAAGCAGCAGAAATCGGCGGAAAAGTCCGGTCTCTGTGGCAGATCTTCCAAGAGACGATCGCCAATGTTGGCAGCTATTGGTGAGTTTTTAATTGCATGATTAGCCCAGGAAAATTGTTTTAAATTTCTCCAGAAACTCTGGCAATTTCAACATCATCTCATTCACAACCTCTGTGCGTATTTTCCCATATGTTATTGCTGGCGGTGTGCAGCGTAGTGCTATTTAAACTTTAAAATTATAATTAAATTTCGGTATACTAAATGGAAAAAGCGACCCTTCATTGCCAAAGTCAGAGTGGCGCGATGCAAAATTGCATGGAAAAGTTTGATTAAACATTCACCAAACTGAACATGCATCATGTTTACCTGCTGAAACAGGATATTTAATCACGGCATATGCGTGCTTAGTTTGTATTCCTTCTACTCATGTGATTCTCTAGACTAAACTATTTTGTGAACATTTTATTTCCCCCTAATTAATTTACAATCTCACTTCATGCAGTGGATTTATGCTAAAATTACCCTCTTTTCTGCGGGACAAAAATCTACAGACTTGCTAAAACTCTTAATGAATGCTGACGCGAAATTGAATGCATCTGCTTAGCAATTTGTTGTTTTTAGTGTTGCACAGTGCAATTTTGGAGTCTAAAACAGTCTTATTGGAATGGAGAATAATTGTCAAGAAACGGCACGGATTTTCCGGGGATTACGGATAATTTCTATAAATTTTATTCTGAGATCAGCTATTTTCTAAACTAATGCAACGATGTTCGTCAGTGAATTGTGATTCATAATATAAAAAGCAATATTTTCCGTATTTCTTTAGACATTCATTGAATAAGGAGAACCATAAATAAGTATAATTTGGAGGTTATGTTTCCCACTTTTCCCGAGATTAGCGCAAAAAGTCGCCTCGAAAGTGGAAAAAGTCTGTAAAATTGTTTCCCACGAACAATAAAACACTTTCATAACAAATTTGCGTACTAAAACTGTCATTTGGTGTCATTTTTGTCAAGAAAAATTGTCTAATTTTCGCAAAATCGCAGTAAAATGCACTTTCATAGTTAAGAAACGCTTAAATAGAAGTCGTGTGTGATATTTCTCTTAAGTATGGTGACAAAAATACATGCTGAAATACAGAGTCGTTCAACGACACTGTAAAAAGACGCAGAAAATAGGGTAATTTTAGCATAATTCCATCCCTGAATCACTCACTAAAAACAGCTCACATTTTATCAATTTCAGCATTTCATGTCAAATGAATTAACTTTTTTTTCTCTCTCTCTCTTTAGGTGCTTTAATTCTCGTATTGGCGTACACAACATTCGGTTCAGTTTTGTTTGTAACACTGGAAACTTATGATTCTGGGAATGCAGAAGAAACATCTGTTGCAGCATCAAAACCATATCCAAGAACTGATTTGGTGAATTCAGAAATTCGCTCCAGGTAAAGTTAATTTTTATATTTTACAGAATTCTTCATTACATGAGATGCACAATTGTAAAAGAAGTTGGAAATTCAACTTGAAATTGTTTAAATACTCACAAGAGCTGAGGAAAAATTGAATTATGCGTGCATTTTGAACTTTCTTCCATGGTGAAATGCATAGAAATTCTCTGATGGGAATTTATGAAAAGAAACTCATGGAGAATTCCATAGAAATTACTTTCCAACAATTCCTGTTGAGCTTTGTAATGCATAAGTTTTACTAAAGGAAGACGTCTTGAGCTGCATTTTCCACAGACTAACATATGTAGATTGAAGAAATAATTGTCTTGTTGCACCCAATTGCAAATACATGAATATTTCAGAAGAATTGCAAGCAGTGAATTGGAAATTACTATATATATATAATGTTATGCAGAAATTTCAGTGGGAATTTTCTCAAGTATTTCGCACGCTTCGTCTTTGTAAATTCAATTACTCCCCTTGAGTAGATCCTCAACATGTTAATTATCATAGATTTGCGCCCTAATTGGATTCATGCGTTCTTTGTATAGATGAGAAGAGCGAATGGCTGTTCAGGCCTTTCGCACCATCAAACATACAATTTGCTCTAATATCAATGCTACAAGGTTTGAGTATTTTGCCACTGAAATAGAGAATAGGCAGGCAACAGTGCTCATTTGGGCGAAAAAGAAGCCTGTAAAATTAATTTTATTGTGGTATGAAATTCATGGATACCTTCAGTTGAGGGAGTTTCAAGTGCGGAAAATGGCATGAATTTGGAGCATCATTTAAAGTTATGATGAGGAAAATGTGTTGTTCCTCAATAGTATCTGGCCCACAACAGGGATTCCTCAATGGGCGACTGACACAGAGGGTGTAAATATTTAGTAAATACACACATTTCAGCATATGTGAGGATAGTAGTGCTGATAAATGCCATGCTGGGTGTCTCTGTCGAGGCCCAAAGTTAAAGAAGAAGCCAGAGGTAACTAAAGCCTGGCAGGAAAACCACCTCGACCACAAGCCATCCTTGCAACCTCCTTTCTCTCCCCCTCCCATTGTCAAATATTCACTCTGCACGATGATCCTGAGTATAACTAAAATAAACGATTATTGGCTTAATTTTCTCCACAGTGTTTAACACGAAAATTTACTATATAGTCCTCCGAATCTCCTTCTTATTCGTCCTTTCTCTCTCACGCCCAGGATAATTTCTGTCAGTCCGCGCTAAAAAGCTTTCCTCCCATTTCAACTCTGGGCTGTATTTGTTGTGCTTCCTTCAAATGACTTCACCGTATTACATATATATAGAGCCACCTTTTCGCTGAAGCACAGCGAGAGTGGCTGTGAATCCTTTTTCATTTCTGCAAGTTACGGACGGTGTATTTTACATACAAGCTACAGCACTCCAATTTATTAGCGTTGATGAAGTGTAATTTTTCTCGAGGGATAGAGAAATAAGCTCTTTCGTGCTACAATTTCAAATTAAACATAACCCCAATTTAATATTCCAAAAATTTTCCATCCCTGCTGTTTTTCCACCACACACACACACGCAGGCTTTCCCATAATTATAATATTTACCCACTGTTTTTTTTTCTCTGGCAATTCAGAATGAGGAGGAAAAAAAGGCCAAAAGCAAGCACCATAAATGTTGTTTATGTATCTCTTGAAAGGAAAATATTTTAATGAGAATTAGAAATATGTATTATTTGCTGAAATTACACACAAATATGACCCTTGTTGTTGTGCGTTAACAAATAATCTATTGTGCGTATTTTGTGCCTCTAAATACAATAATTTCCCCAATATTTGTGATTTATATTTCAATATTTAAAATTTTAAGTATTTTTATTACAAATTCTTCCTCTTTAATACATTAGAAATTTAAATATAATTCAAAAAGTTTCAACAAGGCCAAACAAATAAACATTCATGACCATTGAGACTGCTCAAAAATTGACTTTTCTCATGAAATTCGAGAGCATTGCCAAAGGATAATAATGAAGACAAGCCTGAGAAAATAGTTTCTTTCCCAAGCAGAACTAAGTCTCTAGAATGGTAGGTTGAATCATTCATTCCTGTCATCATTAATTCAGAATAACTCTCGCCAAATATCAAATTGTGGTTGCCACTTGCCAACATTGTGCAATCTCCCCAAGGATATTTCATGCCTCAAATTGAAGGCAAATGCTCCTTTGGCGCAATAAAAAATGGGTGCATTTGCAGGAGCTGCAAGCGAAGGCAGTTTACATTGATGTCGGTGCAGAGATTTTCTTATTAACACCACGATTTGCAAGATAATTCATGATGCATTTCCTTAAGTGTGTGCACGTCCTTCTCTCCGCCCAAATGTGCCAGTGTTGGGTGGTCTTTAGAATTGATGGAAGGCAAATTACCATAAAAGTCATAAAAATAACAAATTATATAAAATTCCTCACCTCCAAAATGCCATTTTGCAGCTCCTCACGATTGCAATTCCGCTCGAGGATTACAGCGATGGAGTCTTGCCTTTGAGCAACAGCATATGGATGAGATTAAGTTTGAAAACCTCTTTGGCGTGATGCTTCTTTTGCGCCAAGAGCGGAGACAGACTTACGGATGATCCACGAGTCTGTAAGACTGTGATATATCACTCGATATATCGCTAGACAGCTCAAAATGGCGGATCTCCTGCAAATCTTACTTGCTTAATCGGCACTAGAACCATTTTCTGGGCTTGGCCTGACAAGATTTCGGCTCCACTGTTCTCTATTCTGCTTACCTCTCCTTCTGACGACGTCTACCTCAGGATAGTGCTCGTAATATTCATTTATTCTTCCTTATTCTGTGTGCGGCTGCCGCCGACTTCATCGCCGAGGAAAAACCAAGGTTTATCCAAGGTCAGAAAGGAGTCCACAACTTCTGTTGTGCCCAATGATCTCGATATCGTCAGCGACACGAACCCATAAGTGTCTAATCGCTCTTACGTCTGTAATCTCTAAAGTGTTGGGATTGGGAATAATATCAGTAAATGGCCACATTATCTTTGGCTGTTTTGTCGATATGAAATGAGAATCTATTTCCTAATGTTCTACTGTAAACTTTCATGTTTTTTCGCCTTGGGTCCAAAGAAAAAAGAGGAAAATTCATTGTTTGCCGCTCATTTATAAGTAAATATCTGGTGTATATCTGTTGGACAATGGGGAAGAAAGCCGTGAGAAGGCGGAAAAGGCGAACTTTTATTTCACCACGACTATACATATGGGCCCATGTAGTTATGTGAGTGTGTCTGTGTATAGAGAAATTTGTGCAAATGGAGGTGGCGGAGAAAGAAAAGTTAACTTTACGAGAAAGGCGAAACTGTATAACCATTTCACTGATCAACTTGTGCTGTTTTTGCTGTAATACACACACGCCGCACTTACCATCCAGTGCAATAATGAAACTATTGTGTTTCCCCTGATTGTATTCCTCGCCATCCGTCGTCCTCTTGGCAACCCCCATAAAAGGGTGTTAGTGGTATTTTCTGCTTCTTCCCTTCACTTTTGCTACTCACAGAGAGAGTTGCTCCCGTTGTGAACTGCACGAGAACCTCCCCCTCGTCCCACTGCAATATTCAGCAAACTATTGTGCCATGTAGATTATGGACTGTGTTGTTTGGGGGTTGAGCATTAAGCTGCGGCTCGGCTCAATGGAGAGGCTCTTTACAAAATTGAAATTCATCCCGCATCCAATTCGTATATAAATAAACACGGATAGATTGATGTAGCCTCAGTAGTGTTGTTGCCACAGGCGATGGTCCACGGACAAGGTCATGGTGACCACTTTTGTACTTTAGTGCTCTCCAAATCGCTTATAAGAATGTACATGTTGGTAAGTGTTTTTTCTCCTTGAGCGGAGCGCAAGAAAGGGGAAAATTGAGTGAAAAAATATATAGGAAAAAGCTCCTCAAGTTTGCACAAACTTAACCAAACCTCAATGATCAATTCCCACTCACACTGAGGAATGCTAAAGAGGTGTTATGGTAGTTTAAAATACAGATCAATTCGCATTCAAATAAGGAGTGTAAAATATATATTATGTAGCTTAAAACTGTCTTGGCTATTCTCAGTCATGGCGATTGTGTTAAAAATTCACCACTTGTGTTAATTATTTCACCATGTGTGTTGAGAAATTCACCACACCCCAGAAAATTAACCACTTGTTACTTTCACTTCTGGTTAACACGTGTTAAGTCAATTTGTACAGCTCAAATGTGTTATTTTAAAACAATCTTCAGCGATTGCTTTTCATCAAATGCGTTGAAAGCTGAGTAGAAAATTGACAACAAGTTGCAATCATGTGTTATGTTGAAATTTTGATATCTCTGAATTTTAACATTCTCTAGTTGTAGTGGAAATTGATCCATCTGTCCAGAGATTTGTAATTGATGCGTTCATTATATCTGCGGAAGTATATATTATTTTCAGCACATTTACTTAAGCAACGCAAACACCTCTCGAGGTTATATTGATTACATTACTCGCTGTCTTGACAAAATAACCAAAGAAAAAACAACTCGCCGAAATGGTGTTTGCGTTGAGAATGTTTAATGCCAAAGTGAAGTAAGAAGAGAGAGACATTTTCTTCCTGTGCCTCCTGAAGATCATGATTGTGTGCTGTGGAAAATACACAAAAGTCAACGGTTTTCACCAGAGGCCGTCATCAATAAATGAAATGAAATGGGAAATGGTGCTTGACTGCGTGTATCTTCGGGGAACACTCACGCAGAGACAGAACAATGAATAGGTGAATAGTCCTGAATTATTTCTTTTCCCAGCGTCTTCGCTCATGCCATCCAGGTTGTGTGTGTGTGTAGTGTTTATATCCATTAACAAAGCGAAACAATTTCAAGCAATTTAATTACTATCGCCTGCAGGCGGACACATCTTCATTATTGCGCCATCCTCGGCATCCTTTCAGCATCCTTGCGTCGTCTGGGACGTTAAATCATATCTGAAATCGTTCTTTAGACTGTCCACTTGTCATGTGGGTGGATTACGAGTGTGGCCATGATAGAGTCAAGTCAAAGAAGACAGAGAAAACAATACTGCCAACTATTTATTGTGAGGATACAACTGAATTGAGATACGGACTGACAGAGACAAGGGTTAATTTCAATGGGAGACGTGATTATGTCGCCATCGCATACACCAATTAATTGCTCTCTGCAATCCAATTCACTGTTGCACAAATCACTTGGATCTTAAACTCAATTTAAACCAAATTGACTCACAATAATGATGATATCAAAGCGTATCAAACGATATAATTAATTTCTGTACAATAAAGCGACAGAATAAGACGAAATTACTTTCTTTTTTCAAATCACAAAAGAGTGAATGCACTGATAGAATGGAAAGTGCTCAATTTGCTGAGCACACTGAAAACACTGTATCACAATGAGCACCATTATTATGGGAATTTTCTCAATGATAATGAATTCCATCCGAGCTTTCACACAAATTCTCAAAACTCCGAAAGCTTTTCTATCATTTTTCAACACTTTTTAGCGTCTTTAAAGTCATTTTTCATCGCTTTTTAGACTCATTCAACTGTTTTTCAAAATCTAATCTAAGTTTTGCATTTAGAAAATGTTTTGAAAAATTCTAACCAAATTTTTAGGTTATGAATTGGACTTAAAAGATCATTGTTGAACTAATTTAGACCTTTATAAACCTGGAAATATGAATGCTTCTGCTAGACTGAAATTGGATTTTTTGAGGTTATGATTGACTTTTCAGCTTTTTCTCAATAACTATCAAGTTTTTTCGATCAAAAATGCTCAATTTTGCCGAGTATATGAGAAATATACCTAGATTAAATACAAATTTCATGATTTTATGTGTTATTTTGTCAGCAGAATTTCTTTTAAGTCAATAACATAACCTAGAAAAGCCATAAAATTTGTTTGTCTAAGTGGAATTTTATAGAAAATGCCTTTATTTGTTGAAACTGAAGGCTTTTGCTATGCAAATATTCCGAATATTTTACCACTTGCAATTTCCAAACACTTTCACAAAAAACTGTACACCACTTCCGACCATAATATTTACCCCTTATTTAACAAATCTGTTAGATTGACAATAAAAATTCTTGTGGTTTTTCCGAATATGTATTAATTGAAGATCTTCTCATTATATAAACTTTAAAAAAGTTATTCGGGATATTTTTCTCAGTGCATATAAATGCGAAAGTGTGAAGAATTTATTTCCGACGACCTAAATTTTATAAATATTTATTATCCTATTTAAACTTTTACGCACCTTTCATTTAAATAAAGCGCCTCGGAAGCGACGAAAAATCTTCACATTGTTCATGCGACAGATGAAGAAATTTTATGTTAATGAAATGTAATGTCATATTTTATCCGGAAGAAGCGTCCTATTTGTGAATAGAGTCACAATATTTATAAGCATTCGCTCGGCGTATAAATGCAAAAGATATAATTTAATTACAGCGCGCTTCTTTTCATATGTCTTTTCAGAACGGTGGATCGACTTTGGTCGATAACGGAGGACTTGAACATTCTGTATAAAGAAAATTGGACACGACTTGCTGCTCAAGAAGTTCAGCATTTTCAGGTAATCCCTAAATGTGGTCACATCTTCCTCTTCGCTGGAAGTCTGAAAGCTTTATAAAGTTTTGAGTAGTTTTTGGCGTTGGTGGGTTTTGTTCATGGCATTCGGTTTTTCTCTCATCTTTTTTTTCTCTGTGTGTGTTGTGATGAAAATAATAGCCAACAAAAGGGACGACGGAAGACTTGGAGTAATAAACGTGAAAAGAAAGACATGAGAAAATCATAAATAAAAGTTTTGCTTTTAAGCAATAACAAAACTTTTATACCCACAGTGATGACAAAAGCTCACCTCGTCCATAAGATAGCGAAGGACGAAATTCAGGTGAATGGAGAAAAATTGAGAAGATCCTCTTCGTCAAGTACACATTGCGGTTTGTGAGAAAATTTGTGCATTTCCTCACAACTTGTGAATTCGTCCCAACAATTGCTTGTCGATTGTCCTCTTATGCTATGTCGTCAGCATAAAGCATGGCATAAAGTCACCAATTTCTCTGGTATTTTCTCCACAGAGCGGAAAAATATATCTTCTGTGCTTGAAGTTTGACATGCAACTTCAAAGCAATTATATATCATAAATACAATTTATATTATAATCATTCAAGTGATTCAGGTTGAAATTTAATTGACAATTTAATAAACAACAACAAATTGCTTGAGCAATTCAATGTCAAAGGCTTAGAATTTACCCACGAAACCACTTGACTCGGAGTTTGATATTGATTTATGAATGTTTTGACATTATCGCAAATATGTTTCCATTGCACAATATCAAGGGGAAGATATTGTGGTGAGAAGTGGTGTACAGCTGGGCTGAAGTATTTGTGAAGTGGAAGTGCTTGAAAATTTGCAATTTACTGCATAAAATAACTCCAATTTCGGTCACTTTCATTGGAAAAACTCACAAATAAACAACTACAAATATTTTTAACAAAATCACAACCTCATATTTTAATTTAAAAACTGTGTTCAACTTAAAAGAAGTATTCCTAAGTGAAAGTGCGTCAATACTTCCCTGTTTGTGCTTAAATTTTAACTTAAATTAGTGAAAAGTTTGGAATTTCTTTGCAATATTAGCGAAAAATAATGATTCCTTAGATTATTTCTAGGTTATGTTACAAAAAAGCTTCCAAATTCATTCAATTATGCACCTAAACTGGTTTCATTTGCATTTTCTGGCACAATAATTATGAAATCTGATGAAAATCACACGTTTTCGATGCAAAACTGTGTTAATTACGCAAAAATTGAATCATAACCTCTAAAATATTATTTCAGGGTAGAAAATTGTGTATTTTAAGAGCTCTTTGATTGATTTTCTCCTCTAAAATTGTAAATTTTCCTTCAATGTTGCCTTTAAGTGCTCTTAAATAAGTTTCTTTCGAGGATTCTTTGAAATATCTTAAGATAATTTTCAGGTTATGTGCTAACGTGCATAAAAATTAAGTGAAGTGTGTACACAGTCTGGCCATATTATCTCCCCCTTGGACAATATCTAAAGCAATGCGCAATGTATGAGGCAAATTGTCAAGCGAGAAGAAGCCAGCATTTGATCCTGTGTGCGAATCGAAATATTTTGGTGCTGAAGAGAAATTATAGTGGGAATGAATTGGGAGAAAAGCTGGATCGAAAGCAATATGTTGTACAACACATACATTGCTTTTCATTACACCCAGAGATTCGCCACTCCGGCCATGAGAGCAATTACTATACGGAATATATCGATAGTCACACAAATCACGATTCAACCCAATTCATTCCTGAGTCACCCTCGTCTTTCGGCACAGCGAAGCGATGGCTGTTAAACATTTTCAATATTGTACTTTAGCCAGAGCTTCCGCCACATACATTCGGCCCATGTGTACATTATGTACATCGAGGACATTTAGGCGAAGCCAATCGAGAGGAGCAATCAAATTGGCTGCACTGCAAATGTAGAAGAGTGACGGCAAAATCTTCATTAATTGCCTGATGAATGAACTAAACGCAAATTTATTTCATTTATTTATCTAATTTCAGCAAACTTCAAAGCTTGTAAATTTACAAAATTGATGAAAAATTCTTCGGAGTGAAAAGCTCTCGAATTTTCCACATTTCACATGATTCTGTGTGCAAAGAAAATCCATATTGCAGAAATATTGGGAAAAGCAAAGTTGTTGAGAAGGAATTTCACTCATGTGCTTCGTCCAAGGGGGAGATAATGTGGCTCAATTCTATTCAACACTTCCATTACTTCTTGACCTCAAAATTTTTCTTCAATTTCTGTTTTTATCAGCCTGAAAACTGAATTAAGAACACTGACGAAGAGGTTTCAAAAGAAAAACGGATTTAAATTATTTTTCTTCAATTTTTTTTATCATAACCTAAAAAACATCATCAAGAAACTTAAAACAATTATTCCAAATATTAAAAAAAGATACAAAATCATCATAATTCTTTTTAAAGCTCAAAATTGAAGATTTTGATTCCAAGCTTGATGAGAAAACACTAAAAATTCATATTTTTGGGGTTATGTTTAATTTTCGTAGAGTTTTAGGCTTTTTTTCTTACCTAAAAACCAAAAATCGCGATATTTATTGCATGCAAATGCTAAACTTTGCAAATAAGTAAGAATATTTCCACTTTTAACGTGATAATTGATGTTTTTGAGGTTATTTACTCAGTAATTCTTGCTTTATTGAGTCACATAACCTAGAAAATAATGACGATGATTTTTTTTCTGGTGTCACATCTAAAGAAATTAGTTTATAAACGACTTTGTGAGCAGAAATCTTGAAAATATTGAGACACTTCAATTTCTTAAGCACTTCTGCTGAACTGAACACCAGTTGTGACCGTAATATCTCCCCCTTGGCCTCGTCCAAGATACATGAGCTGGAATATTGGGCGATTATAAGAGTGTATGATTGGTCTGATTGGGTCTGGATGAAATATTGCTGTGAGACTTGGAATGTTTGACTGAGTAAACAGTGTCTGTACATGACTTGGACATGCAAATTGAATTCTTGAGGATCTGTCCGTGCTTGTGTGCTCAGCAACTGATACAAATTGTGTAAACATAATTTCAATCACAGAGAAATCTCAAGGTGATACTGTTCGATTGAATATGCATCGTGATTCTGATCGGCGAATGTCTTGCAGGACACACTGCTGAGAGCTGTGCAGTCCTCGAAGCTGCAGCAGCCAGGATTGCAGCCAGTGATCAAGGCGTACCGATGGGATTACGCTTCCGGCTTCTTGTGAGTTTACCTTTGAAATATGCAAAATCCCCGCCTAAAACAACCCCAGCCATTCTCAAATATTGCTTCTCCCACAGATATTCACTGGCCTTAATCACCACAGTTGGTAAGATTGCATTGAATCGATATAATTTAATCAATTTCACCCTCATATTCCCTTCACATCTTGGCGCAATTGACGTCTGATTAGTATTTAAATTTGACAAAGGTTACACTTTGTTTTGCTAGCATAAAATCTTGCCTTCGTTCCTGAATTACGCTCAACTTATTTCTCCCAGAATTGATGAAGAAAGAGGAATTTTTTCTAAGAAAACTTCATCAGACATGCATAATAATGAGAAATATTTCACTGTGCTCTAATCAGAGTGTTTTTTTTGGTCATATATAAAAGAATATTAATTCCTAGAATCCCAAGAATTGATGGTGAAGTGAAATTGTGTAACAAACCACATTCTTCAGATGCCAAGAAGTATAATAATGATTTCATTTAAGTACATCAATCTTCTCATAATTAATACAGTCCATGCATAAGAAACATAATCCGCAGTTCATGAATGACATATACGCAAAAATAAACAAAGGACAACCTGCGGGTGATGCTTGTTAAAGAGAAAATAACATTTTATCTCCTTGTATTGTAGAATTCGAGGAAATTTTTTTAATTTCACAAACAGCTTCGCGGTGGAGTTTTTCTCTCTCTTTTTCTTCACTGCCAAACGGATTCAGACGTGTATATTTTCAATGGGGAAAATTCATTAATGGATGAGGTGGGTGGGAAAGAACTTTTTTTTCTTCTCGGATATTATTACCCCCAAAAGTTGGTAAAGCATGCGAAGGAGATAAGAAAAATATACAACGAGAGGGAGGATCAGTGCGCTACATTTCACGTTTAAAGTTGCATATTTTCCAGGGCTCTTTAATAAGCTAATAGCATTTATGTGAGCAAAAGAGAGGCAAAGTCGGCAATTTTTCCACCATGATATTTGTCGTAACTTTGCAACAAATCCACTTTATTTGCATACACTCTCTCTCTCTATCGATTTTGGGAAGTGAGAGACGAAAAGTTTTCCACATAACTTTTCCCACTCGCAGAAAATCTACATGAGGAATTGAGCTTTTGCATTTTACTCCTTACGATAGAGCTATGTATAATGTGGCCAACAAGTGATTTGCAATGGCAAGTTAACTATGGAATTGTGGAGATAAAAATACAGAAACACACACAGACACACACAGGAAACAATTCGCTGAAAGTAATGCAAATTCACAAAACTAAGAATTACTTAATATTAGATTATTTTGCACACAATTAAACAAATCCAGAGGAACAAACTGCATAAATTTTCTCCGCACTGTCTTCAAGATAGCGACGCTCATGATGGGAATATTCAGTTGTAATAATTCTTCCTAGCTGTAATTATGGAAATTAGTCATCCTTTCGCTTGTATATATATGGAAAGTTGTGATGTGAGCAAGAGAGTGAAGATTATTCTAAACTGAACCAAGGAGAAGCATTACTAACATCTCTAACTATCTCTCTGGAATGTGGTTTGGCTGCTTTTCAGCACAACTAATCCCTCAAGTAATGTTCTTCCTCCCAAGCGAAGTAAGATGACTTCAACTGAGCCAAAATGTTGCTTCTGCTCACAAATATGCATATCCGCATGCCTAATTTCCATTCTACATTCATGTAGGTGATAAGTTTGGTGACAAGAGTCACGCGAAAAATCAAGAAAAAAATGTGTAGGGGAGAACGGGGCAACATGAGACATGAAAAGCCACTGATTTTCCACATTTAGGCGATTTTAAGATTCTTCCTTGGCATTTACTAGTCATTTTCCTCAAAATCCATTCGACTATTCCAATTATTTCTCACTTTTCTGGACATTTCTAGGGGATTTGCAAAGTGGGGCAGCTTTGAACAGCGCCTTTTCCGAACAGAAAATGCAACCTAAGTTGTGCATTTTACATTATATTGCGCCAAAAACGACTGATAACTTGAAATTTTAAATTTAATTCATGGTATTCTTGCTGGAATTGAAGAAAATCAGTTTTCCGTTAAATGTGCCTCTGCTAAAGTGTCTGTGCTACAATAAAGAATTTGCCATGAAAGTTATTCTAAAGCTTTCTTTGCCATTCAATGAATAATCAGAAAATTCACTCAAAGAATAACTGAAAAATTGCAGTTTGAATCTGCCTCAAAATTAAAACTGCCCCAAAGTGGGGCAGTTTTGTACAAAATGTCGAGAAATGAAAGAAAAAACTTCGGTTTTCAATACAAAATTAAAAAGAATGAACAGAATTTTCCTCCAAGGTTTTGTCTTTTTGGAAAATGCATCGAAAGTCGATACTAAAATCTACATACCAAATTTCCCCGCTCTCCCGTAATACATGGTGACAGATATGGGAAATTTTAATTAATGCCACAAAAATAGTAATGAAGAAATTATGTGCACATGAATAATTTGTGGTAATTTCGATTCAATGAATTTACTACAAAATATCGTGCAAATTAAATTTTGCGTGTGACGAATATATGCATAATGATGTTGAATTCTAGTGAATTAGGAGTGTTTTCGCGTGTCACGCTAAGTATGTTGATTGTTTCCACAAAGAATATACACCGTGGGTGATGGAAGAGGTGATTTAATCAGTGTGAAAGAGGCTGAAAGTCGTGCGTAAAGCGTCGGAACACAGGTGTGCAAATCTTTAAATTTAACAAGAGACACACACTCTCGACGATGACAGAGACAGACTTGCGTAGAAGGAAAGCCAAGAGACAAAGAAAATGCAGGGTTTTGTTGTCTGTCTGTGGATGTGCGTCAGATCATTAAGTGTTTTCCTCCCCTTTTTCATCTTCATCTCAACGACACGCGAGCGGCACCACCAAAATTATCCCTATTGTTTTCTTGTGAATGTGTTCCTCCGCGAGAACCAAAATAAGCAATTTGAATTTTAAATTTGGCTTTTGGTCTCAACCCCGCACATAAATTGACATTTTGCAGATTCATCCTGTGAAAGACATTCAAGTTGCCACGCAGTGTTAAAGGCGGTTTTTTTTTCGCATTTGACTTAAGAAAATTGTTTTTTTTTTTCACATCAACCGAGAAATGCATTGAGAAGTATTTTCTTTAATTAAAAAAAATAAGATTTCTCCTCTTTTGTGTGTGTGGAGAAGTTCTTGAATGCGCTAAGCGGATTGACAAATTTTGGTGGAAATCAGTCGCACGTTCTTGTGTGAAATATTCAATTCAAGTCACAAATGGCTGAAGAAAGACTCCTTCACGACTGCAAGAATCTATATGTTGTGAATGAAGAGGCGGAAGACAAGGTATAATGGCGAATGAGGGAAAACTGAAGAGTGCTTTTCACTGCAAAAATTCTCGAAGGCACATCAGCAGCATCAAGAGATCATTTGGCACATTTCAATGGGCTAATGATTCTATTTAGAATTCGCTGTCTGTGCATCGGCAGAGAGAAAGGAGCGCGTTCGTGATTAAAGAGAATCTGGGTTAATTGCATCTATTGCTGACTATAAGTACTAAACGGCAAATTACTCTAGAGTTCTTATTTTTAGATGAAGTACCGCGCATCAGCTTTTATTGCCAACAAGGAAAATTGAATGGGGTGTATAAACACAATATAATCATTCCCCATTCTATGTACTGTAATATATCACCGAAAGGGTGAAAAGTTTTTAAAGTCATTTCTCAGTCCACAGAGAGCACTTTGTGCACTGCATTTCTCTAGGGTTTTCCAAGGAAATTCACAGCAGCATTAATCAAATGAAACTGAATTTCGAACATTAAATAAAAATTGTAAGTCATGCATTTTTATAGTTATTGTAATTGGATTTCATGTATTGATTGTAATATAATCAGATGATTTAGCCAATTTTTTTTCACTGTTTATGAACAGAAAGAAAAATTTATAACATTTAACACACCAAAAGAAAATTGATTTGTCCTCGAAATCTGAATTATAAAAGCCTCTATTTCAACAATTTGAGGCATTTTCTTAACTATTTTGCTAAGAAAAAATCAATTTTATTGCTTTTTCTAGGTTATGTTATTGATTTAATAGTGTTTCTGTCGATTTAATAACCCTCAAAATTATCAAATTCACATTTAAGCTAAGAATCTTTTCTTAAAATTGGCAAATTCAACCTAATAATGCAGTAAAAACACTGCGATATTCGCTATATTTACTCATTTTCAGATTCAAAAGGATTAAATTAGTCAAGAAGGTTTTTCAAGCTGGATTTATAACCTCACAATTTGGTCAGAATGTTTTTTTAAATATTTCCCAAAGACAAAACTCAAGGTAGAAATTATTCTTGAACAAATCCTTGGACATTGAGATCATTTCAATCTGAAATCTAAGCACTTCAAGGAGTCTAGAAAATGATGCAAAGTAACAATAACAGCAGAAGAAAAATCAGTGTTAAAATTATGACTGAAAACTACTAATAAAATAGGGTAATTCTAGCATAATTCCACTGCTGAAGTGTGCAAACCTCCTGCAAAGGACCAATTAAAACTTGTTTACGTGATGTTGATCAATTAAGCACAAAACACATGTTGACACAGAGGAAGATGTGACATATATTGCAGTTAGAACTTTGTTATCTCAAACACTGATTGATGTAAATAATCAATTTTCCTCCTCAACATTGTGCCATTAAGTTAAGAGCTGAAGCAGTGAATGTTTCG
The DNA here is from genome assembly GCF_947086385.1 of Phlebotomus argentipes. Classification (NCBI taxonomy): domain Eukaryota; kingdom Metazoa; phylum Arthropoda; class Insecta; order Diptera; family Psychodidae; genus Phlebotomus; species Phlebotomus argentipes. The sequence goes on along the minus strand of NW_026776200.1, from coordinate 141,429 downwards.
GATTCTATTAAAATACATTAACATTATGTGGGCTTTTTGTCTGAATGGTCATATTTCCATTACAGCTAAATCCACCAATTTTCATTTGATGGGTTTGCAGAATGCCTAATATATGCATGCATAATAGAAATTGCATTTAGTTTTGCATCTACTATGATGTCTTATGCATATTTAATGATGACATGCAAGCATAAATTCCCTATTATAAGTGCAAAGAGTGCAAGTGGAATATTGAATGGTTGGAGAAAAGTTTCACGTAATATGTAAATGTTGAGCCATCAAATATTGAACACGGACAAACTACATTTCCGAGCACATCTGGCAGATTTTCTGCCAGTGTTTTTACTCCCCGCCAATTAATTCCCAGAGTGTGTCGATCAAGAATGGTCAGAAGAGTGATAAATTCTGTCTGATAACTTGGCAGAATCTTCAGATTATGCAATTAATCACTCGCCTGATGAATTGTGGTTGCCGAAAGTGTGTGTGAAATATTAAATTTTCCCACATTTTCACTGTTTTCACGCGTCAAAGAGGGAGAATGAGGAGGAGAAGGAAAAAAAAAATTGAATTGCACTTTGTGGTTCAGCACAAAACGACATTTCCATGACATTTTCTTGCTGAATGTGTGCAAATATTTCCAACTCACCCTTTCGGAGTTTATATATGGTTGGAAGTGTGGTGAATTTTGTGAGGGAAGAAAGAATAAAGTAGGGCAAATTCCACAAAGTGAACAACCAATAAACCTCCACGTTTTGTTTGCGCGACTTCTTCGCATCTTCCTTTTTCCGCTCAAGGTGGAATGAAATCGAGAATTTCTCATGTTCAATTGTGACGATTTCACATCACATCCCAATGTTAACTTCCTCTCTCTCTCTCTCTGATCTACAAGACACAAAATTTGAGCAACAATTTCTCATATTTTATTCCACAATTCAGAGTCTAACATTGAATACACGAGCGACAGGAAGGAACGTGTGTGTGTATGAAAAGGAAGTGGAAGCATAATCGCAAGAGTCGAACGTGAAACAGAGATAAGTGAATAAAGATGAAAAGGTGTGCGTGCTGTGCTTTAAGAATTGATTTATCGGAGCTTTTAAAATTTCACTCCTCAAGTATGAATTTTGCAAAAAAAGCGCTACACGAGATGTACATAAGGGTGAGTGATTTGCCATGTAATATCCATACAAAGTTCTCGTGGAAGTTTATTCTAGCCTTTCAGATGTTTGAGATTGAATTAAGGAGATGAAATCTGCCGGAGAGATATTGATTTTAATGGATTTCGCTGGAAACGATCGGAATTTTACTTGATAACCGTCATTTTCCCCTTGAATACCTTCACTGTATCGCACTTATTGGCTCTTTCCAGGGCAATAACAAGGGGGAGATATTGTGGTCAGAAGTGGTGTACAATTCAGTAGAAGTATTTCAATATCTTCAATATGATGCGTTCAAAAGTTACTTTCTGAAGAAATTAACGCAATACTTGGAGAAAAAGAATTGTTCTTCTCATATTTCTAGGTTATGTTACTAATTTAAGATAAATTTTGACAATAAATAACCTACAAAATCATTCATTCTTGCACTTAAACTGATATTATTTGCAATTTACAGGCACAATAAGAAAGAAAATTGATAAATATCACAAGATTTCAATGTTAAACTTTATAAATTACGCTAAGATTGATCATAACCTCAAAAATATTACTTCAGGATACAAAATTGTCTATTTTAAAACCTGTTTTATTGATTTTCTACTCTAAAATAGCAAATTTAAGCTAATTGTCAGTGAAGAATTGATGAATATTGCCCAGAATTGCCTTTAAAACATTCCAAATAAGTTTCTTTCTAGGAATCTGTGAGGCATTTCACGGTAATTTTAAGTTTATGATTCTAATTACAGCCAAGAGATCGATTATTTACTTACTTTACTATTTTTTTGTAAGTTTTCAGGCTCAAGAAAACAAAAATTGTGTCTTTTCAATACAAGAAGTTCTAAATTTGAGGTTATGTCACTTTAGACGCTTGGAAAAGTCTATGAAGCGCAGAAAATGCGTGTTTTAAGCACTGCCACTGGTGTACAGCCATATTATCTCCCCCTTGAGCAATAATGCTTCTAAGAATCGCCGGAGTGATTAAGACGATACTTGAAAAAGTCTAATAACTCACTTTGCAAGTGTCAAATAAACTTTATATTGCACAGTTTCTGCTCACAGGAAATCTCTAGTTTTCAATTTCATTCCATTTGCCGGTGTTTAATTAATTTCTTTAGCTCAACTCCTTTTCCTCATGATGTAAGTAAGTATATTTGCTTCCTTCCGTGCCACAAGAAGGAATAATCAAAATTTTCATTATCTTCCTTACATATAAACTATTCAGGAAATGTGTGGGAAAAGACAAAAACACAAATACAAACTGCAATGAGATACGAAATTCCAATTAATATTACCACCAAGGAAGAATTTTCATTAGACGTGAGAGGTGTTCTCAGGACAAAGTTTTTCTCCACATCACACGGATGCACTTCAGCTCATTCCCTTTAATATGGCAGTTGTTGGCCTGATGTTGGCCCCAAAATAAGGGATTGAAACTCTCTCTATAATTTCGACAAAATCACCATGAGATGTGATATTATTTCGTTTGCGCCGGATGTTGACGGCCAGTGACTGATTACAGAATGAAATCAATTTTCCACCTCTGTGCAGTGTTGCACAATGTTGCATTATCCACACCCTCGAGCCCCCATTTCATTATATACATATGTATAATGCGTATAATTTGATTTGCTTTCATCCGCCCGCACTTTGCAGGAATGTCCTTGCAATCAATACAGCATTCAATTTATTTTATAACCCGTAATCATCGTGGTGTCTAATTTTATTTACAAATGTATGCCAATAATGTGCACATTTCAACCTCTTTCTTCCTAAATGTGTAATTCAATTGTGTTTGACCACGAGGAGGGCGAGATGAATTTGTATTAATAATTTAGCTCCATGTATTTTCCTCTCGAGGCCTTTTGCATAATTGAGATGCCGCAAAATTTACTGAAAGCCATTCTCAAATGCCTGCATGGGAACGATGTGGCGACCTGATATTCAATATCTACTCGCAACCGCGGATTTTCAGCATTTCCTGACCAACCCTCATGAGCATTCAACGGCAAGGGGGAGGAATTATGCCTTCAAGCACTTCTGAATGTTTTCAAATACAATTTCCATCGCTTTTCTGACTCCTTCGGCAGTTTTTCACTCTCATTTCTGACTTATCACGGTTTAATCAGAGTTTGTTGTCTTGATTTTATAGTTTTGTCTTCAGAAAATGCTTAAGAATGTTCTGACTTAATTGTGAGGTTATGAATTTGGCTTAATATTCTTCTTTCCACAATTTTAATCCTTCCAAACCTGGAAATGAGTGGCGATAATTACAGTTTTCCATATCAAACCGCGAAGATAACTAAGAAAAGAGACATTTTTCTAGACTGAAATCACATTTTTGAGGTTATGATTGACTTTTAAGCATTTTCTTAACCATTGTGATGTTTTTTCGAACACAAAAGCTCAACTCTTCCGAGGAAAAGAGAAATTTGATGATTTTGAGGGTTATTTTACCACCAAAACCCGATTTATATCAATCACATAACCTAAAAAAAGCGATTAAATTGATTTTTCTGCGCAAAATAATTTATAAAATGCTTCAATTTGTTTTTCGAGTGCAAAAACTTGTAATTCTTAACACTTCCCTAAAAGCTGTACACCAATTCCCTGCGTAGTTTCTGCGCCTTGTGCAGCGCCGCTCGTCTTTGTGCCGAATTAACCTTGATCACAATAGCAACTTCAAATCAAATACACTCTTCGTGTCCTAAAAGTGCGCGGAATCTACAATTGCTCGACTGAAGGACACACGTAATGGTGTCTTTAATGGTATTCCTTGTTCTTGAGTCACATCGCAGCGACTTCCGCTCTCCGTCACTCCATATCGCATTGCACTCATCTCGTGCTGCATCCTTGTATGAACGTGAAAGTGTTATGTTAATTCAATGCAATATCCTGTCTAATTTGACGATGTGCGCTGCACTACTGCAGCATCAACCCTCAGACGATAATGATGAGGTTTATGTTGTTGGATGTCGCTGTGGTTCTTCGCTGCCAGCAGCAGCGATGGCGCGCTCGAAATGAAAAGTGAGGGAAAATTGCACCCTTGCCATGTAGGAAATGTGGAAATTCCACAAGACACGTCAGTGAGAAATGTTCCAACGTGATATGAATGGGAATATGAATTTATGCCCCAAAATCTGATTAGGTCTTCATCACTTTCAAATTTCATTCATCACTGATGGCATTGAATTGTGCGCAGAATGAGTGACTCTGTGCTGCTTGAAATGTCTTGTGCAGGACTCTTGTGCGGAGGAAGTAAATGTATCACATTGCAATCAGAGGAATGTCAAGGAGTCACAAATCCTCTGAACACTTCTGCCCATCTTATCAGTTGCCATGACTGTCCAACTGTTCACCCAGAATTGTGCAATTCTTTCAACAATAAGAGACTTCTTAACTTGTAGATCTTGTCAAAGTTTCCATTTCTTCGGACACGAATGAATAAATCTTCAAGGAAACTTGTAGAAAAAAGGGAGAAATTCATTTAGTTCTCCACGCTAATAAGACTTTTGAAACATTTCAAACTTTACACGCGTTTTTTTGTATACATAATGCGCATTTATTACACTCTAAATTCCCACAGGATAGAGAAAACTGGGAGAGTCAAAATAAATCTGTCTCTGTTTTTGAACATCACAATTCACAGCTTTCCTGTTTCTCTCTCTCTTTCTTTCTCAAATTCCACCCGAAACAGCGTTTCCCGGTCAGAAAATTTCCCACTTTATTTTTCGACTAAAACTTTTCAAATAAATTTATATTCTTCCCCTTTTCCACCCAAAACTAAAAGTGTTTTATTGTATTTCTCACCCTCTTGTTTTTAATCTCTCTTCTGTCGCTCATCAAAAGGAGGAGAAAACTTAATACAATTCACGATAAACAAGAGACCTGAAATTCTTCCCTTAACTCTACTATTTTCAAAATTCATAAAATTTCTAGTTCCTTCAGTTTTTCATTGAAAAATTGACTTGTTTTCAAGTATATTTTCGTTTTTAGAGTTTCTTTAAAATGTTTCATTATATAATTTGCAATTCTATCATTTTTTTCTTTACAATTCTTGATAAATTCTGCTGAAGTTTCTATTTCACATTCTTTGTGCAAATTTTTATTTTTTGTAGACATTCTTAAAAATTTCTTCTGCAGAACTTATACTTTTTCCAGTATCTTTTAATTATGAATTTTTAGGGGTAGAAAAAATGTTTTTATCCTTTCTAATTTATCAAATTGTTGATTGTATGTTTCTATAATCATTCTCTGTGATCTGAAATTGTAATTTCTGTCAAAATTGCACTTTTGACATCGTCGATTTGGCGAAAGATATATTTTATGTTTACACACGCAGCGTTGTGAGGCATTATTTGGCTTGAAAGTGAGTAAAATGTAATGAATAATGTAGTAAAGTGACTGCTAATTGCCTATTCGTATGTAAACAGATATTGGTAATTATTTAGGCTGACTCACGTTCGATAAATCAACAACGCGACGAACGATTACGGAATATTTTCCCTTCGTGTGTGAGACTTTAATGAACATTTGGCGGGACGTTTCGATGGAGGCGCCTGGTGGTTGTCTCTCTCTCTCGGATTTCATTCTCACCCAGTGTCATAGATCGAAGTCGCGTGGGCCCGGAAAAGGGGGATAGGCGAAAGGGGTGCGGTTTGAATAGATTGAGAATTTACAGCGAGTGGATATCTTAACGAGGCCCAAACCGATCAAAATGGGTTTTTACACACTTGACATATAAGACAGACAACCCTTATCATTTGGTTTATGGGATTTTGCAGTGTGTGTGGTGGTAATCTTTTTGCCCTTCGCGCCACTGTTTTTTTCTTGTGTGTGTGTAATATTGTTGGCGGTTTGTGAGAGGCGGAAAAAAAGTGTCTCGCAGAATAAATAGATATATTGGGAGCATATCAATATCAAAATTCGATTTTCTCAAGCATTTTTATTTATTTTATTCGCCCGAATGTATTTTCATTTCTGCGCGCGCCACATCAAATCAGCATCAAAAACAGTAAATTGCATGGGAGATGAAGAAGTCGAATTTGAGGCAGAAAAACAAATATATATATTTTGTGATACATATGTATGTAGCAGCAGAGAGATGCGGATTCATGAGGTTTTCTCTGTGTGTACTTTAGTGTGAATAATTCAGGCAAGTGGATGAATTGTAGAAATCTTTTACGGCGAAATCGCGCGCGGAGGCAATGGGAATCCCTTCGAATTCTCCTCCCGCCCCCCAAAACATATATCATTATTATGCAATTTTATTCCATCAGACGACGACACAGTGTTCATCCCCCTTTTCACGATATCGCAAATTCTGTCAACCGCCACCATCCATTTCCCATGGCTTCCCACATCCGAATCATCCGCCAGGACCTCGGCTCTTCATTGGAATAAGCCCGTTTTACAGTTGAATAATTTTTTGAACCTTTTCCCATTTACAATATTTTATCATATTATCGTGAGATGTGCATTTGGATTGTGTGTGCCATTTTCCGGCAAAGTGGTCCTTTGCTCCTCTTTCTTCCTGCTGTTCCGTAGTTTTTCTTCCTCCTCCACCTCCTCCTCCTTCGCCCACTCTCAGTGTACGTCGTTATGCCAGATAAACAGACTCTGCAGAGGAGAGATACTTCAGCACAGCATTAATACATGCTAGCATGGATGGCTGTGTGATAAAGCACAGAGAGGGAGTTATCTTTCTGAAAATTATTTTCACTGCAAAGAGGCACCCCCAGGAAAAAAAAACCTCCCTTTCACATGACGACGTTTGTAGGTTTTCTTTTAGATGGATACTTTCCCGAGGAATCTTCTAATATTCATTCGTAGGCGAATTTTTAATAGCCCAACCAATTCAAACGCAACCGCTACGAAGGTTAACTTTCCCTCTTCACCAATTCACCCCTTGATTTTCCTTCCACATCTTTTCTTTTCAATGGGCGAAGGCGCTTTTTTCTCTTATCGCGCTAAATATCATCCCATAAATAATATATCATAATTCACAATTTCAATAATATAGGGGGAATTGGGGCAGTGTTGTTCCATTGAATTTTCTCATATATCTTGCATATGAATCAATTACTGGCCTTAATACAATTTATGTGATCCGTAAGGACATTAAACAAGTGGGAATTGGAAAGGCTGCAGTTTATTGGTCAGTTAAAATTCAGTTTGGTGAGTAAACAAATCATTTTAGTCAGTTTTTGAAAAATATATTTTTCCTCAATATTTTACAAACCAAACAACACAGATACTGATAAAATTTATTCTTCGAAAACTGACCAATAAAATTAGTTACTGAGCAAATTGTATTATTTACTGACCAAAGAATTTATGCCAATTGAAGAGTGCAAGAAAAATGCTGATTTTTCTCACCGAAAACGTCTCAATCAGCATAAAATACTATCAGAGGCTTTTAATGGTTGAGAAGAGATTCTAAATATTCACAAAGTTTTCCTGCAAATCTGACATAACCTCGCTTTTGTACCACGCTGGAATATTTGCCACAGTATTCTTGAGCTGTTCGTTCTTCTGCGTTGGAAAACGAGGAAATAAAAGCGAAAATCTGGTGTAAACGTAGAGAAGAGTCGTAAAAATAGTCATTTGGAAGCAGCTTTTAGGGGCTTAAACAGTGTCAGTGAATAAAATAGACAACGAAGTGAACATTTGCTCACAATTCAACAATTCCGCGATGCAATTTGTGGTGAAAATGAGAGAAAATCAGCGCTGCCCCACAGCGGGGCAGAGTTGTGACTCTTTATTCTCTATTGCCCCATTTTCCCCTACACGAGATTTTTTTTTCCCCTTCAAAGTGGTCTCCATGTGAAGATATCAACGCTATAAATATTCCATCATATTGTATGATTGAATTGATTTTCTCTCGGTCATATTTCTTGTGGATTCCTCACCTTTTCGCCCCTCTCATCTCAGTCGGCCCGAATATATATGTGCCGTAGAGATTTCCATCTAACCATCGTAAAATATAATATCCATCTGCAGTTACATTTGTGTTTTATAACTGAGTGAGAAGCGAGACGGGTGTCGGGATCAGTGGAGTTTTCAGTCCTGTCTATGCAAATGTGCAAATATTGGCACAGTTGGGAAATATGCAAATTAGAAAATGTGTACTTGCCAAAATATACCCAGGAAATTATTGTTGGATTTACTCTTGACGACATGACAAATGATAACATTCTTGCTCAATTCTCCCTTACATAACAACTCTTCATAATGCGCCGTTCGTAAAGTCAAATTGCGATGCTGGGAAATGCGTGAAGAAGAAGAAAGGGCACAAAAGTCATGTTTGCGGATGCAAAATGAAATTATAATCACTGAGGAGAATTTTAAATGTCACTTTTCTTCTTATTACACATTCTCTTCTTGGCTTATTGGATCAAAGTTTGCTGCGACTCTGTGCCAAAAGAGCATCTCACTATGATAAGATGGGGAGTGATTTGGAAATTTTTCAACGGATTTTGCCATGAGAAAAAGTTTTTTTTCGCACTACAACATGGTGAAAAAGTCGGTGCACAGTGAGAAAGAAAGAGAAGCCTCGAAGACTCCTCAGATGCCACTAATGCGAACAAAATTTTCAGGGGACATTAGCACTGTGACATACTTTTGCAACTTTCAGCATGGCGCTGGTACACTTCAAAATTGCGTTTTCCACAATATTTCCCTCTTTTTCCCCCACCAACAAATACGGCATGACGCGGCTTCAACATCACAGCACACATAAATAACTTTTCAAATTAAGCAAGATAAAGCTTTGATTCAATTTACACAAAATTGTTTTTTCTCCCCTCCTATTATTATTAATTACACAGAATACGGAAGCATGAACACATGAATAAAAAAATAATGTCATTCATATATATATATATATTTTATTATTAATTCACGGACATAATGAAAATAAAATGTATAATCCAAATAATTCTAAATCATTTAATTTTCATGAAAAAAAACTCCGTTGATTAATATTTAACCAACATCAAATCATTATTGGTAGAAAATCGGATAATGTGCGATTTAAAATTTTCATAAATTCCACTCATTTTCAATACAAATGGAAAAGTGATGTGCGCTCGCACTGTGTCAATTGCGAATCAATCGCATCAATTGAGCATCATTTGGCATTGATTTTCCTCTGTATCGCAATAAATTCGGCGGCTTTCCTTTCGTCAATTGCAAATATTTTTCACAATTAAGCAGATTAACATCTATAGTGGAAAAAATAGGTTCAATACACCTAAAAAATGAAGGAGTTGGTGTTGAAATCACGATGATATCGCAAAATTCAGCAAACTAAGCGCAAAAGATCAGTGAAAATCAAGGTGAAAATTAAATTAGGGCACAAAATCCATGTTGTAATCGTAACACTGGCTCGGATAACCACATAAAATCATGACTTTTTAATGTTTAGACGCCAGCATAATCTTGCTTCCTATTGACATTTCTATGCCACGAAATGAAGATGTGAAGAGCCTCGAATGCTTGCAGTTTCTTGCTGCTTATGCAGCAATCTATGATGATGGTGTCATCCAAGATCAATAGAACTCTCAGAAAGTGTGTTTTTATCCTCCGTTCAACGTTTTGTGATCAATTTCTTATTGTAATGTTCAGAAAATGAGTAAATTACTATAAAAATATGACAGGGAAATGATTCTAACAACGTTTACATATTCACTATAATATTCAAGCGTTCATTATTTTGTGAAAAGCTCATTGATTGGAATTTCTGGACTGCTTTGATTGATCAATGTCCTAAACTAATTTCGCTACTATATTTGCTTCAATTCAATTCAGTATTCACAGCTTATTAACATTTCACTTATTCTCTACAATGTTTGTCGAAAAGCAACTCTGGCAATGCATTTTCTGCGGGGGAGAAAATAAGCAAAAATGTGCGTTGTTGACAATTCTTTCAGCCAATGCGATTCAACGTGTGAGAAGCAGTTTATGCAAGAGACTTTTTACGGTTTTTGTTGTACTTTATAATGGCATTTTCCACATTTTCACACCAAAACAAGAATAATTTCCCCAGCGGCTCTGCCAACACACACACGTGTTCTTCCGCAGCTCAAGAGGTTTTACCAGGGAAATTTTACGCTCCTGTACCTTTAGGTTCCCTGGTGAGTCTCGGCACAATTCATAGTCACTCTCATGCAAAATAGAAAATAATATTGCATTAGAGATGCACGGAGGAATTTCCTTGCCACTCTTTTCCTTCTCTCGAAGGTGGAATTTTTTTTTCCTCTCCATCGGGTGAAGAATGAAAATCCATGGGAAGATTCCTGCACATCCGCCAGTCACATACGAAATTCAAAAAAAAAAAATGAAGGTGTGGAAGAGGAGGCGAAAAGAGTACGTTAACCACAACTGGGAAAAGTGGGAAATTTCGTTACAAGGAGATCTCTTTCTCGCCTTGGCTGCGAAGCGAGGTGAAAGTACATACAAAATAGAATTTACTTGTATAAATTCCGCACTTATAAATTCTTTATAAATGGGTGTAGTGTTGCTGGCTGCTAAATTTTCATGAATACGAAAGGAATGATCATGCTTTATATGCAGCAACATGTAACCTATTAAAAAAAAAGTCACCCAAACAAGGGGAGAAGAAAAATTGTTATGTCGACACGTGACAAAGAAACACAATCCACACTCAAGCTCTCTCTCCGGTGCTTTCGGGGTTGGAAGAAAGAAGCCTGGGGGGGTGGAAAAAGCTCCACCACAGATCTTGCAGCCGCATCTATATGTCAGGCGAGGCAACTACCCCAGAAACACGCCAGTGTTACCCACAAAATGACTATAAAACTGTTGAACACGGAAAGGTTTGATAAATATTTTACGACGCCAAATTTAACTTGTGTGTGTGTGTGTTGCACTACGGCAGATGTGGGTAAAATAATCTCAACGTATAAATATTTAGCCGCCCCAAGAGCGTCGCCACCCTCCATTGAACTTTCCGGTTGGAGTGCCATTCGGAGAATTGAATTTATGTGCTAATGCCCTATCGCCTTTCATCACTGCCTGGTCACTTTGGTGTGAAATTTTTAATAAAAATCCACGAGACAAGCTCACGTGGGTGAATCCACGACAAGGGGGTTGCTAATATTGGGGATGCAGTGTCACTTGCCTCGAGATACTCGGCGGCAAACTGAAATTCCAAACACTTGTTTTGTTCTTTGTGAATTTTAGGTTTATTTCCAGTGAATCACAAATTTAATGTATATTTTAAATTTTGTTATAAAATTTTTTAACATCATTTTGAAAGAGTTGGAAGACGAATTTCTCCGCTGAAAAGCTTGCAAACACCAATAAGTAGACAACCTTGCTCAAATACTAAATCTTTAATCGGATATTTACGGTTTTATGCAAGGTTTTATGTTAACAACGTGTGTGGAATTGGGAAATCTTCGCAGTAAGAAGAAAATCAATTACTCAAATTCAGGAATGTTAGTTTGACTTGAATTTCAAGTCGCGATAATCTTGATTTTCTTCTCTCCGCCCTGATTTTTCTCTCAGTGAAGGGCAAAATGGGTGTCATAGACAATTTGTCCTCCATCGTTCCGTGCCATGTGTCATTGCTGGCAAAAAGCACTCCTTCATGCCGACATGGAGACATCCAAATGGGAAAACGTGGGGCTATTGAGATTTTCTTGAATTTATTACACTGTTTATTCGCCTCGACGAGTAATTAGGTGTCCTCCTGTTTTATTGACACTCGACCGTTGAACTTTGACTGCTTCTCCCCATTTCTCCACTGGCTAACTTTCCCTTGATATACACCCAAAAGTGCCAATGGCAGTGAATTAAAGTCACCAAAAAGAGAAGATGAAGAGAGAGAGAGTGTGTTCTTTTTGTGCGCCTCTTTCGGCTGCGAGTGTGAGAGTTGGAAAATTTTTCACCACCTTGGAAGGAAAATTCATTGCAAAAATTCGCCTATGGTTGTATTTTTTGAGGGGTATTTTGTGATTTGATTCTTGAAAGTATGCAAATGATTTTTGGATGGAGAAATTCTTTGGAAAACTCTCTGCAGGTGAAAATGAGACTGTTGTAATGCTATATGTGAAATCAGATATATACAGTGGCGAAAAATTCATTAAGACGTGAAATATTTTGCTTTATTGTGAAAAAAATACGACTTTCTTTTGGATATTTTCCGAATATTTCAATCAAAATTTAAATATTAAATATTTTTGCCACATATTTCCGCTAGAGGGCAGCAGTTTTAAGTCATGTAGAAGTTCCGATCGCATTTTCGAAAGGTAATTCTTTTTCTGCCACGAAATAGGGAAATATTGGGGAGTTTAAACCCCTCCCAATAAATAATTAACCCCCGAAACAAGCGTAAAATGACATTTTTAGAGGAAATGGATAAAAGGGATTCTTTGGGAAGAAAAACGTGATGTCTTAATAAGCTTTTCGGCACTGTAGATATATAATTTCATACAGAATGTAATAAATATAATGGCTTTGCGGTGCTTCTTCCCTTACAACCCAATCCCTGTTGGAACTGAGAGTAATTCACGATCACGCCAAAGAGGGTGGGAATTGAATTCTGATCTCATGTGAGTCGACAGCACTGACACTGTCAAGACACATAGAGAGAAGGAAGGGTGCAAAACACATCCCCCCAACAATGCTGTACAGGATGAAAATGTATTAAAATTGGATGATGTCGCAATTTACTCTTCTGACGCTCAGAAAGCAAAAGATGTACTGGTGTTTTGTTTAATTTGACTCTCACCTCCAATGCTATTTGCGTGCGGAATGTGCGATGGTAAAATGTTTTCCTTCCACCCTCTCAAACCACTGCACATGATGGTGTGGATGCGGAATCTCTTCTTAGACAACAAGGAGGAGTTAAGCATTGAGGTTGCGCTCCGTGTAAACCGATTATTTATTTATAGAGTGAAATTTCGTTTTTCACACTCAACCCATACACGACGCTCTCTGCTATGACACCCCCAACTTTCCAGCCCCAAAACGGGTGGTGGAGGGAAGTCGATTTGTCGAGGGTCACGAGCAGAAGTCGAGAGAGGGATGAAGAGAGATCAGCGATATGGCATAATGTGGTGGAAATTGTTGAGCTCAGAATCTATATTTATTACTTTTTTCCACAACTTTGCTCATCTCTTCGTGCCTTTCTTTCCCACGTTTCCACCTCTTAACTTCACATGGCGCGCGGCATTGCTCTAAAGTCAATATGTCAACAGCATCAATACACAAAGTGTGATATTTATGAAAATTGAAATTTCCGCTCATCCTGATTTCCCGATGAATCGTTTCCACACTAAAACCACAACGATTTGAAGATGAGAATTCGTCTTTCTCGCTTACAAACAACATTCATTCATTAGAGTCCTTTTTTGGGACACAAATCTGTGTATATTTGCATGGCAAATAAAACTTATGGAAATTGTCATGCACATTAATCACCATGTTTTGACACAATCATAACCATTGAATGTATTTTTATTTGTAATGTCAATTTATTTGGCTATCAAATACATATCAAAAACAGTGAAAATGGTAGAAAAACACACGTTCAAACAGGAAAAAACCCTTTGTAAAGTCACATGAGAGAGATTTTTAAACAATTCCATGATTGACGCATGTTTTTCACACTTTTGCCAAACAAACTCTATTTTCACTCTCAATTTGTCCATCTTTAACACTTGACTAACACACGATGCTGCTTAAAGTGTCTTAAGTGTATTAAAGCGTGTATGTGTCAAATTGCATGTCGTCAGTGAGTCACCGAAAATGCAATTTCGGCATTTTGCACACATGAGATGTTGCATTAAAAGGCAGTTGATGGCGCAGCACAAGATAAACCGCATCACTTTGCGTCTCATGAGATGCCTTTGGATTCGCTCTCAGGAGTGTAATTAAATTTCTTTCACTTGCACTCTGTTTTCTGCTCTTTTTACACGTATTTATCGCTCATGTACACAGAGTGTATGATGCCATCTCGCATATACTTGACCTCAGACAGGTGAAAACTTCTTCAATATTACTCATGAAGCGTTGGAAAAGCGCGGTGATGTGGGTGGGATTTTACAACATTCCACGCCATTTCTCACTGACAGGGGAAAATTCTCCACTAATTATACACACCCCTCATGATTTAGAAACCTCCATAGAGGGTTGCTCATTTGGAACATGTACATACTCTGTTGATTTAACGTTAAATGCTGAAATTACCCACTTTTTACACTGCTAAATTGCATGCTTGGGAAATCTTGCTATATGGGATTTCCACGATCTTTCCATGCGAAGTGTTTTGTTGCACAAAATCATCATACAACTCCTGAAGGAGATAATGTACTTCTTTCGTAATCCAGAACAAGGAGGAAATATTGCAGTGAGACAGATTTCGATCAGATCGCCAGTAAATTAATAGATTTAAGCATTTTCATGCAATAAACATTGATAAATCGTATTAAAGTCGAACATAACCTCAAAAAGAGTCATGTGAACTTGGAAAATATTTATTTGGGAAACTTTCTGGACGATTTTGAGTTCATTGGCAAATTATAGCAGATGATTTTGCAATCTAGAAAGCTTCCACAGCGAAAAACTAGAAGCATTCAAGGCCCTGCACATCTTCTTATCGTGACATAGAAATGTCAATTAAAAGCAAGACTACTCTGGAATTGTTAGGAAGTGTTGTACCGATTTGAGGCATATTATTTTCCCCTTGTATCAAAGTAATCACTCCGATAACTCACTATTCAGTGAGAAGCAAACTTTTCACTTAATTGCCTTTTCTTCGAGTGAATACAAAGAAATGTGGGTCATTTCCAGGTGCAATTATTAAACGAGGCTCAAGATTTATGCTACCAATCCACGTCTGGGAATTAGAATTTTTTCCCTCCTAATGCTAATGCTCGCCACGCACGTCCGGGGGGTGGTGGAGGGGGATGAATAAGTGTCTAAAAATGAAAATTACGTCCTTTTAACGTGTCTTCCCGTCTCTTAATTGCAGGATACGGCGGAGTCTCACCACGTAGTCAATGGGGCCGGATAGCTGCCTTAATTTACGCCCTGTTCGGCATCCCTCTAATGCTACTGTATCTCTCCGCCATGGGTGAGGGTCTGTCGAGTGTGATGCGATGTATCTTCCGTCGATTTCGCTCCCCATCCACATCGGCGAGCAGCTCGGGCACAAATAGCGCCAGCAGCAGCGCCAGCGGCGTCAGCGGCAAGGGGCTGCCGTGCCTGGATGGGGAGAAGCGGCCGCACACTTTCCAGAACGGCAACACCTTCAAGAGCCACAATCCGCAGCACAGCGCCGCTCAGCCATCACCAACAGTGCCAATATCGGTGTGCATCATGATTCTCATCTGCTACATCAGCCTGGGCGCGGTGCTCTTCCACAAGATCCAGCAGTGGGGCGTTCTGGAGAGCCTCTACTTCTGCTTCGCCTCGCTCAGCACCATCGGCTTCGGCGACCTGTCGCCGCAGAGCCACCTGGCGCAGTACATCGCCTCGGGATACATCCTCGTGGGCATGGCCGTGGTGGCCATGTGCTTCAGCCTCATCCAGAGCGAGCTGATCGCGTGGCTGCGCAAGTTCGGCGTGCAGGATCAGGTGCCGTCGCCCATGAACGAGGAAGTGGCGCTCGTCACCGTGGCCATGACGCCAAAGTCCTGACAGCGGCAGCACGATCTGCTGGCCAACAGCTACAGCTCCCTCCCGCGGCGCGCCAGCAACTCCTTCCAGCGCAACACGCCCGCGCGGCGCTCCACGGGCGTGATGGAGAATCACATGGAGTACTTCGTGCCGCGCAGCATCAGCGAGTTCAACCTGTCCGGCGTGGGCGATCTGGCGCTGCCGCCGCCCAAGAGGTCGCCCGTGACGCACTTGCAGCCCGTCAACACGCTCCTGCCGCCGCCGCCCGCCAGCATGCTGGTGAAGCCGCGCGAGAAAATGGTGACGTTCGAGGACGAGTCCAAGTGTCCGCACGGCGTGCCCACGACCCCGCGCAAGGGCCCCATCATGGGCGACGTGTTCATGTGACGAGAGGGTGGATGAGACGAGCCGATGCAGTATCCGGGAGATGTCATCAAGGTCTGAGAGCGACATCTCCACTTTCCACACACCATTTTCCGCCGATACATTGTCCTGTGAGCTTCCCGGCGCTGATTTTCCGCCTCTCCTCGCCACACGTTGAGTCACGTATGTATCATAGTGTCTGTGTTCATTTTCGGCGAGGAGATGTGCAGTCAATTGAGGACACCAGCGAGACATCCTGTGCCACACTGAATTCTGTTTATGAGACACTTTTTCCACGCTGTTCATCACGACAAATCTAATCTGCAGGGTTTGTGGAGTTTCTGTGTTCTAAATTTCGCGTTCCAGCATTTTTATGTGGTGGAAATTCATCCTTTGCATATCCTTTTATAAAGGAGACTGAAAAAAAATTTCTTCAGTCAAGGGGAAAGTCAAAATTTGCCAAAAACTAGATTTGAATCCCTAAATGTCGAGTCTTTTCCTTCTCTCTGCGACTAGCGTCCCCCACGCCAACTTGGCTGCCCTCTGGCGGCGATATGTGGGGAAAATAATCAGAAATTGATTAAATCTCCGAAAATAATCATTTTTGATTATTTTTCATTCAAATTTTGATTTTTTGACTACAATTGTTGCAATTTATGATTGTTTAATATTTCCAAAATTCTCCACTGAGGCGAAATGTTCCAATTCACGATATATTCCGAATTTCCGCCACATGAGAATTCTTGTTCACGGAAAAACGAACGCGAAAACACAAATTTGCAGCGAATGAAAGTGCAGAAAACGCCATGATATATATGCTAGAAGGGGCGGCAATTCTTCATGAGTGGGTGAAAGTGAAGCATAAACGATGGGAGTGTAATTAATACGACAAATGCACGTGATGCTCGGCGGGTAGAAAAGATGTGCAGGCGAGAAATGTATTCAGTCGATTGATATACAGGAGAAATATCCCACACGCCGTGCGTATGCCATAAATTTGAGATCTTCCAAACCATTTGATATGCATTCCATTGTGCTCACATGAGTCTCGGCATGGAGGGAAAAGCATACATTATTCAAATGCAATCAAATTTTAATGAAGGAACAATTTGCATCAGTTTGTCTCAAGATGAGATGAGAAGGAGCGCCCAGCGGAGAGGGAGGCGATCTCACCACCCCCGGAATCACACACACATAATCTCATATACACCAATGATTGTCATTCCTGAGGGTGAAATCCAACCACTGGACGCCGAACTAATGACACAGAGCTCAGACCAAGTCTCTCTCTGGCACACATCGCAAACTGAACTTCTTCAGCTCCAGCTTCTTCGGCATTCACACATGACCCCAGAATGCTGCTAGGGTGTGAGAGATTGGGAAATCCTGGGAAGCTGTGTATTAAATTCTATGTATTTCTTGTGACGCTCTCATTCTCTCACTGTGTGTGTGTGTGTGTATAAATTTCAATTACATGGCGTTTAAGTGACATTCCAAAGTAAATTAGAGACAGAATTGTGTATCCGGCAAACCATCAAGAATTAATCAATTAAGACTGAAGCTGAGATAACTACAAAAACATGTATCAACATCGCTTTTTCCTCCCTTAACATCCTTTCCAAAATGCGCTCGTTTTTGCACAACAATTTCCACTCATATATTTCCATTCAATTTGATACTTTTTCAACTGTGACTAAATGCAATTGAGACGACATATTTAAACCACACAATGTATCGAAATTCTATTAACAATGTTGTGAGCCAAGGGGAAGATAATATGCTCTAAATCTGTACACCACTTCCTAACACTTCCAGCGCTTCAAATTTTTAGACTATTTCCTCAATAATTCCATGCGATTTTTCTGGAAAAATCCGACTTAAAACCAATTTTTTTCACTAAATATCACTAAGAGATCTTAAAAGACTCAAATTGGAAGCTTTATAGATGTTAAAATAACTTTTATGAATTTCCACTAATGTCTAAATTGCTAATTCAGAGTCAAAATTCATTCAATTTTCAATTCACAATACTCTTTTCGAGGTTATGTTCGACTTCAACAAAATTTCCGTCGTTTTTTGGCATAAAAAGTTCAGAATAGCAATGTTTATCGCATGAAAGTTCTTAATTCAGTCAAGAACTAGAAAATCTTGATGACTTTAGCATGAAAATTGATGTGAAATATTCACTAAATTCGCCCGTGATTAGTTACATAAGGGAAATCATCATCCTGATGAAAACCTTTAATAAAAGAAGAAAAAAAAAAAAAATTAGTTACATAACCTAGAAAAAGATTGTTTCTTCGCACAATTCAAAAGAAACCCAAAGAATCGTGATGATTAGTCAGTAAAGGAAGCACGCAGGAAAGGAAGATTGGAAGTTTTTGAACACTTTCACTTTTTAAGTTCTTCTGCTGAACTGTACACCACTTCTGGCTGTATTATCTCCCCCTTGTTGTGAGCTATCCAGTGATGGCATTATGGATGAATAACAGCGAAAGGTATAAAGTGAAATTGCATTTATTTGGGAAATGCAATCGATGGAAATAAATTGACGATTATTGAAGTTTGAAAAATATCAAATTTTCAAACACAAACTGATACATTTTCAAACCCCTTTTCAACCCCTTTAAGACGCGTTTTACTGCATTAGTATGACTGAATCAGTGACCATTATGATAATGGCTTTATGGAATGTTAACATATAAATTGATCTCATTATTGCTCTCAGCGTGATTTATTCACAGCATAATCATAAGTTGTGAGTTATTTGTGTAGCATGCAGAAATATTCAAATCTCCAGGTCCGTCGAGTGTACTTAAGGTCGTGACAAGGCGTATTAGAAGGTGGCAAAAGCCCGAATATTGCACAGCAGTGGGAACGGAAGCAAATGGCGAGTACAATGTATGTATTATGTGTAAACATCCTTGTTAATCAAATGCTAATCAAATCCCTTAGTTATAATAACATATTGCGAAATATTGAACACATCCTTTACCCGAAGGATAGCAGAATTATTGCCAAGTAGCTTACATACTCTAATCACAAAGGAAAGCATTTCATCAAGGATCAATTCTACAAGTTCAGAATTCGTTCCTTTTCCTTTCAATTTTCACATCATTGAAACTATAGTGAAAAAAAACACACTTAAAATCCTCCTCGTGACAGTTTGTTGTCTGACAGTTAAATTGTAAAGGATTCAAAAAGGATTTTTTATCACCTGACGAAGATTAAATTCCCAAAATGTCGCATCAAAGCGCAATGTTTGATGATGAATTTATTTGAGAAGAATTCTAATTGGTCAACACGACAATTCATCGATGGAATTTCATGTCAGAGAGATTTGTCATTTCAATTTATGTTTGCAAAACAGTCAAAATGGAAAATAATCTCCATCACTGAATATTGGGCGAGGAATTTAGTCTCCGCCATTGTTGAATTTTCTCTTTACGCACTGAAACATCAATTAGTTTCATAAAAAAAAACTGTCATCGGCCATTCATAACGATGACCATTAAACGAATATTTATTTATCTGAACATTGCCTCAAAGCTCCTGAAATTTTAAATGGAAAAGAGATGAGGATAAATTAGTTTTAAGGTTTTACTACGGAAATTCTGTTAAATTATGTCCTTTCGATGCTAAATTCAATCACTTTGTGTTATTCAATTGACTTGAAATTTGACATGCCCAAATATTTCGCGGTACACTTTAAAATCCGATGAAAATTTCGTGAAATTTTGGAAATTTGAATGAAATTTTGGAAATATTTGAGTGAAATTTTGGGAATCTTACTGAATATGTCGTATTTATCATGAAAAATTGCCTTTCAAATAACGATAAATTAATTTCTATTGATTTCCGCTCATCCGTAATGAACAAAAGTAGTTTAAATTTTGAAAAATTAATTGAAATTTCACTACGTTTGTCGTATTTTCTTGAAATATAAAATCCAAATGAATCTAACCATTCTTTTTCCTTAAATTATCCACACTGTTCCGTTTCGTTTCGGTTAATAATTGCTACGCAGTTGGCAAAGAAGTTGATAGACTTGGAATAGGCAATTTTATTCACGACATTATGTTCGTTCTGCTAATACATACGCATGTGATGTATAACAATAAGCCAAAGAACGTATTCTCTTCCTTCTCCTCATCACTCATGATACACAGCGCGAATGTGGCGCTTTCCTTACCTTCTCGCCCAGCGTTGGTGTGTTGTGCTTAACGAGGCGAGAGAGTCAAATTGGCTTTCCCTTTTGTTTGCGCAGGGAAAATTAATTTCGCACACAATAGTTGTGAATTAGGAAAAATGACAAGGTGGAAGTATATCACAGTGGCTGTGAGATAAAAACTCGTCTCTTTTGTGGGTTTTTCCCACAAAGAACAGATAGAGAGAGAAAGAGAGAGAAAAGGAACTTTTATAATCCATCTTCATTTCTCTTACACGAAAATTCATTGGAAAGTTGCGAAGATTTGTACCAAATTGAACCAGAGTCTAATTAAAAGTTTCTTTTTTTTTTAAGAATGTGACGAAGAAATGGATTTTGCAGTTCTTTGAATATTTTGCACAGTCAAATTGCAGACTTTCATCTGCATAGAGTGCATTAAAATATTATACAAAAGCTTATAATGTTAATTGATTGCAATCCACGGTAAAGTTGCACCTCTGCGCATGGGCGATGATTCATGTCAGGACCTTAATTACTCCTGACATCTCCACAAGTGTTAATACTGTTCCCTTTTTGATTTGTCTTCTCGCAACTGGTCTGGCTTCTGCATCAATTCGATTTCCCATCGCGCAGATCCACGAGAAATAAGGATGCGAATGCTGAGAAATTCCCGAGACGAGGCCAAAAGTCCTTGCAAGCATAAATAATGCTAGTCTGTGAGTCAAATCGAAAATATTACTGAAAAGCCACACAAATTCCTACATTCATCTGCACAAGCGAGAGACGTCGGAGCTCTTCCACCCCCACAATTCCACCCCCTCTCACAGGGCGAACCACTGCCAAGTTAAATCTAATTACGATGCTGTCGCTGGTTGGTGTATCTCTTCTTTCCCTGGGCGAAGGACTCGCGTCGGGCGAGGAATCCTGGGCGGTGGAAATTAATTAGAAGACACTTCCTCACACCTTGGCGGGTTGAATTATTATTGAAACTTTTTAATGGATCTCACGAATCTTAGCGAACACCACACAATTTATTCCCACCATCATCATTCGCCCATTTACAAATCCAACCAACCGTGAATTCATTCAAAAATCTATAAATCATCATTTTTGTGCACAAAACTGTCGTTCCACCCACAGTAATCAGGAGTCAATATTTGCCCATCGCGCCAGTAAAAGGTGGGTTTATTTATGTTCAATATACTTTTTAACTGCGATTCATAAGATTAATTGAATGATAGCTAAAGAGGGTTTTTTTTTAGCTACCGAAAGAAAAGTTCTAAAAATTGCTAAATAGTCCAATTTTAGGAGTTGTTGCAACTTTAATTTCATAACATTTTAAGTAAGCAGTAAAAGTTACGAATTCGTGAAACTGCGAATCGTAATATTTATGAAAGTGGTGAATTTATCTTCAGCGAGACAGTATTGATGGTTTTTGAATTGATTAAGAGAGATTGACTGGATTTATTCGGTCTTTTTTGCATATTTTAATGCACCAAATTGAGGTTATGTGTTTTCAAACATCCTTTGAAGAATATTTTCTTACTTCCACGTGGAGGAAAATGACAGAAACTGAACGCAAGTTGGAAAATTCTATCCTAAAAACACTCTCTCAAGAGTAACCACGAAGAAATAGCGTTTTGACAGCTGTCATTCTTATTAAATAAACTCCTAACTTCGCTTTTCATCTCCATCTTATTCGTATTTCATGCGTATTTTACACTAGCGCCACCAGACGACCGCAAATATAAGCTATGAAAATCATAAAACAAATTCATATCTTTTACGAAATGAAATATGAAATCTGTAAAGTTGCAACGACTCTTACAAAGCGAAATTCTTTCACCAGAATTGTGTGTGTGGTCTGGAAAAAATCTATCCTTAAGCAATATAAAAGGCCATCTTATCAAGATTTGTGATTCTTTTTTTCTCTATCACAAATATCGTATTAAAAATTGTATTACAAACTCCCACTTTTGCCATCATCATGCTCTTTTCATTTATCACCTTTTTCCCGACACGCAGAAATAATGACATCGTACTAATATTCAATTATATTTCCTTCATTTCATTTTCACCTCTCTCACTCTCTCCCTTCGTGCTTTCGCCCCACCGGCGAATTTTATCACCTCATCCCGTGCCCTCCAGTGGAGTAAATGAGCGTTTTATGGCATGGGAACAATGAATGAAAAAAAAATGAACTCTCTGAATATTCAATCGACTTTCAACCCCTCGCGGATTTCCATCAGCGCTTCCATCCATTGATAAATCTATCGTGCAAGCTTCACAGAATTTTCAAGTGTTTGCATTCAACCTAATTTGACGGGAGGCGGAAAATCCCACGCAAACGAATTATCACGCACTGATTTCTGCTACATAGAAAAGCGCGGACATTTTTCATTGAAAAGTGACTTTTTTTTGTGTGTGCGTCACTAAAGTACTGATTATTCGCTTTTCCTTCCAATTTAACTCTTTAATTTCGATTTCGCCACTAATAGCCCTCTTTTTTCGTTGTCCACGCAATTTTTCTCATGCAATTTTGGCCGAAAAAACATTGCTCTGCACTTTGCAATATATCGATAGGCGCGGGCAATTACCGCAGAATTGCTGGCAATTTCTCCCAATTTCTCTGTTCGCTCATGTGTTTTGCAATTGACTGCCGAGTGACTGAGAGGGCATGGAAAAATCAGCAAATTGTGCCGAAACGTTTTGCACGCTAAAAGCTCGCTTTCACCCCTGTGAGCCTGCGAAAATCGCGGTTGAGTTTCGGGTGCGCTTTGGAAACGGCCGGAAGAAATAATTTGGCAGCAAGGCTCTGGTTATAAATATGTGATGAATGAATATTATTTGATTATACAGGAGCCACCCTAGTGTATCTCCATATGTGTGTGAAATTCCTCATGTAACTCATGCCACGGTGTGAATATTGATTACACATTTCATCGTACATTTTGCAAAATGTGTTTTCTGTACAGTTGCTCGAAACATTTTTACGCAAAAATAAATAATTGGACCATTTTCAAACATCATTTCACTGCACTGTCAGGCATTCACACTCAATTTCCAAATATTTCCCCAATTAGTTCAATCACATTGGTGTGTATTATTAAACCCTGAACAGAAGTATGAGCCTCAAATCTCTATTTATGTGGTGTATTTCAATCATTTCTAAATGCAGACAAAGTGCTTCTGACTTGCCTCTGTTTATCTACTGGCAAATCTTCTTTATCTTCCCACTCATCGTCTAAATTTAAATGAGAGTGTCTAGCTAGACGAATGAAAGACAATGCCTCATATGCCCAGGAGCAACTCGAAATATGTTTATTCAACGTTAGACGAAAAGTTTGTCTCATGTCGAGACATAATCGATGTGCTGCGAATTTCCACGTGAAGCTAAAGACTTGAATTTTTCCACAAATCTTGCTTTAATAATGACTAATTGCCATGCCAAGTTTGAAGTCATTTCACCTTGTCTTTAATCTCTTTATGACACTTGAACAGAACCAAACAGTTCAATCTTGCTTCTTATTGACATTTCTATGTCACGACGAGAAGATGTGAAGAGCCTCCAATGCTTGCAATTTCTTGCTGTTTATGCAGCGATCTAAGATGACTTTATTCGTGGTATTTTCAGGACAATTGTCCTGTAGATTTCAGGAAAGGATCTTCAAGAAAAACGTCATGAATTGCTCGATTTCTCGTCGAATTGTTCTTAAATTTCAGGTAAATTTGATGAATTCTTACTTCTAAAGTTCACTAAGATTATGTATGATTTCTTAAATCCTTATTAACACCGTGAGGAATAGATTTAAGGAGTCATTTAATGGAAAATTTAATTATTTTTTACGTACTGTGAAAAGAGTAAAAAAGAAATATTCTCCAATTAATTAATTTTAATTAAACTCCACATGAAATCAAATTGATCAATTGCATTAGACACAATGTCGAGAGTTGCTTTTTAATTTACATGGTTTTCCATTTTCATTTGGAATTCATTGGCAATTGTTAATGAATTTTCTCAATTTGTGTTATCTCAGCGTAAATTATAAAGCATTTGCTTGTATGATGATGATAAGGGGAAATTGAGTCTCTGGAGAGAGAGAGAGGAAATAAAGGATGGTTTGAGTGTTCGCAGGAATCGTTTGTGAGATTTGGAGGAGATCACAAATTAGTCAAATATTCAATTGAAATGTAAATATGGGAGTGTTTATAGAGTCAAAAGTGGGGGAAACATTTATTTAAAATGAAAGCAGTTTTGAGAGGAAAAGCAGACCAATAAAATGATATAAATAAATGAATAGATGGAATTGAAATTTCTCTCAATATTCGCAGCATTTTCAGAGAAATTCCAATGCGTCTCGCCGATTGAGTGTATGAGAAAAAGAAAAAAAACAGGACAACTGATTGTATATAGAAGAAGAATAATTGTAATCAAAATTAAGTTTAGACTAAATCTAAAATAGCATAATAAAAATTCTAGGGTGAAATTTTTCACATAACAAAATTAAATATACATATATATAAATTGATAACATGTAATTATAAAATATTATGCCAAATTATCATCGATCCCAGAGTATACTAGAATATGTAATTTGATTTTTAATGAATGTAGATAAAATTTTAATGAAATACAGAACATGTGGTCAAAACTGTTATGGAATTCGTACAGCGATTTGTAAATAAAAGAAAGAAAGAAATCTATCAGTGAATAGTGAAAATTACCGTCATATTACTAGAGAATTCATATAGATTTGGACAGAACATGAAGATTATATCCTAAAAAATGAATTGCGATCAATTTCGTTTTACATCCAATTAATTGAGGAAATTCCAGAGAGCAAAATAAGAAAAAAAATACTACATGCATACGAATGTTTCCTAAAGTACGATGTTAAATTTATATTTATAAAAAAAAAGAATTAATTTATTGTTTGTAACATAAATAATATTTATATAATAAATAAAATGCATCACGATGTAAATGTGTGACTTTTAGTGCTGAATTTGGAATTTTAGGGGCATTTTTTCCGGCCAAATCAAAGCCCAAGAACATTACTTCCACTTCCCAAAACTTCTTCTAATCTGTACACTACTTCTTGCCATACTTTCTCCCCCTTGATTTGTGCAGCATTTCAACGGAATTATTCCGTTTAATGTGGAGTTTTGTGTAAGGAATAAGCGATATTTTTCGCCTTTTTGGGTGTGGCTGAAAGAAATTGCTGAGCTTCTTTTCTTTCTCCGTTCCCACTTTTTTTTTCTTCTTCTCTCTTTTTTGATAAATTGGTGCCAAACTTCGAGTGTTTTTCATTGTTGTATACCTCATATGTGGGAATAAAATATGAGTTGGTGAAATAGCGAAAGTGATCATTTGGGTGAAAACATTTTTTTCCCGCTTGCCTTTTCGGAGCAACTTTTCACACCCAAACATCCTGGCTCAATTTTCCACCATCGCCTCAGAGAACTCTCATACATATCATATGTATTGCCTTCTGCAATACAAAACGTGTTTTATCGCCAGCACAAATCGGACAATGTGTGATTTATTTTAAAGGGAGTGAAAAAAAACACACAGCAAGGATGGAAATTCCATTTTCTCCCCTTTCACCCCATTATCAGCCCTCATCTAGCCCATTAAGTGGCTTTAAGAGAAAAACACTTTTGCTCCGTGAAGATTAAATTTTGCGCAAAATAATTTCGCGAAGTTTATCAGTTCATCCACCTCGGGAATCATTTTGAAAGCCACTCACGCGAGTCTGGCATATGTTAACATGTTCATTTGCCCGTCGTGATAATGTGCTTGAGCGTTTTTCAGGACGACGGCGCCGAAGGATGTGAGTTTGTGTGGGAATATTGAAAAGATGAAAGTGGAAGTGTTCTCGCTCACCTCTTTGACAAACACACACACACACACTTCGTATCAATTTTCAAAACAATTTGCTCTATTCATTGAGATGAAAGAACAAGGGATAAAGCACACGAGGAAATTAAGGTAAGAGAGAGAGTGACATGAGATTCCTAGAATTACATTATCCTAGAGCCATTATGTGCTGTAATAATTCAATTTAAATATATACAACTCACAAGTGTTGCTCTTGTTCAAGAGCGCGTGTTCTTCCCTTTTTGACAATATGAAAGAAGGCGGAAACAATCTTTTCGCTCTCATAAGAATTCGCCTTACAATCAGGATCACTAAGTCTTCACTGGAAATCAGAAGGGGAGAGTGGGGCAGAATGGAACAGGGATAAATTAGAACATCACCTTTCTCATCCAGTCCACGAAAGGTGGAGAAATTAAACCAGCTCACGATCAAATGTTTCGGGAATGTCTTTAAGACATATAAGAAAATTATTATATTTGTTGCAAATCATCAGATTTAGAGAATTTTCGCAATTTCAATTTCTTGTTCAGCATTCAACAAGTCATTGTCCACAAAGATTCATTCAACTATTCCAAAAATTTCTCACTTTTCTGAACTTATTTGGAAAAGTTGCAAAATTTTTGTGGAGAGCTCAAAACAAGTGGGGCAGCTTTGCACAGCGTCTTTTTCCGACAGGAAATTTAACTTAATTTACTATTTTTAATCTTATTGTGCATATTTTAATAATAAAGTGTGATTGCTGATGTTTTTGCAGGAATTGAAGAAAATTATTGTTTCATCAAATGTGTCTCTGCTAATGTGTCTATGCTAAGCTAAAGAACAGAATGAAAATCCTTTAATTTCTAATAGAAATCCAGTCTTTATCATTTCTTTTGGGTTTCACTCTAAGAATAACTGAAAAATTGCAGTCACAAAAATGCCCTAAATGCTTATACTTAAATTCCCCGCTCTCCCCTATGTATTAATTTAATTAATTTAATGTAAGCATAAAATCGAGAACATCAAAAATTCACTCATTTACCTAAATAGGACTAAAAAGCTTGTGTGTTGTCGATAAGAAGTGAGGAAGCCATTAAATGGCTGCAAAAATTGCCAACGCCATAAATGTCATTGTTTTTCTATACAAAAGTAGCAAACAAGCCGGAAAATGTAATAAGAAAAACTAAGAGGAAATCAATTTATTGGAAAAGCATCATCTTCGGTGCTTTTTATTTGTAGCTTAATTGCGCTTTTCATGGGAAATAAAGAGGACTTTTCCGTCATTTCTCTATTCAATATTTCGTATGTTAAATCTATATTCATTTCCTCCAGACGCCACAAATCATTGTTAACACATATTATTCACAAAAGGGGAATTTAGACTGTAATTCGAACAAGCCATAGAGAGAAGGAAAAGCGCATTCAAATTCAAATTCTCCGTTTCATTGAATTCCATCCACGCTTTTTTTTGTTGTAATGTGACACATTGAAATGGGAAAACCTCAATTTCTTGACACTCTCGATGGCATTCATACAATTTCAACATTTTTTCCTCCCATTTGTGTTGTGCACAATAAATAAAAAGAGGCGAATATCAATAAAAAAAAGTGGACTCTACAATCACTCTCATGGAATTCAATGAAACATTTTTTTTACCCCATGCGAGAAAGGACGAAAATATAATTTCATCCCTGTGTATATAATTGAGAGAGACGCCTTTGTGTGTTTTGTAGTTCCATTCTTGCGCTTGAGCGCACGCTTCATGGCGCGTTGGAGGGAATTTATTAAAATTCAACTCATGAGAATTGAGTCATTTTTCTTCCCTGAAAATTACCAATAAAGTTAGATGTCTCTTGTGTGCCACAACTTTTCGTAGAATTTTCACCCGCCGATACTTTTTCTCTTTCTCTCTTTCTCTCGACTTCATAGAAAAGAAGTCAATTTCAATTTAGAAAATTGACCAATTTCATAAATTCTACAACGCATTTCACTCAGCAAATGCAGAGGAAAAATCTCGTCGTCTGGGACAATTTTCATCTCTGCACGAAATCCATTTCGATTAATTTTGTCAAAGAATTCCTTTTTTTTGGCTAAAATGTGTCGACATTAAACAGGAGGCAAAGAAAGAGAAATTTACAAGCCGAGTTTTGAGTTCAAAAATTTAATATTTTTGGCAAAATATTTAAACATTTGCTGAATATTTCATTATATTTTGAATATTCTTTAATCTATGATCATTATATCCACATATGGTCGCCAGAGGGCAGCCAAGTTGGCGTGGAGAACGCCAATCAAATCTTATTTTTTCTCTCTTTTCATGAATTCTCACTCTTTATGATTTTCTGGCGCGATTCTGGTCCTTGAATATCCAACATTTAAGTACTTCCAGAACTTTTACCTTCCTTTAAGCTTAAAATTGCCCTCTAGCGGCAGTTTGTGGAGAATATAATCAAAATTTGAATAGAATATCGCGAAAAATCAAATAATCATTGAAAGTTTATGGCCAAAATCGCGAGAAACTTTCCCCTTGACATTCTCCCTCGCGTGCAGAGCAATGAAAGATAGATTTGAGGCATAGTTTGGGCTTCTGCGGAAGTCTGAGCGTCAAAAATTTCCCGCCATTCGCCGATCTGACAGTGACAAAATATTATCTTACGCCTGTTTGTATTCACTCTCGTCAGCGCGCCAACGCAAATTGGCTCATCTTTCTCCTGACAGGTGAATTCTATTCCATCGCGCGGAGAAATTATGTAATAATTTTAACAGGAAGTGGCCCAGCACGTAAAACATCCGCCATCGCGGGGCCGCGAGTGGGTGGCGAAGCGGGCAATGACACGACAAATTACTTTCGGCGTGCAAGAATACAAAGTGAAATGATAAGCTGGCCGCCTTGATACGTTTGGACGGCGATGGGATTCTCGGTGGGATTTAGGGAAATGTGACTGAGTTTTTTCTTGGGATTTAGTAATCAGGCGGACTTCCTGTCCTGGCTCAGGATGCGGAGTTTTTTTGAGCGAAGGCGCCTAATTGAGGCTTCGTCGCGGAAATTATTAAAACCAGGAAAATTCCTGTATGAATAGCAGAAGTTGTGGAATGGAAGACAAGACGGGAAATGTTACCGAATGTCTGGTAGATTATTTTAATTATCTGCTATTAGTACTCTTGCCTGTGTTGTATATATTGTACTGGAGTAAATTTAGCCTGGACGCCTCCGCATTCCTCACGATTCTCTCCGCCAGGAGTTTACGCGATAACAAATATACTCTAATTATATCGCCATTGTATACAAATTCTGTGACATTCTTTTTCCACCCCCTTTCAGTGGTTTCAATTTAAAATAATTGTTGCAGATAATTGTTTCACATTTTAAGATATTATTAGGCGTAAAATGAGTGAAATGAATAGAAAAATATATGAAATCAGAGGTGATTTCCACTCAAATAAAACCCACGAAAGAGGAAATCTCTCGAATTTGCCGTGCTGAGTTTTCGATGGGGTTGGAAAAGTGGAGTGATGCTGGATAATGGTTACGGGAGGACCCAAAAAATTATATATAATTTATAAGAAAGCAAAAAAAAATTGAAGATAAATTACAGTAGAGAAAAGTACTCACATTACATTTTCATCCCAAGTAGCGCATGATTTTCTGCTGGTTTCTCCGTAAATAAATTGTGACTATTTCACGACAGTAGATAAATTTGATCAAAAACTTGTCTCGCTTCAATTAATTTCACCTATTCACTGGTGAAAAACTGAAGCTTGGTCTTAAGACAAGACACGTGGCGTCGCGGAATGTCAATCTTTCCGAATCTTGCTGCTTCACTGTTCGCTTCCAGGTTAAGCAAATTCACGTTGTCAATTGGAATTTCGTCCACAGAACGTCTCATTCTCGTCGTGCGACGCGAAGTCACGCAGTTTCCGTCACTTCGAGGCGACCTGGGCTTGTTCCTTGGGCTGCGAAGGAGGTTGCGTAGCATTATTGATGGGTGGGATTGTTCACTTGAGCAGCTTTGTGCTCCATCGCAAGCCTATCGACACGGGGCACAAATATCATGGTAAAAATATGAAGGGAGCGCGGCTGGAAAATGGATGGCAGGAACAGTGTTGAGCACACAAAAGGAGTCCCAAGTGTCCTAATAATATACGGAGTGGGAGTTCCCAGAGTCCCCAACTCCACCAGCGTCGTCGTGGGTTGAGGTGAGGTTGAGAAAAAGGGATTTTTCTCTCCCTTGTCTAAATAGAATACACAAGACCTCCGCCCCATTTGCTCCCTCGTCAATGTGTGCGAGTGTGTTCATGCTAAGAAATACTTTCGTAAGCTTCTTCTTCTCTTGCCAACTTGATGTTTATGTAATTCACTTTGGTGGTTTAGTGTATAGAGGAGAAACAAAAAGATCACCAACTATACACATTCAGTCAACGATTTTCCACCAGGAAGAAGAGGAAAAAAAAAGAGATGGAGAGAAGCGAAACAATATAAGATAAGGGTGAGATCAGAAAGGGTATTTATTCATGCTTCACTCACGCACCAGAAAATCAAAACCACCACATAAAGCCACCGCAGTTGAATCCCATGTTCAACCCCACAATACACTTTTCATCTAGCATTTCATCTGCATCTATATGTTGCCATTGTGCCGCATATATATATCTCCAAACCGTGCGAAGCCAGATGAGGAAGCGTCTCTCTTCATCCCCCCGTCAAAAACTATCCGCACTGCCATGAAAAATCAAAACCCCTCTATATGGAAATGTGCGCCTGATGGGAGAGGAAAAGAGCTTTCATCAATCGACCAAAGTTACTTACACTCCAAAGTGGATGGCGGAAAAAAGGGACACAATACAATAAATACAATGTCCAACTCTTTGTGTTCCATCATCAAAATGGTATTCTTGGCCCACTGAATCCCTCAGTCCTTCAATACCTTCGGCCATTGTCTCATGGCTTCATCGTTGAAAAGGAGTGAGGAAACTTTTCCGGAAATTTCCAATCAACGAATCTTCTCCGCCCCACAAAAAACCTCCCCCTTTCACTCCGGTTGAATTTAATCATAACAAAAGATTAGGAGATAATGAAGATGTAGCTCTGATGCTTAAGATAATACAAGGATGAAGAATATATAAGATTTTGCTCGCGGAACAGCGAACAAAACGTGTTTCCGTGGCAAAAGTTTCACCCAAAATTATTCTAATGCGTGTCCGTTTTGCCCAATTTCATGCTAAAGTTTAATTATTTCGTCGGCTTCAAGGGTGTGTGTGTCTTATATGAATATTTATTAATACGCATTTTGTGTACTTTAAGCTTCTCAATGCGTGATTTTCTCTCTCAATTGTCCTTCGAATGATGCTGAGAAATTTTTTTTTACAAAATCTATATTTTGTTCATAAACGCATTAACTTTGTGATTATCCAATTATTTTTAGATTCTCCGTGTTTTTATTTAAATTTTAATTATGTTCTCCACAAATTGACGCTAGAGGGCAGCAGTTTCAAGGCATGTAAAAGTTCCAATCTTTATTTCCGATTATAAAAATTGGCTAATTTGGAGGATTCTTACGTTTCTAATTTTTGCTGTATTTTTGAGATAAAAATAATTTTTTAATCTTATTTAAATGTTCAAATTTAGATTTTTGGATTCCATTAAAAATCGGCTAGTGATTTTCCCCTTGGCTGATCATGTTTGCGTCTTAAAGTTTCTCCACTTTAGGAAGAATTTGTAAAATGTCAAATTCTCCAATACTGACAAACTCTAATTGCAACATCTTCAGATAACGAGACGGATATTAGCGAAAACATTTTCGAAGAAGCTTTCGTAAAATTTCACAAGTATTCTCCAAACCCTTCGTTGAACCACTTCGGGAACTCTCAATTGCATCCAGAATTGCGTCCAGAGCGGAAGAAAAGTCAACAAATCGCTTCTTTAAATGCGTGGCCAATTTGACTATGTATGGTTTTTCCACCCCCCCAAAAACTTCCTGACGCTGTTCCTGTTTTGATAGATACTTTCTGCCCGTCTCTTCGCCTCTCCTCAGCACATCGAGTGTTTTTGCGCCTCCGCACCTCAACGTCTGACTTCCACTTTGCTGGCAAAATATTTCTTGATGCTGTCCCTGGACGATAAATGACTCTTTCTTCTCCCCCAACCCCCCGACGCACAGCCACCCGCATGTCAGCCGCCCGCACGCCCTGCGCCACCGCCGAGCTATCATCATCAATAAGGAAAACTTATTTTTATCACTGTTTCATAATCTCTGCGCCGTGGCATTGGCTCCTTTTTTTGCTCGCGCCTCCTTGTGCGTCCTTTCTCTTCGAGGCGCTCCTTTTTTTGCCGTCTCAACCTCTTCCGGCCGAAACCTTCTGTCGCGCGTCGAATATCTGCTCCCCGGTGGATTTGTCAAGGGTATTTATTTGCAATTTTTATGCTCCCCCGCCAACAGCGAGGGGAGAAGAGCGTCCACACGAGAGAACCACCAAACAGCCCCGGATCCACCCCCGCCCACATTACATGTTCCACCACTCCAAGGGTGACACTTGAATGATATGACTTTTCACTTTTCAATTTAGATGCTTTATTGCTGGTGAGGAGAAAAAATTGATAAAATAGAAAAGAGAGCGAAAAAGTCATTTCACACATTTCACCGCAACGCGCGAGGGTGGAAAAGTTGCGGGAATGTGTTGGTGGAATTCCAGAAAACATTCAACCCCCTCCGCCACCCCCTCAGCCATTTGAGACTGTTGCTGTTCACATGGCAATGAGAAAAGTTTTCGCCCAAGTAATTGCCGGATGATATTTCTTAGGTCTACACTACTCACCCTGTGCTGTTCAGGTGGCCAAAGTGGCGCGATTCGTCACCTAAAGTTGCATTTTGTCTACTTGTCTTGAGATAACCTTTGTGTTCGAGAAAATATTGTGCCTAATAATAAGCTTAAAGAGTGCGAAAGAAGGATTTGACTGAGAAATGATTGATTTGTTCACAACAAGGGGGAGATAATACAGTCAGAAGTGGTGTACAGTTCAGCAGAAGTACTTAATAAGTGAAAGTGCTCAAAAGCTTACAATATTCTTTTCCTGAATGCTTATTTGACTGACAAATTAACTCGATTCATTGGATTTCTTTTGATTTTCACGCAGAAACAATTAAAATAATCCTTTTTTTAGGTTATGTGAAGAATTTAGGATAAATTTAGTGAATAATTCGCATTCTAGGATAAAAATTCTTCTTTTCGTAGTCCGAAAGAATGCATATCGATGCAAATTCTCAGCCTTTAATGCCTAGAAACACTGAAAATTGTGTTAAGATTAAACATAACCTCAAAAATATTGATTTGGACTTAGAAACTGTTTATTTGGGAAACTTTCCAGGCGATTTTGTCTCTGAACAAGACTCTGAGTCAGAAATTGATGATTTGTGATCTAAAAAGCCTCCAAACAAAGTCTTTGTAGATTTCTTAGTAATATTTTGAGGTTATGGTTGAAAGATTAGCGAAAGAAAGCGGATTTGTCAGAAGAAGCAACATATTCAAGCCTTCTCTCACTTCCTGAGACTATCGTTGAACTTGTACATCACTTCTGACTCTATTATTCGCCCCTTGAGAGCCACTCTGGAGTGACAGTAAAATTCTGTCAACGATCATAGTAATAATTTAACTTTCCCGGTGTTATTTCGCATTTAAATTGGCTTTTGAATATACACAAATTACTCCATTATAGGTATCGCAAGTAAATGAGATTATCCTGTAATTTCCTCAGCACATCCATTCATCTTCCTCCGTGAAAGCTCTCCCCAGAGTCACTTGCCACGAACTTTTTCACGCCCTGAGCGCGAAGGGGAAAAAGTCTCTCTCTCAAAACACTTGGCTTGTCATTTTTTTTTCCTTCTTCTCCGCACGCTCCTCTTGAAGCCCGCGCGCCGTTAAGGGTGGAAATTGAAAATATTGGCTTTTGAATTTAACACTTTTTATCCCACTGGATATTTGATATTTCGCCCTCGTCCTTGTGCGCCTTTTTTCGGGTGTGATTTTCTTGTTGCGGCGGTGAGAGATGATATGCGACACTGTGCGATGGGTGGGAAACACCCCCAACTCGCCACTCCGTCGTCTCCTAAACTTCCCCATCGTAAGTGGGAAAGTGGAAATAAGTCGGTGGAGAAATCTTATTTTTTATTGCAGCCTCTCGAAGTCGGCGACGCAGCGTCAGTGAACTCATAAAGAGTGGCGAAAAAGTCGTCTCTCCAAGCCCGAGTCTAGGCGGTGCTCAGCCCAGTTATTATTTATTTAATTTAACTGGCAATTCATACTGGCGTAAATTTGCATGAGGGCGCAGGGGGTGGGCGGAAAGTGGTGAAATTCGGAGCCAGCAAATGGGCGACGGGGATTACGGAGAGGGTTTACAACTTAATGGGGAACGGATCCGCTCGGTGAATTGATATAGTGAAACAATCTGACCTCTGAACCCCTCTTTTTCCCTCTCTCTCTTTCCTTCGTCCCTGCGTCCTGGGCGTCCTGGCTGATGGTGTAATAAGGAAGATTTTGCCGTGAGGGTTTCAGATTAAAAGACATCATCCCATGGACGGTTCGGGGGCTGAAAAGAAAGGTTTGGATGATGGTGTTAACAATGAATTTTCCTCCGTTCTCAACTGCTCGGAAATGCCTGAGACACACTCAAAATTGAGGGTCGAAAAATCATCAAATGAAGAGAGGAAAATTAAATAAAGAGGGATGATTCTGGCGAGAATTAATGCGATTGCCGAAAAACCGTCCTAAAACTACAAAACTACAATTCGTCGCTTGAAGTTGGCCATTTTCTCATCCACTTTTCATCCTATTTCTGTTTATAGGAAAAAAATTTGTGTTATTTTGAACAAATTTCTGCTATCAGGAGAATGATTACGATAAATACTCCGTAGAAAATTGGGTTGAAAACTTTTCCAAGGGGGAGATAATGTAGTCAAAAGTGAAGAGCAGACAGAAGTTTTTAATTTATGCAATATTTAGTTCACAATTTTGATTTTTTACTCTCTGAAATTATTTTTTAGGTTATATGACTAGTTTATGACTAAAAAAAATCTGAAAATAGAAATTCTTGCACCTAAAATGAAAAGATTTTCACTTTATTGGTAGAATTGCGAATTTTTACTCAATAAAAATCGTTATTTCAGGAGAAAATGCTAAAATCAAACATAGGGGTAAGTGGGGCAGCTTCAGATTCAAAATGCTGTTCCAACTTTAGGATTTTTTCTTGAAAAATCGGCTGAATATATTGAAATGATCACAACGCTCAAATAAACTCTCGTCTATTGAGCTTCAGAAAATGCCTTTCATTGGGCATTAAAACTGATCCTTTTTCCTCTAAAGGAGAATGAAAATAATATTGTAATTTATCTGAAACTGCCCCGCACGGGGATGTTTCGGATTGCTCTGGGGCAGTTTCAGATTTTCACTGATATTTACCATAAATTCCATTGTGGAATTGTAGAATCGCGGGCAAATGATC
This sequence comes from Phlebotomus argentipes, assembly GCF_947086385.1. Lineage (NCBI taxonomy): Eukaryota > Metazoa > Arthropoda > Insecta > Diptera > Psychodidae > Phlebotomus > Phlebotomus argentipes. Next base: position 105,748 of record NW_026776200.1, on the reverse strand, counting down.
ACTTTGATATCTATTCTACGCACTGACACTGTTTAATTCGCTAAAAATCGCCTTTAAATTACTATTTTCGCGACTTTTCTGGACCCTTGCACGCACTGTCAAAATGTCTGAGCGAAAAGCAAGTTGCCCGTCATTTTTCCTGTGTCGCAACGCCACCATGCGTGAGTGGTGGCAACTTGACGCGCCGCGAAACTTCCGCGCAAAATGTTTCGCGTTTGATGATTGATTTTCGCGTGTATTTTCTCACTTTTCAACTAAGAAGTCGTTTAACGTGATGAAGCAATGCAGCACAGAACGGCACTTTGTGAAAAATCTTCAATATTTGCCACAAGAAAATTTCGACCGTGATGTTGCGTCAGACTGTCAGAGCGCGCTGTTGTCAGTCCGTGGCGATCCGAAGCTGCCCCGTGTGCAGTGTTTGTGCATTTTCCACCACCCACTGAAAAGGCCGTGCCAAGGAGGAAAAGTTCGGGCATATTTAGAATCTCTACTTAACTCTCAATAACCTTTGATTGTGTTTCACGCGAATTGTGGCTTTTTTAATGGAGAAAACACGCAATCAATTCGGCAGCAAAATTCTAGTTTGTGAGTGATTTTCAATTTTCACTTATTTTATCTAAACAGTCAAGGCAATCCTGTGCAAATTTTCGTCAATTGTAGTCCTTAAGGACTACAAACATTGTGTGAAGACCAGGAATTTATTCATGTAAAAATCTCTGAGAAAATTAAGAAATCTGAAACTGCCCCAATCTGAAGCTGCCCCATTTACCCCTAACCTTAATTTTTTTTAAATAAATTTCTGCAATTTTGATTTAGAAATAAAGAAGGAAAATAAATTAAAACACTAATCTTAAGAAAAACACACAAAACTACAATTTTAGCGGAAGAAAATCATAAAATATTGTATGAAAACGTGAATTTTAAAGTTGTCAGTCAGATTTCAGTCAGTTTTCGGTTAGATTCCAGTTATTTGTTGATTTTAGTCGTCTTATAAGCAATCCATGTAGTCTGAAGATCTGGAAAGTGTCTAAGATTTGTCCTACAAATTGTGGAAGTGTCAGGAATAGATTTTAGCTATATTATCTCCGTTTTGCGAAATCCACCGAAATTCTTCTCGCCAATAAGTTAACACGTTCGATGGCGTTAGAGTTGGTTATCAAGATGCTATAAAGCTCGGCTTAATTGGTCTAGAATCACGCTCAATTATAACATAATTAATTACACTTTGTAGATATGTTCATCCTAATTGAGGAGCTTCTCATAGAATATTTCTGAAAAGTTTCTTGTGTGAAAATTCAACTATTTTCACTCTCAAGAGTTCGCACAGATAATAATTGAGAAAGTTGTGCACTTAATAACCCAAATATTGACCGTGTTTTATTTCAAATTAATGAGAAGTTATATATATCTGTGAAATATGTTTTCACACACAAAACTTTCAGCGCACATTTAATAACTTAATAGAAACTCACTAAACATATTCATTTAAAACTTTTCTCCCAATAACGATTTCTATGCAATTTAAAATTTTGTGTTTAAGCAAAGAATTGGCCAAGAAATATGCATTCATTAACGTGTGGATTTTTCTCTAATTTGCTGCTTTTCTTGCTCTAGTGAACGTGCAAAATCCTGGAAATCCTTTTGTCCGCATTCGGGAGAGAAATTCTTATACAATATAAAAGGTGTGAAGATTTGAACCCAGGAGGTTAGATTGTGGAATCGCATTAGTATGCAACCTCTGTTGACTTCTTTTCCAAAAAATTTTTCGCCATAAACGTCGTGATTCCTGCAGCATTTCTCCCTCACATTTATAATCCTCAGACCACTTTGCCCACCTCAGCATTGCTTCTCAGTGGATATTTTTATTCCTTTTGTGTGTGATTTTCACTTAGAAATACTTTGCATTGCTCTGTCTCACCCTGGATATGTAATTCTGCCTCCCTTTCCTTCTGGCTGCGGCACTTTTCGGGGTGGTTTTATTGTCTTCCCAGATTAGATTCCTACTTCCGTCTTTGCCTCTGATTCAATAAATAATAAGGAGGATGCTAGAGCAAAATTGCGTGTAACAAAGGAGAAAACCTTCCACTTTTCCACTCCTCGTCGAAGAACGCCCACGAAATTCACCAGAGTACATTTTGGGGGTGGAATAAATATGAAAAGGTGTCCAAGTTTACTGCGGGCGGAGGAGATTAAACCACTACCACTTTCGTGAGTGGCCGGGGAGGGATTGGGTCTCCATGTGAAGATGTATGGGCGAAATGAGGGGATTTAAAAATCCATCACGTGCCCGTTTCGGCGAAAAAGGGTGGCCACGTGGGGACAGGCGGCGCTGGAACCCCCGGACGGCCTAATCGTGAGACAAGGGCTTGTAATTATGAGAAAAATGACCACAAATGGTGTTAAATTCCACCCAATCCCGCTGAAAACATGCCGCATTCACCGCACGAGACGCGCCCTCAAGGGGGAGACAATACAGCAGAACAGTGTACACCACTTTCTGTCACTTGCACAAATACTTCCGCAACTCTGACAGTGCTTAAAACATGAGTTTCCTCTTATTTTCTTCTCCTTTTCCCAAACTTTATAGATTTTTCCAAGCGTTAGACGCTTTAAAAGTGACATAACCTAAAAATTACATTGAAATATCTTAAAGAATCCTTGAGAGAAACCTATTTAGAATCTTTTACAGACAATCTGGGGACTGTTAATCTGTTATAAATCAACAATGAGCTGAAACTTGCTCTTTTAGAGTAGAAAACCAATTAAAAACCTCTTAAAAATAGTCAATTTTGTATCCTGAAGTAATATTTTAGAGGTTATGATCAATCTTAGCGTAATTAACACAGATTATCATTGAAATCTTGTAATCTTCATCAGATTTTACAAATAGAAAAGTTGAAAGAGCATTTCTTCTTTAGTAATACTTCATAAATTGGCATTTTCCGGTGTAATTAGTCAATTAATGTTGTCTTAAAATAGTCACATAACCTAGACAAGCAATTGCGTTTCTATTGAAGAAAAAAGTGTGAAAAATCTTAAAATATTGCGTTAATTTGCTCTGAAAGTAACTTTTAAACATCTAATATTGGAAATGTTCGAGCATTTCCACTTCCTTAAACTCCTACTGATCTGTACACCACTTCTGACCACACTATCTCCCCCTTGCGCGCTCCCACTTCGGGAAACACGGGTTCCGATTGCTCGCAGAAACCATACGGAAGCGGAACTACGCGGAGTTGGGGCGACAGATGAATGCGATGGCAAACAACGGCAATCCAGAATGACGACAAGTCATGCATATTTAGGACATCCAATAGTTGAGGTGCTTAAATTAAATACAAAATACTCCATTATGTTTCATCCCTTATGCAAATTCACATGAATTGTGGCTTTAGAGAGTCTGTGCAGGGATTACAGGATCCTCGAGGGATTATGAACCTTCTCATGGACATGTGTTTTATCTATTTTGACAAAATACACCGCAGAAACAATCTTTTCTTCTGAGAAAAAACGAGAAAATCTCTCCTTAGAATGAATTATACAGCTTGGCGGGCTTTTGGCGCCATCTGCAGGCAAACACTGTGGTGAATTTCTGCGTGGTGAGAAAATAATCAGATGTTTCACGACATAACCACACATTACATAAGTGTAAACAAACTGTGCAGACGTCGATGAAATCATAGGAAAATGAGTGTTTTACGCAAAGCTGCAGCTCCACTTCTGCACATAAGAAATTCCAGTTTCCTGACGAAGCAATTTCCTCTGCAATTCTCACCAAAACTTCTTTCTCAGTTGCGAAATTTTGGCTCTCAAGTGTCGTGTTGGAGTTGCGGAAACGTCGATGGCGGGAGTGGAATATTTTGCCCAAAATGCAATTCACTGCAGAAAGTTGACACGTCAAAGGTAGTTTTTCCACTTATCAACTGATATTCGCACTAATTTCTGTCTCTTCTCCAGAATTACTTTGACATTTTGGACCTTCCGCTGAACTACAATGTCGACAGCAATGCTTTATCGGTGAAATTCCGGGAGATGCAGAGCTTTCTGCATCCGGACAAGTTCAGCAACAAGTCGCAGGAGGAGCAGGACATCTCGCTGGAGTGGAGCTCGCTTCTGAACAAGGCCTACAAGACTCTCTTGGCGCCAATCAAGCGCGGCGAGTACATTTTGGAGCGCAAAGGTGTGCAATTGCCGAAGGATAACAGCGCTCTGGACCAGATGTTCCTGCTGGAGATGATGGAGAGGAATGAGGAGGTGGATGAGGCAAACACCGACAAGGATTTGCGGCAACTCCTCGTGAAAGCGCGGAAGGAATTGAGTGAAACGTCTGAAGAATTGGCGAAAGCCTTTGAGAAAAGTCGCACGGAAGACGCCGTGGAAATCATTGTGAAGATGAAGTACTTGATTAGTCTGGAAAGTAGCATCAAAGAGAAGTCCAGACGATTGGGATTTGTTGATTAGAGACGATTTGTTTCGTGGAATGCAGAGAAAAATACATTTTTATACTGAATAAACTTGAATTTGCCACCATTTTCACTCCCAATCCAAGTGGCGTCTAGCGGAACTACAGCGATTTTCAAATTCGTCACCAAATTAACGATCGCCTGAATGTATGCGAATTGAAAGGATAATTCACCAAATAGGGCATTGATAGCTCTTATGGGCAGTTGAGAATTTATCTATGCGGAAATTCTCAAGACAAATACATTGAATTAACTTCTAGAAATCACAAATTCTTTACGAGATTGGAAATAAAAATGATCTGAGGAAACCACGGTTTCCTCTTGCTGAGAAAATAGTTTCTTTGACACCATTTTGGATAAATAGCCGGAAAATTCACACTGCCAAGAAGAATTACTCACTCTTTGGGCATGTGTTGAAATAATCTTCATGGGAAAATTGCACACACACACTTCACCCACTAACAAAAGAATGAATCAAGTGAGAAAAGTCCCACGGAATGTCCAACGATGTCTCCTCACATTCAAGCAAAATTCAGCTTCTCTTCATATTTAATTTATTGACATTTATTGAAATTTCGATGTACATTTCAAGGACAAATATACAGAGTATTTTCCATTCTCATCCGATGATGTTCACAAGAAAGGTCATGCGAAAGAAAACAAATAACACTATTTACACGCGCGAATTCAGGACCTCGACAATCTAATGCAAGAAGATTTTTTTTATCACTTACAAGCTAGCGTACAAAATACTGGCTGAAAACGTTCATTTCTTTACTAGATCTCGCCCTCTCTCTGGCTGGACAAAAAGGATTGAATGTCTATATTTTTAACAAATGTCCCCCAAGTGACCTCCTCGCGGCTCTCAAATCCAATATGTCTTCCAATGTCGCCCAAGCACCAAAGTCCAGAATTTTGCCATGTGTCCGCGAGGAGTGAGGAATTTGACTGGCGTGTTGGGAGTTTCAGGAATTCAGAGAGCCTCAGTGTTTCTTGCTCTTCGTCTTGCCGAAGTCCTCGATGATGTCGTACTCCTGGTAGGATTCCGGGAACGTGTCGTAGTACTGGTAGTCGTAGCTGGCGTCCCTGTCGTTGGCCGCGGCGGCAGCTTGCGGCGGTCGCTTCGTGGAAGTCGCGTTGGGTGGTATCGTGGGCGCCTTGGAGAAGGTCGAACTCCTCGAGGCGGACTTCGTGGTGGCCTGGAGGCGGGCCTTCTCCTTCTCCACGCGCAGCTCGTTCCCGCTGGCGGCGATGTTCTGCGAGTGAGCCGTCTTCAGAAACTCATCCTCGGCGCTGTTGGCTGGCGGCAGAGTGGCGGCCGTGGGCTGATAGTTCGTCCCGAACTGGAATCCTCCGCCCGTCGTCTTCTGGAATTTCCTCTTGTGCCCAATCTTGTGCCTGGGAAAGTCCTTCTCGTACAGCTCCGGGTGATACTGTCCGTCGTCCTCGTCGATCTCGACCTTCTGGCCTGGCGCCTGTGTGCTCGTGCTGGGAAGATAGCTTGCGGCTGAGAATTTGTTGTAGGCGATGGGATTGGCGGTCTTTGCTTGCTCCACCTGACTCGCCTTGATGGCAGCGAAGGCATCCACGGGCTTCTTGTACGTCGTCGGCTTGAACGTCGTCGGATCGTACAACTCCTTGGGCACCAGCGTCGAGAACTTCTTCACCGTGGACGGCGTGTAGTTGTCTCCGCTGCGACTCACAGTCTGGTAGCGATCGTAGTTGATCAAGGGCTTCGGTGTTGTCACAATAGGGGAGTTGTTGAGAGCCGTGAAGCCTCTGGGCGAGGAGCTCTGGACTGGGGCTGCCGTGGAGTAGAAGTTGGTGGCGGTTGAGGAGGGAATGGGACTGCTCGTGGCCGGAGGACTAACTTTATTCGTCTGGTAGGGATTGTAGGTGAATTTGCTCTGCTGCACTGCCGTGAGGTCGTAATTGGTGTGCGGATTGAATCTGCTGTCTTGCGGGAAGGTCTGTTGCTGCGGCTGAAGCTGCGTTCTCGCGCTTTGTCCTTGGAAGTTGTTGAAGTTAAAGCTGACTACGTCGTTTTGCGCGGGAGTCTGGACTGGTTTCTGCGTAGTTGGAGCCTGGAAGTTGGATGATTGCTGGAGTGTTGTTTTCTTCTCGCTGAAGTTGCTGGTGAAGTCCGGTGATTGGCGGCTCTTGGCGACGTCTTGGCTGTAGGGTGAGTAGGAGATCAGGGGACTGGGAGAGTGCTGAGGTTCGGCTGAGGTTTTGAAGTTCTGCTGACGATTCAACGTGGTGTAGGCCGGGGTGGATGAGGGAATCTTGAAGATTTCCCTCGATGTTGAGCTTTCCTGGTGGACAGGCTTAACTGTAGACGAGACGGCCTGGAAGTTCTGCTGCGGTTGTTGCTGTTGTGGCCTGAGAAATGACATTGAGAACATGTACTGGTCCTAGGACTTGTCCTATGACGTCTTCTACGCTTACCTGAATGTTACGACAGCAGGTTGAGGAGACGCTCTTGGAGGCGTTGGCCTGAAGGCGTCGCGAGATGTGAAAGAGAACGTTCCTTGGGAGCCCAAATATGGCGGAAGCGAAGATGGCGCAGCTGTGGCAGTTGGCGAGATTAGCTTCGTCGAAGCCACCGTGCTGGACGCGACTTTGTCAGGAGCCGTGCTGATGTTGTTCAGGCTTGAGCTGAATCGGCTTCTGCCTCTCTGCCTGATCCTCACGGACGCCTGCCTGGGCCTGACTGTGCTTGTCGCCGCCGAAGTGCTGAAGTCATTCTCGTAATCCTCCTTGCCGTTGTTGCGATTGTTGAAGAAATTCGAACTGTGCGATCCTCTGAAGATCTCGTCGTTTCCGCCGAATCGCTGGTTGTCGGGGAAGTTCGGGGCCACCGGAAGGGGTTTTGCGGTCGTTGTGGTCGTCGATGGGGGCGTCGGACGGTACTCTGACGCCCTTGAGACACCCGGGAAGTAGTTCCCAGTGTACGAAAACTCATTCCGGTTCACCTGAGGCGGCTGGCTGGACGTCTGCGGGAGCTGCGTTGTGGCTTTTGTGGTTACCACGGGGCGATTGAAGGTGTTCTGCCCAAATGACTGTGAATTTTTGCTCTGATTCACGATCACCTGCTTACCACGACGAGCATCGCCTTAAAGAGAGAATTTTTTCGCGTGTGATTTATTGTCAAAGCGTGGGATTGTCTCAGAGATCTTCCTCACCTGTTTCAGCTCGCTGCAGGTGGAATGTGGCCTCCTCCTCCTCGGCAAATGGCGCTCGCTTGCTCTCGAAGCCCGAACCGATGCGATAGAGGTCGAAATTGTCGCTGCCATAGTACAGGGTGGCCGCCTCGCAGTCCACATCACCCCAATCGGCACAGATCTGCGCCTCCTGGTCAAAGGCCGTGCCGTTGGGACAGAGAAAACGGAAATCTTGCACCTGCGAAGAGGAGAAAAAAGAACATCAAGAGGTCACCGAGCGCCTGTGACTCAATCCACGATCACTTTTCTTGTGTCTTTTCTCGTGCAAGTCTTCCTCTATATATTGAAAATTACTTTTGTGCGGTTTACAATCTGGCGCACAGAAACAGCGCCACGACTCGCGAGACACTTGGTCTTATTGCTTCTGCTCAAAAGGTCAGCCTAGTCTCTTGGGAATATGAAAGTGAGTCTAATTTTGCGCACACCGAAAACACCCAGACTGTTTCTGTGTGTGTGTGTGTCTTTTTCCCGCCATTTCTGCGACCTCTTCGCGGCTCATCTTCATCGTGTGTTTTTTTTTTCAGGGTAAATTGCTCAATTTCACGCGCGCAGAGATGATGAATGAAAGTGCAAATTCACCCAATAATTCACACCCGCGCTCTAGCCTAGAGCGAACATCTTAGAGACTCACCCCAACTCCGGCCACTTTCACGCACACGTGAAACATCTGACACTGCGTCTCGGCGTCCGCATAGTAGCCGCCCAGGATCTTGTCACGGCACGTGAAGCTCGTCCGCGGCATGTTCTCCAGACTGTATGTGGGCCATGGCTTTGCCGATGCAACCTCCAGAAGTCCACAGGAAACTGTGACGATTGCTGCAAGAGAAGAAGTTATAGTCAAATCAGTGGCAAGAATCGCGCGAGAGATTTTGAATGGGATGAGTTAATTGTGGCTTTTCTTGCAATTCTTGGCCAATTTCGCCTTGTCTCAATCACCTCTCCAGGCGCTTCTTCATCCACTGTGACGAAGACATTGAGGTGTCATGTTGCGGGAGTGATATTTTAATTTCCACTCGACAATTCACTACGATCTTTCCCAAAGTTGATGACTCGGTGAGATATAGTCTTTGGGATTGTGTAGAAATCTCCTTATTTATTATTGTTCGTATGGTTCGAGATTTGTTGATGGATTTTCACGCATTCAAGAGTGGCACTTTTGAATAATTTCACTGACAGCCAGCAGAAAAGGTTTGACTTCTCAGTCTAATTAATTCCTCAAACTCTCTGTTGATGTACAAATTTGTATGTTTGACGATCGCGTCCCCCAAAATGGCCTTTTTGGTGGGTGAGGAAAAACATTTGCCAGCAATTCTTGTTTACTTTGCCAATCACTCGCCAAAAACTCCCATTCATTTCTCACATCGCGTCAAAGTGTCTCTCTCTCTCTCGAATGCATCTTACAAATGTTGAATAGAAGTTGGAGACGATGAACTTTCATTTGCAAAATAGCACGCGAGACGATCTCACATAATTCACGAGGCAAAACAAGAGAGTCTCTTTTCGGTTGCATCATCTGAGGCCTCATCTTCATCAATCTTTGGTCGCTGCGCAGCAGAAAGTGGTGACGACACTGATTAGCACGGCATTTTCCCGTCGTCCCACATTTGTTTTGCCAATGGAATTTTGACAATTAATCTCATCGATGTCCAGCAATTAATTGGGAATTGTTACAAAACGTGAAATTTTCCCCCCATCGAAGCCCTTCTTTGGACATTAATCACAAGACACAAAATTGTGCATCTTCCTGCTTTGAATTGTTACCTCACCGCGCTGCCTTATCTCGCCTCTTCTATGCCTCATCATCTCGTGTTTGGTCTATTTTCACGGGACACTGAGTAATAAATTCACTCACAAGATCATGCATTCGTGTTGCAACATCGCCATCAACATTCATGTCTGTGAAATTTTGAAGAGACTCTCGCGTATCAGATCACATCAATCAAAAGCACTGCTTTGCTGGGCTTTTCCACTTGGCCCGAGAGTAGGTGAAGAAAAAAGCGATGAGAAGTTCAGATTATTTGTGGTCCAAGGGGGAGATAATCTCCCTTAAATCTCTGTGAAGAATTTTCAACTCTTCAGACATTTTAAAACGGCTCAAAAGGCATTTTTCATCGCTGTTTGTCACTCTTATTTTTGACTAATATCAATCTAATCCAGGTTTTCCGTTTCTAGAAATTTAGTCTCTTCAAATGCTTAGATTTCCAATTCTAAGAACGCTTCTTAATGTCTCAATCATTATATTATGTTTTAAAGGTTTTAAATCAATCACATAACCTAGAAAAACGATAAAATTGATTTCACTAAGCAAAATAAATTAGGAAATGCTTCAATTTGTTGAAACAGAAACATTCTGGCCTTAATATCTGCCCCTTGGAATTGTCGAGGCTTCAGTGCTTTTCCAACCTCTTCAAGACAGTCAATTATGTTGAGAAGATTGTTTGTATGATGATAAGATATATTTGGGTTAGAAATCATCTCTCTTGATGCAGAAAAAAAAGCTCTGAAGGGTTGAAAAATGTTGGCAATATTTTTCGGATTATAATTTATTGCCTACAATTTGCATTAATTTCCACTAAAATTTGCAGTGAAAATCAATTTATCATCGATTTGATAGTGGAATAAATTTTCCAAAATTGGGCAATTCATTAGTCGAACACACAAAATGATAAATCAAAAATTGCAATAAAGCTGGTGAATTAAGCGAATTTGTATGTAAATCAAATCGTCACCACAAATGTCGATTACGTGTGCGTAAAAGCCAAAATATGTTGAGAGCATCTGTCAGCCAGATTAATGCCATCATCATAAGTGATTTTCTAACCCTTCGTTGCGTCAGACAAGAGTGAATCATTCCACTGACCTTCCAGAGTCTCCGATTTAGCGAAATGCAGCAACATTGTGAGCATTTAAATGCTAATTCCCAAGCCTACGTGATAATGTTTCCAGCATGGAAAATTGTTGAGTGTTTTTTCTGCAAGGTGTTTGATGAAAACGGGCGAAAAATGAGACGATCTTGCAAGAGTTTCAATCTCAAAAGAGAAGCTGAATTGAAACGGTTTCTGGATCAGCTTGAGCAATTCTTCATTATTTCTTTTTTCTCTTTCTTATTATTGTCTATATATCGCGAGACAGCAAACAAAGTCGCGCACTTTTGCATTGTGGAATATTGTTGATTGCATTGACGGTGAAGATTGAATTGAGCCAAGAGTATAAATAATGCGGCGAAAAACGGCCTAATTGAGCAATTGTAATCAAATGCTGGAAGTCTGCCGGTTTGGATGCCAAGAAAGCCTCATCATGTGGGCGATCGCTCGTCATTGTGTCTTGGCGGTTCTGATGGACACAAGAAGATATGGCGGAAAAGGGAAAGTCATATTGTGGCAAATTAGTGATTTATCTTCTTCTCTGACTTTCGTGCACCTCCGAAGGCTTTTTTTTCCTCCTCTCCCGCATTGATGTGTGTAAGAAATGAAGTTCGCATCTTCATCAGAAGATCCACTGATTTGGCGGCGTCTCTTCCTGAAACATCGCCCGTTTTTTGCCCGCCAATCCACAGCAATTAATCACAAACACTCAATCGATTAATGGCAAGTGATTCAGAGCTCAGCTGCAATTTGCACCATCATGAGATCATCTTCCGTGCTTTTTTCCAGCCTTTCTCCATAAAATCACATTTCGATCATCAGAATCGTGGCCATAAAATTGATTGTGCTTTTTGCTTCAATATATTCAATTAACTTTGCCCACAATGAAGCTGTTTATGCAATGACGCCTCTTTTCACTCAAAAAAAACCCTCTTAAACTGTTTCCTAAAAGGTGCAATAATCATAAAATGTGTTGTGGCAATTAAATATCAAAGAAGAAGCTCAATTTATTTGAATAAAATACTATAAAAAGCATTCTCTCCAAAAACTCTGGGAGAAAATAACAATTTCTTATTAGTTTTGCACTCAAGATTTGAAACCAATCAACTTTCAAGCTTTCCAATCACTAAAGGTTCGTAAAACCTTTTATTGTGGACAATTAGACAGACAAATCATTCATTTATCCCTTTTGTAGATCGATTCGTGCTTTAATTAATGCTAGAAAGCACTTTGTGGCCACAGTGGCCAAAATTGAATCTCAACACTTTTGCTTCAGGAAATGCGTGGAGAATTGAAATAGTTTTCATTTGGCTCAAAAAGCATCAAAAAAGCTCCATTTGTTCATGTTTAAATCGCAATCAACGAAAAGAGATGACAGATGTCAAACCCATGCAAAATACTGTCACAAGAGTAGAGACATCTATCTGTCGAAAGAATGTCAGTTAAATCTTCTGATGTGCAGAGGCGAAATGCACTTAATAAGCGTGGAAATCCCATCTCAAGCACTTTCTAGTGTTAATTATTATGCAAGGAATACAAATTGTTGTAGTACAAATAATAAAAAAAAACATCTTATAAGGTCGCAGATGCAAAACATACAAATTGATTAGCGTCGTTTTTCAAAAGAAGTTTTTACAAACAAATTAAGAAATAAATCTTCTCTTTTTTCCTCCCTGCACTTCAACGAAAAAACCAAGAAGAGGTCAACGGAGTGTGGTTGATGTTGTTGAAAGAGGCAAAAAAAGACTTCCTCCCACGGAGAGACCTCGAGTGATTCCCAGTCATCTCTCCGGCCGACACCTGTCCACCCCCCTGACAATTTCCCGTGACAGAGAGTGAAAGCACGGCGTCTCGATTGTTGCGAGATCGATTTCCTAATTGTGGCCAGAGAGGCGAATTCGCACCGTTCGCGTCTCTTCAGCGGAACAATAATTAAGTTCTTTCTCTTCACCCGCGCAATTTGTGCTCCGGCGATGGGACAAAAGTGCCGCGCCACGCAGCGCGTCTTGAAGAAGACGACGACAACCCAAAGAAATGCCGGAGAAGATGCTCGAAGATGTGTGAAAGGAAATTACTTCCATGTGTCGGCCAAAGTATTGGATCTCAATAGCTGACTGATGTTCAGCATGAGTGTTTGGAATTACAATTACAACATTGCAGGAATAGTAAAACTATTCAAATTGTATAATGCTGTGAGATTTGTAATGATTTTTTTTCTCCATCTGCTCTGCGTACTGTTTTTTTTCCTCTGCATTTGCCCACCGTTTTTCTCGCGCAGAACTCTTCATTGTGCACAACTTCACTCTCTCTGATTAATTGTTACCACGCGGGCACAGTGGAAACAATATGAATTCTCCGCTCTTCTGAACTCTCCACGATCAGGAACTCATTAAGACAAGCGCCAGAAGGTGGTCGATGAGATGACGAAATGGCAGCGCAAGTAAATATTCTCTGTCCTATTTTTCCAGGCGCTTTTTTTTCTCACCGCGCTGAACATCAAAAAGTCGTTAATCCACTGCACAATTTCGTGGTATTTCTGTCAACGGTCAAATCACTTCCTCATACTGATGATGGCGTGACATGAGATGTGATCATCGGCAGTCCAGTGTCTTTTCCCACACCTTCAATCAATGCATTCCTCAATCAAAGTCATATTAAGTCACTTTATGACACAATTTCTCTCCTCTGTGCGCCTCAAATCAAAGACCGTCCAATCAATTTCAGTCTCATTTCTCTCTTTTGCGCGCGCATTTCGACTAATCAGATGCCCGCGAGGCTCATATTTTCACCAGCAAAAAGCAAGACCTCCCGAAATTGAAATAATAACTGAGAAATAATTGTGCTTAGAGCGATTACAGACTCATGGATGATCCACGAGTGTTAAGCGAGTGTATATCGCGCGATATATCGAAGGATCATCCAGTATTTTCGGCGTTCGCGACGGCAGCGCGCTCTATTGAAATTTCCCGAATCATTTGACAAAGTGTTTGACACCTTTGACGGCTCAAAATGGCGGATCTCTCGCGAAAGATTTTCTGAACTATTAAAATCATTCAATTCTTCTGCAAATAATCCATTTTTGCAATTTTATCGTAAAATTTCACGTTTTTGACAAAATCTAGACAAAGAGGAAATTGAGAGATGATCCCACTTGGCGCCGATTCGAGGGTAAACCCTCGGTGTGTAATCGCTCTGCGATCGAAGATGCGTCGCTCAGTCTGTGCGCGAGAAAAATAGGAAGTTGGAGAAATTCTCCGCGCGCGGTGATTATGTGTTGATGATGGAGATGCTGTAATCCATTCTCGTGTTCATGCAACTAATCACAATTTTGCCCATCTTGCATTAAACCCAGAGCTGTTTGTGATGCAACGCATAAAGCATCAAAACCATGGACAATTTCCGCCCCGAAAGCGCATCGCCGCCATCAAGGTGTTACTCATCTTTCCCTCCCAATTCCACCGCGTGTTAAATTCCACCATTTACGGGCGCCAATTGACGTGCACACGAGATAAATCATCATTAATTGATTAAGTGTGTTTTGCTAAAGTGATCTCCTCTCGCGGGTCAGCAACTGCGCGTGATGCAATGCGGTTTTTTTGCAGGTGCGCGATTCTTCATAATTATTTTCCGCGTGTAGACCAATTTTTGAGCGATTGCAGAGTGATCGCGCAATGAGGCAAAAAAGCTCTCTCGGACTTCTCATTGAGCGCTCATTGCGAAATCGTTTTGTTCCCATGTTTTCCAAGCCATCGAGCCAATGAAGAATGGTCGGTGCGATATTTGCGATCGAACATGTGATCTTGTTTGATCTTGGCTACTTGATCGCCATTAATGAGTGTTAAGATCACGGGTGGGAAATGTTTAACCAAGAGGATCAAGAGGTTCAAATAGAGAGATCACTCTGCCAAGGGGGAGATAGTAACTGAAAATTCCCAACAAATCCACTTATTAAGTTATTTTGTACATTTTAGGACTTTTCATTTCCATCATCAGAAGATTTTCGTTGATATAATCTGCGTAATAAGCTCAAAACTATTGCTTTTAAACGTAAAATTGTCAAAAACTCGTGAAAAAGACATTCTTTAAACACCAAAATGATAGTTTTGAGGTTATGTTAGACATTAAAATTGTCTTTTTCACTACAAAACTTCAATAATTGTCTGAAATTCTTGAGGAAGCTCAATTATTGCTATAAGAAATGAGCTAAATTGTTAATAGAAGCACAAAGATGAATTTGTAGCTCAGTTTGCTCAGTTTATCACACTGTCACAATTCGAAAATGAAGAAAATCAAACCAGTTGTAAACTGTGTCCAGGAGCAGCAGGAAGAGAATAAGAAGACAAAAACAGCTTAAAATTCTGTTTTAGAGAAGAAAAACTGTCAATTTTTGAGCAACTAAGGGAACTTTTTGTGCTCTTTTCATGCATTAAAGCCAATTCGTTCTTGTCATTGCTAATCAAGTCATAGGTTTTCGATTTGAACCAATCTAAGCCCACAATTAAGTTCTTTGTGCTCAGTTAAACTATGGAAAAGTAGTGTGATAATTTCTTTACACAAGTGAAATATTCAAGAATGTTGAAACACTTCCATTTTGTCCGCAATATCTCCCCCTTTTGCTGCATACTAAATGATGAATTGTGGGTCACAACGGGCGAAGATGCAAAAAGTGATCTTTTGCACAATTTTTGCGATCCTCCATCGCCGATATGTGTTGCTAATCTGAGCTGAGAATCTCCTTCACTTCGCCAGCGAGTGGCGATGCATTGAATGCATCGTTGGGAGAATGATGACAACGCAATTACCGTCAAGATGGTCAAAAGGAGTCATCAAGAGTTGAATGGGCACAAAATGTATCTCTCTAATGGGCAACTGAATGGGTGGCTTCTTTTCGCAAATGCACACACACACAATTGATGATTAAATTGTGATCGTAAATCTCAAAGACACCCAGAGACAAACCACAACCTCCTTGCGGCCATTATAAGATATTATTGCGCCTGTGCAATTTTCTCACCGGGTGTGAAAATCCCGCGAGGTGGTCATGTTGCAATCGTGCATTTTATAATTATCTCTTTTGGGATTTATTGCCTTATGCGGGTGGGTTTTGAATAAACCTCGACACTCTCATTTGTCTCTCTCGCTTCCTCGCCATGTGAATTTTAAAGCCAACGCGCGCTTTGGCGCATTATGCGAAATCACACAGTGGAAAAATATGTGTATTGCTGAAAATAAAATCCACCTTACACTGGGAAGTGAGTTTTGGGTGTGTGAAATTAAAGAGAGGAAAATGAAATCTATTTCCCCGACAGTGCGTCTGAAATGTCGTGTGCAACTTCTGGGAGATTTCTGAGACACTGTCTGAGTCCATGGCGAAATGATATATCTTTGTTGCGCGAGAGATTCGCATAATTAGTCATTACCAGAGAGATGAACAGCGTTTTTTTTTGGTCATTGACACAGATTAACAAATAATTTTATCACTTCTTGTTGAAACAAGAAGTTTTTGAGACGCTGGAAAAGAAGGTGAAGAGAAAACTTACCAATAAAGTAAAATATAAATCCCATTTTTGCCTAAACTCCTTGAAGAGAATCTTTCCGCGGGGGGTGGAAAAAGATAGAGAAGGACAAGAGGAGGGAAGAGTTAATCCTGCGAGGCACAGTTCACTACACAAAATCACCCGCACAAATCACAAGGAATTTGTCCATATGAAAAATTTACGGAGAAGGAGTTGAAAGTCCCTTTCTATGCATTTAAAGCACCGAAGAGGATGTTCTTCTCTGTCCGCAGGAGCTCCCAATGCCACAGATCGTGTCAGGGATTGATCATGGGTGATGGCAAGAGTCCTGGACTCGGTTCACACTTGAGGCTCACTCTCACTCTCTCGGCTGCACCAGAGTTTTTCGGTTCTGCGGCAGACACGGCGGTGCACAACTTGTCTCTCTACTGCTCCAAACGCGAATGACGCGGTGAGTGAAAATGAAAGGAAGATCTAAGGTTGCTCGACGCCAATCTGCTGGTGTTCCAAAGAGATTGCAACTCGATGGGGTCATCATCGAGTCTCTCTCACTCCCTCTCGCGCTGTTTTGGCGGGAATGGCGGAATCACGATGCTCACGTGTGGGAATCCGCAGCCTCGCCTCGCTCCACTCGCGGCTAGAGCTCTGGCGCTCTAGCTAGAGCGCGGCCGAGTCGCGTCTCCCAGAGATTCATCTCTTGGGCATCTCCACCGCCGCGAAGCCAGGGAGTGGGAGTGTGGGAACACGGCTCCGCACGGAGGACTTCTTCATGAAAATATTTTAAGAGGCCCCCATTGAATGCGAACTGAAGAAATATGTTGGGGAAATTGTGTTCTCTTTCAACACTCGCCAAACCGTCAACTAATTGATATTTAATTCGCGCCCCGATGCGACTCGCGCGCATCATCGGAAAAATCGTGGTCAATCACTCTCACCCGATTGGACTGGGATAAAGCGATCACCAGAATTGATGACCGATGGTGTGGAAAGGGCACGAAAGGTTCAAAACTGTTGACATTTTGATCCCATACACAAGTTTTTTTTCTGCCCGAAAAGCTCTCAGACAAGCTCATCAAGAGAGACTTCAATGCGTGTTAGATAATGCCATCGTGAATTTAACATTCTTTCACTCTTCTCAGCAACATTGTCTCCGTTCGTGGCACAAGATCAGGCTCCTAAAGATGTTCGATGTGATTAAAATTATTCCACGGCGCACCTCAATGTGATTGTGATTCAACATCTCTTGCACTTTGTGACTCAAAGTGCCACGAGAAACAATGAGGAATGCAGAATGAAAGATTGAATTCCGCAAGAAACTCATCTTCAGTCTTGCTTTCTGGATCGAACAACATTCCTTCGGCTGATAGATGTCTCCACTGGCGTCTGTGTATTTTGTATGGCTTTGACAGCTGTCATCTGGCCACACTGGCCAGTTGACAAGTGCTTCGGAGGATCTTTTTTGGTTTATCACGAGTGAAAAATGATCTAATCGGGCTTTTTTTGACGATTTTTGCATCCAAAAAAGGCTTTTTAAATTATCTACGCATTTCTCAAGGGGAAAATCTTAATACCAGATTTTTAAGGAATCAAAATGATCTCAATTAAATAATTAAATATTAATTTTTAGTTAAAAAAAAAATTGAATAAAAACAATCAAAAATGATTATTTTCCAAGTAAAATTGCAAAATAATCCGAAAATTTAATATTTTTGACAAAATATTTAAAGAAATTTAATTATATATAAATATTTTCAGAATATTAAATAAAAAAATAAAATAAAATAGCAAAAACGTCACAAAAATTTGTCAGAAGCTAGATTTCAGCATCTTAAATTAGGAAGAAATACAATCGGAACTCCAACGTTCTTTTAAAGTTTAACGTTCTGCCCTCTGGTGGCTAAATGCAGAGAAAAAAATCAAATATCAAATAATCAAATAATGACAAAGTTAAGTGCTTTCTAGTCCTAAAACAACTGCACTTGATACTTTTCCGGGTATATCGAATTGTGGAAACCTCACTGTCGCTCCTATTTCGTCACTTGCTCTCACATTTGAAGCACTAAATCGCTGAAGATACAAATTTATTGAGAGGGAGTTGCAATTGTGAATTGAAAGTTCTGCGATGGAATTCAAAAGCGGAAGACGCGTGCGATGATAATTTTCATCCATGAGAAATCTCTTCTCGTGTCGTTTTAACAATTTTGCGATCTTACACAAAAATATATCCACATAAACACACATTACTTTCGAAACATTGCCATGGGTTGGATAACAATTGAGATACTCTTTTGCGGGAGCGCAGAAGAATGCACGCGCGACGCCGGGGATGAGCTTGGCCGGAGGACCAGGTGTGGTTCATCTTCACGTTTCTTCTCCACTGGAGGCACGAGAGAGAAAAAATTATGGAGTGAAACAACGTGTCCTCACCCGATTTCAATCTCCGCCAACGTACAATTGCTTAGAGGTGTGAATTTCTCTAAGTATTCGCGCGACTCTCACTGAGAATGCACGCCAAACCGCGTTCTCATCTTCCACGGTGTGAATTGCCTGACATTCACATTATGCTTAATTGATCTCTTCGCTGGAGACTGACTGTCTTGTCCTTGCTCGCGAACTATTGAAGAATTCAGTACGCGGATGCGAGCGACTCTTGCATTATCATACAATTTCTCATTAAAAATGTGTGCTTGGAAAAGAACAAAGGCCGCGCGGATAAATCCTGACAAGTCAACAATTAAGACGGGAAGCTTGGCGTTTCGGTGACGAGCAGTTCTATGTCTGAATTTTGATTAATTCACAATTCTCTCTGGTCCTAATTGGGCCGTCATTTGCATAATTTTGAGAGATAAATCGCCAGTGATGAGTGGCTTATTATTCAATTTGTAATACCTCATAAACACTTTGTTCTCCACCAACTATGCGGTTATTTGCATATAAACAAGTGACCAAGACTCATTTTTGGCAAACACTGACCGTCAAGGGGCCGGTCAGTGAGTGAAGTGAAGCTTTGCCAGAAACTTCTCTCAATGGACTGCGTCTTAGACACATGATTGCCCCTCTAATTTGAGCCAAAAAGGAACCAGCAGAATCAACCTTGTGTCGGTTTCTTATTTGAAAAATCGCGCCTTCGCTTGAGATATTAAAATATTTTCCCACAAAAATCACCACACACGATTTGCATGTATTCAAATTATATAAACATCACTGTCAATGCTGGGGTTTGGAAGATGAATTACATTTTTTTTCTCTGCAACTTCGCCACCATGCGATCGAGCATAATGTCAGGAATCAATGTGCCAAATCACCAACAGAGTTGATCATGAGAATCGATGGAATTTGATGAGAAAGTTGTTTTAATCATTCATTTACCATTTTGAAGGCATTCAAATCGAAACACCATCGCGGCGTGATGAATAAGAATCGTTACCATCAGAGTGAATGCAAAGACAACACAGAATTTGCCCTGCATTGTCCGCCAAAGTACAATTGATGATATTTGCATATGAGAATCGTCAAAATACTTCTCCTGAGAATATTATTTTCACATTTCGCAATCACTCGCTTTGTCAAAGAAGAACGCATATTTCTAAACACATTTCCATCAGGATATTTGTCAAGACGCTGCATTTCAAAACACTCCCTTATCGCTGCCCAAAGATCACCCAAAGAAACTCTTTTCCTCCTCAGCGAGAGTGCAACGAGAGAGGCGTTTTTCTTTGCTTCTATATTTCCACTCTCCTCTTCAAGTGTATAACTTTCTGCATTTTTAATTCCAACAAAAAACCTGCGCTGCATTGCATAAGACTGTCGTCGGAGTGAAGAAGAAGAGAGGAAGATAAAAATGCACTTTTCATAAAACTTAAACGTAAACGTGTTAAAACTAAAACAATGGTGAATATTTCGCAAAGCTCAAAAACTCACTGGCAATCGTGATAAGTGTGCTCTACTTTAATTACCTTGCAATTGACTTGGCAATCAGAGAATATTTTCTCACTTTTTTAGGCTTTTTCTTCAAGAACACTTTCCTTCTGATTGATCTGCATTTGCAGAATTTCAGAAAGAAAATAGTAATAATAGTGTTATCTACCTGATCGACCCACTTTTCGCTCCTCTTTCCATGTTCAGCTGTTAACACTCTGCTCCCGATTCTCAGACAATCGCAAACATTGTGCGAAATACAGGTGATAAAGCGAGTGATAACCGTGAATCGCGTGGAGGGAGTTTAGAGGTGAAGGTGTCCACATAAAAGCCATTATTCTGCACAAATTAACAGTCAGACATTTGTGAGTAATTCCAGTGACAACAACTATTGCGGAAAGTGATTCACTGAACTTTGCATTAGAAGAAATATGTTCAATTCAGCATTCAAAATCCTTCTTTTTGTGGCTCTTTGTGCAATGCTGACAATGCTTGTGGCTTCTGAAGAAAGATACGCGAACACACAGACAATTAAGAGTATGTATAATTTGAGAAAATAAAACGTCACAACGTATTAATTAAAACGCACTTTGTTTAGAGAAATTAAGTATAATTGGACTGCACAAGGGGGAGATAATGTGGTTAGAAGTGGTGTACAATTCCGTTGAAGAAATAAGAAGTGGTTAAGTTCAGATATTCGCAATATTCAGTTCATTTCTTGGGATCTCTGTTGATTATTATTCTTCTATTAATCAATTCTTATCCAGGACAGCGTTTTGACATATATTTTCTAGGTTATGTGACTTATTTAAGACTAAATAAAAGCTTAGAAGAGAGATTATTGTGCTGCAAATGAAATTATTGTACACAATCACTGTACAATCGAGATTCTGCAAATTTAGTGATAGAAAACGGACTAAAATCAAACATAACCTCAATTCTATTTACGTATCAGTTAGATTTTGGTTAGATTCTAGTCATTTTTCAGTCATTACTGATTTTGATCTCATTAATCGTTTCATTCTAAGACTGGTCAAATAGAAACAAGAATTGAAACTTCTGAGAAGAGTTGAAGAATTGCGGAAGTGTCAGGAAGTGATGTACAAACATCAGCTATAACATCTCCCCCTTGAGACAACAAGTGAATTTTGCTACGAAACGTTGATCTAATTTCTCTTATTTCCTCTCAATCTGACCAGAATGCGATCCTCGCGTGGCAGAATGCATGGAAAGATGCGGCGAAGTTGTTCAGCGACCAGACGAATATTGTCCTGGAAGCCAAGTTTGCTGCACGCTCGTCGGTTAACTTCATCCTCATCCGGATTGTGTGCATTTTAGGCAGGAAATAAACTATAGATTGTGTAGTTTTGTGGTGGAAAATAAAAAATTGCAGTGCTTTTTCTCATTGTCTACTGCAAATTCTGGATTTATTGTGTGTTGGAATATGAATTTCATTGAGTCTTTTCTGCACTCAAGAGTCATAATGTTCGGTGTCGTCACACGAAAGCAGGTCGTTTTTGCCTCGCTGGATGGAATGAGAGGCAAAAGTTGTAAAGGTTTTCGTGTAAAATCTTGTAATAATTCTCCATTCATTTTAAAAGCGCATTCTCTCTCCATGTCTCGACTGGGCTTCTTGTCGCGCCGCTCGCAATCTGGAGAATCGCACACACTCAAGCTTTTGTCTTAATTCGATAAAATCTCGAGCATTATATGTAAATTTCAGCACTGGCCATTGTTACTTGCCAAGTTTAAAGGCAACTTTAGCATTTGCCAACTGCGCGCGATCGTCTTCGGATGGAGAGGAAGCCGATGTGCGCCATTCTCTGGGCAATCAATGGAACTCCTCGGGGCGGAATCCGATCGATCCACCCCTTCAATGGGTCAACTTTTCCACACTCAAAGCTCCTCCGGTGGCTCCGAATCGCGCACCTTTCAGTGGCTTTAGGATATCAAATAAATCTCCGCTGGAAATGCGTTGAAGGTTCGCCATGTCTCTGTGAATCGCATTCTCACGATCCATTTCCAGTGCATCGTGTTCGCGTTTGTGTTTTAATATCACCACTAATGAATAATTTGACATCTCAAAAGCGATTAGAACGGATTTAACGACGACGACTTCATCGATTGCAACACCTTTTTCTTCAACATAAAACCTCGCGATGCGAGAGATGCATGAATGTTGCACTTTTCTGGCAAACATGAAGCGCTCGCGAGCGACTCTTCTGGCCAATTATGAGGTCGATTCTCGACGCTCTTTCTCGCCACTCTTCTCGCCATCTTCAGCAGCAACGCAGAGTCACAATTTATTCACTCGCGATGGCGATCTTGAAAAGCTCCGTGAGCTTTTCGCGTGTGTTTTTTTTCTGTGGGCAGAAATTCAATTGTATGTTGCCCAAGAGTAAATGTCACTGCCAGAAAATTCATAGACTTGCGTGCGAGCACAGTAATTGATCAGCTATCGGAGGGCATCTCGCGATCCCCGAGATTGATTAATTAAATTAACTTCTTGGGCAGAATGCACGATGTGCGTTCTGCAAGGGGGAGAAAATATAGTCAGAAGTGTTCAGAAACATGCAATATTCACTTCCTGACTTTGAATTTCCTTCGATTTTTACATATAATCAATTAGAAAAAATCTTTTTCTAGGTTATGTTACGAATCTCAGATAGATTTAGTGAAAATTTCGCATTTTAGCACCAATTCTTATGCTCAAGTCCGAAATTAGGCATTTTGAATGCAATAAATATTTCTATTCTAACCCTTTGATGCCAAGAAACACTTTAAACTGTATTGAACTCGAACATAACCTCAAAACTAGGCGTTTGGACTTGGAAAATGTTTATTTGGAGAAATTTCTGCATGATTTTGTCGCTGAATAAGCAAATTTAAGCTCATTGGCAAGATTCTGTGATCTAGAAAGCTTTCAAACAGAGTTTTTGAAGATCTTTTAGTGGTATTTTGAGGTTATGGTTGGAAAAGGCGTCTGAAAAGGCATTTTTAAATACATTTTTGCAGAAATTTATTATAATTTGGGGATCATTGTGGAAACAGTCCAAAAAACTTCAAGTTCTTGAAGTGTCCGGACAAATTTGAAAGTGTTTAGAAGTGGTGTACAGATTTAAATCGTACTATCTCCCCCTTGGCGTGCTGAAGTTGCGGCGAATTCTTGATTTCCTTCACCCAAACCATAAACTGCGCGATCATTTATTAGCGCCTCAAAAGCACAATCTTTGTCCAAATGGAGATTCCTCAGATCTCGCTGACCTCTTTCTAGGACACATTCGCGGGATAATTACAGTCAGAAGTAATTGCCAAGCGTGTCATCGTGGCGAAATAAACTCTTATGCTATGTGGCTGGAAAAAAAGCATTGAATTTCCAATGAAGATTCGCCGCATATCTAATCACATATCAAAGAGGTAATTAACATTTTAGAGTGACAAATTTATCGCGTGAGATGACAGGAAAATAACTGGTGGGAAATCTTGGCTTTTTATATGATCAGTTTTCTTCACCACACGATAAGGATTTTATGGGATTCGCGTGCTCTTTAGCACCGCGAAGGTCATCTTAAATGGTAGCAAAGCGAAAAAATGCGTAAAAACGATTTTCTCAAAAGTGGAATCTTCAAATTTCTTGTCCAAACTCTTATATGGAAATTACTTTTTTCTGCCATTCATCTTACAAATGTCAATGATATGGGAATTTGAGGATTTATCAATGAAAGGAGAGTTTTTGTGCCACTTAAGTCAAGTAATTATAAGACAAACACTCCATTATAAGGTGATAAACCGTCAAGTATGGAAAAATTGTCTATTAAACTAAGCCTCTTAAGATTGTAAAAGTCAAGAAGATGGTGCAAAAAATCATAAAATAATATTGAGGAATTTCCTTGGAGAAGCGCGTCGAAGAAAGACAGTTTTTTCGTTGTTGTTTCCACAAAGATCACAATCTCGCGGTAAATTCTCTGTTAATTGCAGAAATATGCTAAACTCTTCGCCAGTAGCTAAATTGATTGTTGCACCACTTTTTTGGCGCCCTCATTTTCTCGCATTGTTCAAATCGCGAGGTGTTTTGGGAGAAGAAGTCATAAATCTCATCAATTTAATATGTTTGCTTTTTGTTATTAACTCCCCTGGCGCACAAGTTGGCCTCTTGGCCGGCAATTCTCCACCTGGGTTCGTATTGAATTTGAATTGCAGAGAGCCTCTGTGTCACTCTTGCACAATAGTTGTGCGGCGCGTACAAGAGATGACACCGTGGGATTTGGTGGATGAAGAAGATACACTGGATCTCAGACGCTTCCTCGCGCTGTAATACAGATTTTATGTAACAGCAGCCAGCGCTGTGTCATATCGCTTAGCATTTTGAGAAATAGTTGTCTTGTAACTTTCCCACTTTTACTATCACTCGCGCGGTTTGGCTTCTTGGCCTTCTTCACCACCTCATCGGCACTGAGAGAAAATCCGGCAAGAATTTAGTCGATTCCGGCAATTGTTGGAAGATTTTCGTCTCGAATTTTTCTGCTTGAATTTATCTTTCATCTTCTTAAGGCTTTCCTAATATAACTTTAAATGAAAACAGCTTTTTACGGGTTTCAAAAACGATTAAGACATTTTATTCCTTGATTTCAATCCCAATTCAAGTAATTCAGGAATATTCTTTATTCTAGTCTTTACTAATTTCAAGAAACTTTGCAAACCTTTTTTTCAAGTCTAACAAGTCTGGAAATTTTGTCTCGATTCAAGATAAATTCGAAAAATCAAGTTTATGATTCAAAAACATAAGTTTACGAGTTTAGGGCTTAAAAATAGGTACATTGCAAGACCATTTAGGGAAACTAATCTCAAGAATGTTTGATTTCTTGGTTCAAGAACGCTTGATTTCTCCGAGTGTCGCTTCGTCAATGCAAAATTCACACAATCTTAATGCGCCACGACAAGGCGAGACGCGCGATAGCTCTCTTGAGATCGAACCTCCGTTCTTCATGCTCAACTTATCAGATTGAACAAATGATGTACGATTTATTAATGGTTCACTTATTGACTTCTCTATACCGTCATAATTTCTACAAATTTTCCGTGGTTTCTCCGCAATCGCATCGTGCAATCTCTTTCCTCCTCCATTCTGTGCGCGGCGTCTTCATGCTGAGAGCATTCTTGGAATCGTGATTAAAAAATCCTCAGCTCTTCTTCACGACGCCAAAAAGGTATGTTGGTGGAAGAGGTAGCTTTGTGCATTGAAGATTTCATGGAGAATCTCCGTGTGTGTGAGAAATCCTATTAGCGTGCCCAAAATGGGGTTTTTCTTTGAGCAACAATTGACGTGCCGAAAATAAGAATATCAGTGACAGTGATGAGAAGGCGCATAACTTTCGCAATTTGTACATGTTAATTATGGTAATTTCTTGAATGAGCCATTACTCCATTTAAACACGAAAATGTGTATCTTTTAAAATTTATTGCCACAATACTCGACTATTTGTTCATCTTCCGCGGCCAGAGATTGTCGGTTTTTTTTTTCTCCTGCTCAGCATTTGACGGTTCTCTGGTGCTTTAGCAATTTATCTGCAAAATGAGATTTTATATTTTTCAAGAGTTAATCTCTTTTTTCTCTCTCTAGAGCACTAGAAATCCAATTGACTTTGAGCGCAAATGCCCATCAATTACCGTAGAGACTCGCTGAGAGGCCTTGTGAGTTCGTCTTCCTATTGACAATCAGGCACGTGATTTGTGTGCCATTGTCGAAGAGTCTTGTCTTGAGTTTCCGCAACAGCGGCTGAGCAGCGACGAACCTGTGACTGAACACGCTCTCCAGTTCATGGAGAAATCGCGTCTCTTTCTCCAGACGAATTTCCTGGCTGATCTCGTGCAACAGCTTAATATCATTCACAGCGATTCCTTGAAAAAAATCTCCACTTTATGCAAGACATTCAGCGCATTCTCAAGCGCACTTCAGCTGAGTTTTGCAGCAAAGGATTTAACTTTCATATTGAGCTCGTGCTCAGAATGCAATTGATATCGCGCAACGCTTTTTTTTCTCTCTCATTTCTGCGGCATCACGACAGTATTTAATAAAATAATCCACCATTCGAAAATCGATGTGAATGCAGAAGTCAAGACAGACTTTCAAATATTGCGAGAGATTGTCTTAGCTTGAAAAAGATGTCATTCAAGCTGCGCTATTGGGAATTTACTTGGAAGATGACTTTTTGTGCGTTAGAAACTCACGCAGAGTCACAAACATTTCCATCAAATTACATCTCTCTCTCTCTCTCTGTCTTTGTAACTAATTCAGTCGGTGTTAATTTCATCAAGTTTCTCATGTCTTTTTTTCAGGATTTTCATCAACACCCATGTAATGACTTTATTAGGTGGAAAACTAATCATTTCAGGCCCTCAACTGAGTACAGAAATTGCTGTCAATCGACAAAAACTATCATACAAAATGTATTGAAAAGTCTATCGCACAAGGAAGTGATCTTAACACGATTTGTGTTCAGCAATTGTTGTCTATCTTTAAGAAGAATAATGAAAAATCCTCCCAGCGCGCAATGAAGCGCAATGAAAGCTTAAAGAGCTGATTTATTGTGGTTATCTGAGCCAGTTTTCAATTCTGAGTAGATTAAGAAATATCTTAACGTAATTTTCACTGTCCTTATATACGCACATCTCTCTGCATTTTGCAATATCTTGGCTCCAAATTGAGATATCGTCATGATCTCAACGCCATTTGAAAGATAATTAAATTCAAATAATTCCTTGAATAATTCTTTGTTTTAAGGTAAATATCTCAAAAATTGAAAGAAATAGCGAATTTTCAGCACCAAAATATTGGCACAACATTTCATAAGTTCGCTGTCTTATATTTTGAAGTGTAACGTTTTTTCATGAAGCCGTATTTAGTTGCAACACTAAATAGCTAAGATCTTAGCGAAAAACTCAGCTTTTATAAGCTCAACACTGATTTCTTGGCCACTTTGTGGACTTTGTGTTCGCTGAGCAATTTAATTTTCATTTCCGTTCACCTGCGAGAGTTCAAGGATTCGCCGTAGCATTTTGAGATAAGAATGAGATCACCTTTGGCGATTAGTTGGCGGAATCTGTCTCAGATCCTCTGCGCGATGTGCCGGAGTGATTGGACTAATTGCAATTCAATGAGAGGGACTTTTGCCGGGGCTGATTTGAATGGGTGAGCTTGAGTGAGCCACGAACGGAATCAAGGTCCGTCATTGAGATGATCTCGCTCACCTGAGTTGCGCAACGTGACTTGCAGCTGCGTCTCGATGATGGCACAATTCTAATGGCCAATTGATGGGACACCGAAATGCCTCGTCGTCCATTAATAACATGGAAACTGGTTCACTTGTGGAAAGTCGCGCGCATTTCGGTATGGAGATTTATGGTTGTGTTTACTGGCGATCATCGCCAACGCGCGCTGGAGGTCATTTTGCAGAAAATGTCCTCCAAAGCGCGAGAGTGTCTTCAGAAAAAGCGTCACACATTTCAGAGAGAGAGAATAGGTTCGTAGATGGATTTGCTAATTGGCATCGAAATATCGCGTCATCAATTAAGGCTGTTAATAAATGCGATTTGGAGCAAAATGTCGCGAGTGAGAAATTTTATGTAATTCAACCAGCAAAAGACTCACCTTGAGTTAGGTTCATCAATATGATGGAGCATGAAATGATGAAAATCAGAAATATAAGTCGTGACGTGCCGATGATGAAATACTGGAACAGTGAGTGAATTTACTAAGTGATTGAGTGCATTGAGAGACTCTCGGCATTCATTTTTCATGCATCTCTTGTGCAAATATTTCAGGATTTTCCAGCAGAAACATCTCCTCCGAAATACCAATAAATTGCCGCCACAGAATCTCCTCCGCCGAAGCTCTTCTGGGGCGGTTGAGTAAGAGTTTTAGAGGAAATAATCGCACGTTAAAATTCAACTCAGCGAGAATTCCATCCAAGAAGGGCATGAGCAGGAGATTCATCATCTTTTACAATCTCATTGAAATTTATACACTCTGCGATCTTTCTAAGAAGGGGAAATCGATATCACAACATTCTGCAAGACTTCCCATTCCGTGAGAGCTTTTCGTAGGAATGAATTCCATCAGTTTTCGAGGGGCCAAATCATAATCATTACACATTGTTGGCTCAAATTGAGGAAGATGACTCGGAGAAGTGAATGTAATTTGTAGGCACATCAGAACTGAGGTAAATCGCTTTCAAAAGACTTTTTATATAAGATATGCCTCTTTTCTCAAAGTGTAGTTAATTCCTTGTGAAGGTCGCATGCCTTTCTATTTCTATACTGCTTAGCTTACAAATTAACCGTACTTGTTTCTTGCAAAAGATCTTGTCCATACGTTCAATATATGTAATTGTTAAACTCATAGGACAAAAGCACATGACAGAAACATTGCAATTTAACTACACATCTTCGTCTTAACCCCTCGTTTCGATCAATTCAAAGGGGAGATAATAGACTCAGAAGTGGTGTACAGAAGAGCACATCAATTCTGATGCCAAGAAACACTGCAAATTGGGCTAAGATCTGACATAACCTCAAAAATAGTAATAAGAACTTGGAAAATGTCCATTTAGAAAACTTTCTGGACAATTTTGAGTTCATTGGCAAATTATAACACATGATTGTGTGATCTAGAAAGCTTCCACAATAAAAACTGAAAGCATTCGAGGCTCTGCGCATCTTCTTATCGTGACATAGAAATGTCGACAAGAAGGAAGATTGTGCTGGCGTTAGCATAATCTATGCTAAAAAGAACATTTCCCTCAACTTTCACAAATAGAAAGCTTCTCAACGGAGTCTTTGAAGATCTCTCAGTGATATTTTGAGGTTATGATCGGAAAAGATGCTTAAATATGCATTTTCAAGTCGATTCTTACAGAAATATCGAATAGAAAGGTAAAAGCTTTAACACAAATTGAAAATTATGGTGCAAACAGTCTAGAAATTTCAAGTACTGGAAGTTGTGTACAGATTTAAGGCCATTATCTTCCCCTTGAATCGATTCGGGAGATGCTTTCTGCCTCTCCCGCATTTCTTCGAGTTCCATCCGCGCAAGATTTGTGACCTTTTCCACAGTGCGATCGTGATTTCTCCGGCGTGTCCCACACAGATAGCGAGATGGGCATGAAAAATGAATGTCGAGAAGTCACATTAGAGAACTCACATTGTGCTCGGCGGAAAAAGTGGAAGTGTAATCGAATTCGCCCAGCATCATCACAATTGTCCGCATGGCGGCTTGCGTGGGATCGCGGAAGAACTGCGAGTGGGGGAACATGAGGAGGAAGCTGAGGGCGAAGCCGATGATGAGGAAGACGAAGGAGATCATGACTTTGAGGAAGTTCCTCAGCACGGTGGTGAACATGAGGCTGTAGCAGCCGAGGCGCGGGAAGCGGCCCACGAGGAGCATCAGGTTGATCCAGGCGGGCAGCACGGCGGCGCTGAGCATGTGGAAGAGCCAGCCGACGTCGAGGAGGCGCCGCCCGGACGCCTGGTGGATCACACAGCCGGAGGTGAGGATGGCGAGTGGCGCGGCGATGAGATTCAGCATCACCTCGAATTCCCAGATCAGCTTCGCGAGTGGGATCAGCGTCGCCTGCAAGGAGAATCGTGCTCGATTGTGCAATGAGGCAGAAGCACGCAATCACATTAATTGCCCCAACGAGGCTTTCCTCATTTCACAGTAAAACACACCAGCTGAGGATGAAGAAGAGTCGCTTTGGTGATATTTCGCCGGCAGACACACTCGTAATTCACTCCGTGACCTTTATTTTCTGCAACTGCCACAATTTCTAAGGTGTCAACGTGAGGTTTCTTCTGCCGCATGCGCAAAACATGCACTTTCACTCTCTGTCGCGTGTATTGGAAGAGTTGAATTTGTGCACAAACTCACAGGAAAGATGCATTTGAGTGTTCTCAGAGACATTGAGAAGAATGTTATGAGATTTTTCTTAAAGCATTAGAAAGCGTTGATCATAAATTCCCTTCGAAAGCTCTGAATTTCCACGCTCACAAAGTGCATTTTTCCTGCATCTTCGTTTATCGTGAATTTAAAATAAACTCGTTAAGCTTTTTTGACGCTTTCATTGAGGAAATTAAAGGAATTTCAACTCTTGTCTTATTGGTTAAAGAAAAAATGCCAACCGAATTGCAAAATAGAGACAATTAAGATAAAAAATGACTGATTAGTTAACTCAGTTCAATGGACAAACACTGGATGGATGAAAAGTGAGCGAAACAATGTTGAGCACTTTGTCATTTGCCATCTGATGATGTGGTTTTGAGCAGAACAGCCATTTGGCTTGATTGCCCCTTTTGACACCAACTCAGGTCCACAGAAGCGCTAAAGAGGCCCCTTGAGAGCACATTAAACGTACCTGAATGATCGCGTGTAGGAGGAGCAGAATGGCCAGAGAGATTGAAATCACGTTGAGGATTTTCACTTGGAGCATCGTGTTGCTGAAATGTCTGAGAAAATCATCAGTCAGTTGAGGTGATTGAGTGAAATTCTGCCCGAGAGTGTCGTTGTGAAGCCATTGGAGGGGTTTTGTGGCCAAGATCGCACCACTTGAGATAGTCAGCACGAAAGACAGGTGAAGAATGACGAGGACGAAGAAGAAGGCGCGAAAGTGTCTCCATTTGCACATGAGAAAGGAGACAATTAGTGGATGCTTCAGCATCTGATATTCTTCGCTGTGAATATCATTTGTGGCATTCACAATTGCTCCCAAAACACTCATTTCGCGACTGTTTGGTGTCAAAATGGTGAAATCTGCGGGAATATTTCAACCCTTATTGAAGGAAATATTAAGAAAGTTCAGAAATCTCACCTAGAGTAAACTCCAAGTCGTTCTCCTTGCCCTGAACGCGAATTCTCTCGCTGAGAATGTCACTGAGAAACTGACACGGTTCGTCAATGTGAGCCATGATTGATTGGAAGACGGACTCCTTTTCGGTGCGCCTCAAGCTGTTCGTATCGATTTCTGAAAGCACTTCTTCCATTAGAGACTAATGAGTGTCTCAATGACCGATGAGAGCCAACAAACCCAGTGACATTTGGCTGAGATCTCCGCCGAGGCCCAGAAGAAGCCTCATTATCTGCTTGGCATTACAAATTGCCGCCCAGTGACACAGACTCTGGCCAATTAGAAGATGTCCAGCCGCTTCTTCGCCGCTTCTTCGAATCACTATAATTTTCTTAATGAATTTCTCACAATAATCACCACTCGAATGGACAATTTGGCGAAACTGAAAGTGCGATAATGACATTTTTATCATTCTTCCATCACAATCTCATCACCAAGGGGGAGATATTACAGTCAGAAGTGGTGTACAGCTCAGTGGAAGTATTTTCAATATGATGCGTTCGAAAGTTAGAGAAAAAGATTTGTTCTTTGCTTAATTTCTAGGTTATGTTACTAATTTTGGATAAATTTGATCACTAAATAACCTCCAAAATCACAATAATTTGTATTTACTGGCAAAATAATAGTGAAATATGATGAAAAAATTTATCATAACCTCTAAAATATTGTTTCAGGATACAAAATTGACTCTTTTAAAAGATTTTTAATTGATTTTCTACTCTCAAATTACAAATTTCAACTTATTTTCAGTCTAACTTTCGATAAAAAAAAATTTGAATAAGTTTTTTCCAAGGATTCTGAGGTATTTTTGAGGTTATGTCTCAAAATACATCTTAAAGAGCGATTGAAAATTGAACAACATCAAAATATTCACTGGAAACTTAAAATATTATGTTTCTCTGCAAGTTTTCACGGTCAAAACTCCTAAATTTGAGGTTATATTTCTTTAGGCTATGGAAAACATCTATAAAGAACTGAAAAAGAGTGAAAAAATACGAAAAACGCATGTTTTAAGCACTGCCACAGTTCTGGAAATGATAGGAAGTGGTGTACAGCTGTATTATCTTCCCCTTGCTCATCACTTCATTGGACAACCTTGGAAGAATCTCTCTCCAAAGTTGCCTTCCACAAACTCTCGTACAAATCACTGTCTTCTTCACTCAATGCGACTCCCCATTGGGCGCTTTTTACAGTAAACTCGAGAAATTCCATTTCTTACAGCACTTTTCCTTGAACTTCCTTTGAATGCACACTTGACACTGTTTCAATTAAGCATTTCACAATTCTCACAGAGCATTCGATGATAAGATTTTAACGGAATTTGCGGTTTTTTAAACCATATTTATTATAATATTTCGAGATAAAGTACATTTTTGGTGGTTTTCTGGGTTTCCTTAAAGTGTAAATTTATCTATTTTATTAACCACTTTTCCGAAATCAAAAAAACTGTATTGTGATTACGAAATAAGTCGCAATTGTGCCAATGATCTGTGAAGAAAGAAAAAATCAGTGAATATCTGGAAGACAAGAAATTGTATGAATTTTTCCTACAGTTGCCATAAAAGCCATGTTAAATGTGAAAAGCCTTCCAAATCCGATGCATATTTTCTCATGGTGCATTTGAAGGGAGAGGTCAATAATCTGAAAATTCGTATAATGTCAGTGAAATAATTATGGAATCAACTTTTCGCGTCTTTTCACTCACACAATTCTTTATTAACATGTTGGCATTTTCGCTGTCATTGCGAAGAAGATCGTGCAACAAATTGGTGGATTTTTTAGCCTCAATTTGAAGATGTTCACACGATTTCATGAGCATAAATAAGTGTGATGTGATTGGAAAGAGAAGCAAAACGGTTGCTGTGAAAGAGAAAATTGTGTGGTTAACGAAATTTTATGCATCAGAAGTCGAAAAAAGCTTTTTGCAAACTTACGACCAATAATCGTGAAACTTCCGCTGATTGTGTAGTAATAAATGTAGTAGAAAATGCTGGTGTCTTGAGAAAAATTGACGAAAATATTTGAGATTTGCGACCATTGATAGCAAATGTTGATATTTGCGCATAATTCGTAAATGAAAGTGTGACGAAATTTCACGAGATTCAATTCTTCAATTATGATTTTGCTGTCGAATCGCTTTAAATTCCTTTTCAGTGTCAAGATGGAATTATTGAATATCTCAATGTGCATTTTGAGAATTTCCACAACCAAAATATGCGACAAATGGCGACATCTTCCGGCGATGACAGAATAAATAAGAATAAACCAAGTCGATAGATTTTGCAGCAATTCTTCTTGTCTCTCATAGTAAATGATCAGCAAAATCAACAGAACACTTTCCATAAATACTGAAAATCCAAATAATTTCCGTATTTTATTCGTCACTCTTCTGTGACAAACACTGTAATTCCTTTGAATTTCCTCCGCATCTTTCTCGTAAAGACTCTCAAGCTTCTTAAGATAGTGCCAGAATGTCAACTGCTGATCCTTTGTGACTAAAGTCTCAACTATGATAATCAAATGCGTGAGAAGAAGACCAATTCCTTGGAAATAGTTCACAAATGATTTTCCAATCAATGGCGCACTTGTGAAATACAAGATTGGCGTCAGCGTTGCAACAAAGACGAAAGCAAAACACGCAAAGATATAAAGGGAAATTGTAAGGCGACGTGACATTCCGGGAGTGTGAATGAATATTCCAAAAATTCTAAATAGATTTAAATGCGAAGAGAAGAGATTTTGAAGCTCCATTTTCGCCAAAAGTCACTCAAACACTGCGTGAAAGTGTTTTTCCCCAAGATTATTTAAATACTCGTTCAAGCTCTAAATTTTCAAATTGTGCCATAAAATATAAATTGTAATTTTATTAAGTGACTTTCCTATTGATTCCTATCGAGGATTAAGCTGTGTTTCAATTAAGCTAAATGCAATGGAAAAAGGTGTTAAAGGAATTGAATAGCAATGACAAGATAAGTGGCAATTGTCGCAAGCAGCTGAAAGTGATAAAAAATCTTTGTGAATGTAAAAGAAAAATGTGTATTTAATGTCCTACCGTCGTGATGAAGGCCATATTCAGGGTTAAGAGTCGCCCGAAGCCTATTTTTATCTTCTCATGATAAATTTGTAGTGACAAATCCAATATCTGGAAATTATCAAGGAAAATTAAAATTGTCATTTTTTCAAGATAAGCTAGATGAAAATATTTTCTTAACATTTCCATTGATTTTACTAGAATTTATAGGAATTTTTGACAAAAATATGGCAAAATTTATAGTCTTCTCGTACATTTCATCCGAAAAAATCCTTAAAAATTAACTTTTGATAATTTACATGAATTTTTCCTTAAGAATTACAAGTGAAAAAATTAAAATAATGACAAATATGATAATAATTTGAAGTATAAGATTATTTTAGGGAAATCCCGAAAGTCTAGAAGGATTAGATGTTTTTAAAAGGGGCGTTTTATGTGTTTTACTGCGGTTTGAGACAATTTTCTTAGAAAAAATGCGATAAATAGACGATTTTTCATGGCTTTTAATTCTCCCGTCGAAATATACTTACGCAATTTTTTATTAAACGCTGACTATCACCGAAATTTCTTTGCAATTCATGCAATAAATTGTTCGATTTGGAAGTTTGCATTTGAAGCTCCTCACATGTCATCATGAGAATAAACAAGTTGTAAATGTTCGGTATTAAAAGCATGACAGTGGCTGAAAGAAAATAGCTTTAAAATCCCTTTCAACATAAAGAATAGCTTGAAAAATGTCCTTACAAGTAATTAATCTAAACAACTCATGAATAAAGATGAAGTAAAAGTAGTAAGAAATGGTCGTCAATTGAATGGAATTCACTAAAATGTTCATCGATTGCGACCATTGATGGCAAATATTGATGCTTCTGGACAATTCCCAAATATAAGTGTGGCGAAATTTGACGAAATTCAGCTCCTCGAGTCGGGATTCATTGTTGATTTTCCCGAAATTCACTTTCAAACGCCTCAAAGACGTATTGAATATTTCCACGTGCATTTTCAGCAGATCAATTGCCATAATGTGCGACATGTGACGAACTCTGCCGGCAAAGATTGAATAGACATGAACTAGATACTGAACTAGGATGTCCATAATATCCTGAGTGCTGAAATATGTGTAATAAGCTAAGATTCCTATCGTCAAAACACTTCCTTCCACAAGAATTGACAACACAAGCATTGCGCGTATTTTCCGCGCAAATTTTCTCTCGCAGTCCTTGTAAATCCTGTCAATGTCCTCCAAATCACTCCTGTACAAACTCTCAATCTTACTCAGATGATGCCAGAAGAGCAACTGCTGTTTTCCCGTGATTAGAGTCTCGAAAATGATGACAAAGTGCGTGAGAAACACTCCGAAAATTTGCACGTAATTCAAAATGTGAAGACTGTCTGAAGGTTTCTCGAGAACGTAGTAAATTGGTGCCATTAGAAGGACAAAAACTAGCCCAAAAATTGCCACAGAATTTGTGATTATTCTGGCACGACGCGACATTCCGGGCGTCTTAAGGCAAATCCCGAAGAATCTGAAGAAATTCAGGTGCGAATTGAAGAGCTTGACGAGTTCCATTTTCACTCACTGTTGACTGTTAACTTACTGCGGGGAAAAAATGGTTTAAAACAACTTCTCTACATGGATTAAGTGGATTTTGATTGATTTTACAATTAATGTGAAGTAAAAAACAATTTTCAACCCACTGATTAGAGAATTTTTTTCAAACAATCACTTAGTCTAATTGAAACAAGATAATAATGTGAATTTCAATTGGAAATTGAAATCTTAAATATTTATTTATTTCATTAGATGAACATTTGTTGCTTCAAACAGTTCTAGAATCTTGCAAGATCTCTCCAATGAGTCCAAAATCGATAAGATCGGATGAATGGATTTATTGTTTTCTGGGTGTTCAATTCACTTGCTCAAGGAATGCAAAATAGCGCAATAAGACATCGCCAATTTCATGATCTGCACGAAGGCATTTAAGTTCACGTCGTACATTCCGGCTGCTTTGAGTCCGAAATCTTTCTGCGCCATCGCAAGGACGAGCAGAAATGCCTTCTGATCCTTCACGCGCAATTCGTACCAATTTGTGAGATAAAGAATCTCCGAGAGTCTCTCGGTTTTCATCTTGAGAAGTTCACCAAACAAGCACAGCAGCAAAATTTGAAAAATTCCCGAAGTGCACATTAAATAAACTGTAATTTGATCGCTTTCCTTCAGCAAGAAGACAAACATAAAGATCAAAAGCAAAATACTGCTGATGATCTGAACAAAGGCCGTCTTTTGAATTGCCGTGTTGAACAAATTCACATTCTGAATCATTTCACTGTGGCGAGAGATGATTATTTTGAGATAATTCCAAATATCCTTAACTCTCTTGTCCATTTGTGTCATGTAATCGCTGAGAATGCTCAAACCCGCCATTATTTGAATCCCAATGAAAACTGTGGCGAAATCAATTGTCGACACGGCGATGACACTGAAGGTCAGCAAGATGATTTGCATAACATAAATGACGTCTTCAGGAAGTGTTTTCGGTTCGAGAATTCTCATAAATAGTCCAAAGTCACTGTTCGGCGTCATAATTGCTGTAACAGCAATTGCAGATAAGGTTATCAACGGAATTCCCCATCTTAAAGAAGATCAGAAGGAATAATATTTAATTTACACTCTGTGCATAATTTCTCACTTGGTCAGAAGCTTCCAAATTTTGAGTGATTGGATTAAATGCTTTTCCAAAGCAAGTTGACGATCAGAATCAGTTTCCTCTTCGCTGTAAACAGACTCAATCCACTTGCGAAGATTGAGAAAATGTTGACGATCAACGAGGCCAAGAATGAATTTCAAGACAATTTGCAGTAAACCGACTAAATACATTATCGTCGTATTCAAATCCATGTTCAATTCCATTGATAGCGAGTCAAACAGACGATTGACGGTGAATTTCAACGCAAGAATTGGACAAGAAACCAAAATCGCAATCAAGAGACGATTTTTCCACGGTCCAGACAAGATATTGATCGTCAAGACGGAGATTTGGAAGTCAAACATTGCTTTTTCACAATTAAACTTCTCCAATTGCTTGGAAACTTTCATTTTCTTCACACACAGACGTGAAAATCCCTCCACAATGTTCCAATGTTGCAGTTAAACTGAAAAATCGTCCTGAATATTTTAGAAAACAAGCACACAAGTGTGTTCATATTCTCACAAAATTCCTAAATATTAAATGAATTTTAATAAGAATAGATTCAAGGGGTTTTTAATACAGATTTTGAGTGTCACAGCATCTTGCGTCTTTGCTGCATCGCGATTCGTTTCGTCATTTCGAAGAGAGTTTCATTCAAAATTCAGACATCCTTAAAAATTCTGCGCGGGATTTAGAGAAAGGATCATTTTTAGCGACTAAAGAAAAAATACTTAAAGAGAAAAACCTAAATCTGTGTTAAATACAAAAATTAGGAGAAGATTTTGCAAGGAAAATGTATTTTGTGGTTGTAAAAAGAAAGCTGTGGGAAACTTTAAGCACTGAACGATTAAGGAACTCTTTACGGTTTTGGAATCCTTACCAGATTCTTCATTTTGTAAAAATTAGAATTTTTTCTAGTGTCACAAACATTTTTAATGTAAAACCGTAAATATACGACTGAAGATTAAGTATTTAAGCAATGTTGTCTATTCATTGCGATATTTGCAAGCTTTTCAGCTGAGAATTCGCTTTTTACTCTTTCAAAATTATGTTCAATAATATTATAATAAAATTTTGTAGAAATAATAATAAAATATCTACTTTTTTATTCAGAATAGCGGCGAAATTGTTCTTTCTGCGCATTTCGAGCTATGTGACACTGCATCCCCAATATTAGCAACCCCTTGAATATACATAATTGAGGAAAAGTGGTTTTGCGGCACAAAACTTTTCACTGAACCAATTTCTAGCCTTATTAATTTCTTATTTTTAAACTGTTTGTTAATAAACTGCACATATTTCAACGGTTTGATTTGAAAGGCAACAATTCGATGATTTATTTATATAAATATTTATTGATTGAGGCAAAGTTTTATTCCATGAATATTTTATGCCGCAACACAATTAACATCTCGATTAAATTACATAATATTCTGGTAAATAATTTAACACACATGAAAGGTATTTATATCTCAACAAAGCTCGAATCTTGGCTTGAATTTAGTTAAACCAATAAATTAGCTTTAATTCAACTCTTCTCATCACAATAATTCATCAAAGGGATCTTAAGCAAAAAAAAGAGTCGAACGAAGAAATTACGCTAAAAATGTCTTTTTGCATTGGAAATCGATAATGATGCAATTTATTTAATGGGTTTCATTGTGACTTTTATTGCTTATATGATTAATATTTTAATAACTTCTTCACTCGAGCGCTGGCAAAAACTCATTGAACTCCATCGGCGTTCGCGGCATTCAGCCAAGATGATCACATAAGTACAGTAATTGTCGCAATCGCATGAAAGCATCAGATGGAAAATTTAATAAGCACAATAATAGACATTTTTTCCAACCATTGCATTTATGGCGGGAATGTTGAGAGTTGAAAATTCCTCTTCGATCCGCAGAAGCGCGAGTCAACATTGTCCATAAATTGAACAAGAGTATTTGATGTTACTTTACATAATGTCTCCATGTTCAGCACTCTATTTGGACTGTATTGGATAATATTTCACAAATTTCCATCTCTTTCCGCTTATGTGGTGTCCAGGAATTGCATGAGGATCACAACATAGCTCGCGATGGTCACCAATAACTGGAGGAAGATGTTAATTTGTATTATTCATCATTGTGAAATATGACTTGCAATGCCAACCTTTGCTAGGAAACCATAGTTTAGAGTGAATATTTTACCAAAGTATATGAAAATCCTCTCGTGATGCATTTGCAGAGACAAGTTAACGACCTGAAAGAAAGGATTTTACTAAATATCAACAAATAACTTTATGATTATTCAATCTTTTCTTTATTATTTATGATTTTTTTTCTTCAAATTTTAATTATTTCATACAAATTCTGACTATTTTTTCATTATTTTCTGCATATTTAATAAAAATTTGATTATCTTGCAATTTTACGTTGGACAATAATAATTTTTTAAACATTTTTTTTAAATTTGATTATTTTAAAATTTTTCTTTAGAAAATATCAATTTTTTGATTATCTAATAAATATTAGATTATTTTGTAGTTTTACTTTAGAAAAAACATTGTTTTGATTATTTTATGAAATATTTGATTACTTTTAAATTTTACTTTGGTAAATAATAATTTGTTGATAATTTTTTATAAAAAATTTGTTTTTTTTAAATTCTACT
Organism: Phlebotomus argentipes; assembly: GCF_947086385.1. NCBI lineage: Eukaryota > Metazoa > Arthropoda > Insecta > Diptera > Psychodidae > Phlebotomus > Phlebotomus argentipes. The sequence goes on along the minus strand of NW_026776200.1, from coordinate 66,489 downwards.
TTGAAAAATAACCATTTTTTTATTATTTTATTAAAGATTTGATTATTTTGCAATTTTACTTGGGAAAATAATAATTTCTTGATTATTTTATTCAAATAATAAGATCATGAGATCATAAAATCTCCGTGCGATTTGCCCCTTTTATCAGACAAAATTCAGTGGAATTAAATTCAACTTACGCAATTTTTAATTAAAGAATCATCTTGACATGGATTTAATTTAATCATTTGATGCAACAAAGATGCTGATTTATTTGCTTCTGACTGAATATTTTCACCACATTTCGCCACGTTGTAAATATTTAGAGTCATAGGAACGTAGCAAATGAAAGTAGCTGAAAATTATTATTTATTAATATCTCAAAGCTCTGCTATATTTAGTCTTAAAAACATACGGAACAATTGGAGAAACTGATGGTTAATCACGTAAGAATAAACCCGAAAACAGAGACTGGTCAATTGAACAAAGTTCACGAGAATGTTGATGAATTGCGACCATTGATGGGAAAAGTTAATGCTTCGCGAAAGCTCCCAAATGAATGTGTGACGAAGCTTTATCTTATTCAGTTCCTCAATTATCACCACCTTCTCAATATTCATCATATTTCTCTTCACGTTCGCGATGGATTCGTTGAATAATTCAATGTGCGCGTGAAGAATTTCCAGGAAAAACAAGTGATCCAAATATCTCAATCGGCCAACAATTACCGGCAAAATGTAAATTGACCAGCCTATGATGGAGAATTTTAGTGTTTCATTGCCTCTACTGAACCAAAACATGTAATTTGTCAGAACTGATTCCACACAAATAGTAATAATTATGGCAATTATTAAGTGATTTCTTGTTGATTTCTTCACGCCCAAGTATTTCACTCGGATTTGATCAAAGTCATTTTCATAGAGATTCTCAAGTTTCTTCAAATAACTCCAAAACCGTAATTGTTGATTCGTAGTTAGAAGAGTTTCAGTGCTAACAAACAATTGAATAGCAATCAAACCAGTTCCTTGAACAAAATTCAAGATCTCGTAACCCTTCGGCTTGTTGAGAATGTAAGAAATGCAAACAAGACACAATGCAGAAAAAACACCCAAAACTGCACTCGAAACAGACAATATTTTACACCGACGAGACATTCCGGGATTTGGCAGGTAAATTCCGAAAACCCGGAAAAAATTCAGATGAGAATTGAAGAGCTTCAGAAGCTCCATTGCAAATCGCCGTTTAACTGAATATTGAATAGAAATTCCACTCGTTCAACTAATTATATTGCATTTCAACCACTATCGATTTTTCAATTATGCTTTTGAGTATTTTTTATTAAACTCACTTCTAGTTTATTACACAGAAACATATCATGATAATTATTTTTAAAATGCAGGCTTGAAGAATTGAATGAAAATCACCAAGTATGTCGCAATGGTGGCAATCATCTGAAATATTCATAAGATTAGTCAGAAGTTATGTACAGCTCAGCCGAAGAAAACATTGAAAATCGTGTTGAAGTCTAACATAACCGCAAAGAAATATTGTGGATTTGGAAAATTGTTATTTAAGCAACTTTCTGCACGATTTTGCTCTTGAATTAGCTATTTTGAGTTAATTGGCAAATCATTAAGGTTGATTTTGTTGTCTGAAAAGCATTTCTAACGAGAAACTAAAAGCCTTCGAGGCCCTTCACATCTTCTTATCGGGAAATAGAAATGTCAATCAGAATGAAGATTATACTGACGATATTAACATGATCTCTGCAAACATTTTACAGAGTTTTCATCAGTTTCCACAAATAGGAAGCTCCTAAATGGAGATTTTGAAGATCACTTACTGATATTTTAAGGTTATGATCGCAAAGAATACCCAAAAAAGCCAAGAAAAAAGTGATTTCAAATGTATTTTTGCGGAAATATCGAGTGGAAACTTAAGAAATTCATTATAATTTGAGGATTAATGTGGGAACTGACTATAAATTTCATTGTGCAATACAGAAACTTAAGGAATTTCCTTACGGTTGTCATGAAGGCCATATTCAACACCAAGAGTCTTCCAAAGCCAATGACAATTTTCTCATGGTGAAATTGAAGTGATAAATCAACAATCTGCAATGAAAATCCCCAAAATACTTACAATACACATAAAACATTCAATTTGCACTCACGCAATTCTTGAGTATTCGATTTGGCTTCTCATTGTTCTTGTTGTGAATATCGTGCAGAAAATTAGCTGATTTTTCTGCCTCACTTTGCAGATCGTCACAAGTCTTCAAGAGCGTAAACAGAGGACTTGTCAGTGCGACGGCAAGCAATGCAACTGCTGTAAAAATAGAGAAAATTAACATTTACAGATTGAAGACAATTTTTCTAGCTTACGCAAAACCATGAATTCAAATCCTCCAACGGCCAAGAAGTAAACATAGTAGAAAATGCATGTGAGTTGGAAAAAGTTCACAAAAATGTTCACAGCTTGTGAATATTTGTGGCAAGAATTTATGTTTCTGCATAATTCATAAATGTAGGTGTGGCGGAATTTCACGAGATTCAATTCTTCAATAACAGCTTCGGTGTTGAGATTTCTGAAGTTGCGTTTGAACTTCCTCAAGGAGTCGTTGAGCAATTCCACGTGAGTCTTGAGAATGTCAACGACTAAACAGTGCGTCAAGTGACGAAGTCTTCCCGATAGCACAGGATATATGTTTATCAGCCAATTTCGCAGTCCTTCCCGCGTTTCAAGAGGAGTTTTATCGGACAATAGATAAGATGCCACCATGAATCCTTCACAGAAAATCGAGATTGCAAACGGAATCCACGTTTTGCGCGCCACAGATTTCTTTAACTCAGCATAGAAGCTCTTTATCTGCTCTGAATCCTTCTCATAGAGGCTCTCGATCCTTCTGATGAAGCGCCAAAAATCCAATTGTCGATTCCATGTCGATAAAGTTTCGACGATCACGACAAAATGCGTGGCGTAAAGTCCAATGCTTTGAAACAAGTCAATTATTTCGTTATTGTGTCCTGCTTTGGCCAAAGGATACAATAACGAAGATGTGGAAATGAGGTAAATTATTCCCAAAGCTGAACAGGAGAAAGATAGATTTCTGGCCAATCTTGACATTCCCGGAGTGCGAAGACAAATCCCAAAAGCCCTGAAGAAATTGAAGAACAAACCAAGATGTCGCGAAAGCTCCATTTTCACTCAGAATATTAACTCGCAATGGCTTTTCATCGAGAAGCATTTTTCACTTCTCAATAGTTATTATTGATTTTGCAATTAGTGCACTAAAAACCCCTTTTTTAAATGTGTCAACTCAATTACGTGTAATAAATTGAATTTAGTTATTGAAAAATCAATTTTGATTAATCATTTAGAAATTGGATGAAAATCACGAGATACGTTGAAGTTGTTGCAATCATCTGAAAATATATAATTAATTGAATGATTTCGTTTTATAACCTGAATTTATCGATTTACCGTCATCATGAAGGCTCTGTTTAGGACGAAAAGCCTTCCGAAGTTGATGGAAATCTTCTCATGAGTCATTTGAAGTGATAAATCCAAGATCTGCAATTTCCCAAAGAGAATTTCCTTGCAAAACTGCTAAAATCTGATTGATTTTGAATATTCTCACGCAATTCCTGAGGAAATAATCGATGTTTTTACTGTCTTTCTGTTGCAATTCCTGTATTAAATGACGTGATTTCGATGATTCGCCTAGTAAATCCTCACAAATTGTCATGAGGACAAACAGAAGGAACGACAGTGGAATCATCGATATGATTGTGACTGAAATGAAAGTAATTTCTTAAAATTATGGCATATTTTCTAGTTGAATTTTTTAATTTTTCTTACACGTCACGTGAATTATGTCTCTATTTGTGATGTGAGTGTATAAATAGTAACTCATGCAGGTGAAATGGAAGAAATTTACAGAAATATTGATGAATTCTGACCAACAGAAAGTCTTATTAATGCTTCTGCACAATTCCCAAATGAAAGTGTGTCTGAACTTGACAAGATTCAATTCCTTAATAGCGCTGACTTTGCTCAATGTCTTGAAGTCTGTCTTCAATTTGCGGAGGGATTTGTTGAGCAGAATCACGTGCATTTTGAGTATTTCGATGACAAAAATGAAGTTCATGTGACGCGATCGTGCTGCTTTAGTGGCGTAGAGACAAACTAGCCAACAATAAACCCAAACTTGCGAAGATTCTTCACCATCGCTGTAAGCGCCCATAAGTCCGAATGTAAGGACTTCCATGGCGTACGACAATATGATAATTGTCCAGAACTTCTTCTTAATCACTCTGGAAAGCTTCATGTAAGACTGATCAACGCCAATTGGCGCATTTTTGTAGAGAACTTCAAGCTTCGCCAAGTAATTCCAGAACTCCGATTGACTTGTCTTTGTCAAGAGACTCTCCAAAGCTATCGCCAAATGCGAGAGCAGAAATCCAATCGCAAGGACATAATTCATCATGTCTTCTTCCGACGAAGGCGACGTGAGGAAGTAAATGATGGAACCCGAGAACAGAGAATAGGAAATGGCCAAGAAGTTTGTGACGCGCGAATAAATCTCGATGCCTTTCGGCATTTGCGGAGTGTGAAAGAAAATGCCGTAAAATCGGAAGTAATTCAAATACGGATTTGTGACTCTAACAAGATCCATCTTTGCACTTCTTCACTGCCGCGGAGCTCACGATATTCTATTAAGACTATTAAATGTTTCTAGTGAATCAACAGCAATTATCAGTGAAGCAATCATTTAATTGAATTTAGATAAAAATCTTTATTATTGTTGTAACTGAATTACTTTGACATACAGTGAATGTTTCCAGCAAACCACAAAAAGCTTAGAAAAAGCAGACATTTTAGCTCAAAAGTGCTAAATTTAAGTATAACAATTTAAAGCTAAATATTAAGCTATTTTTTCTTCTGTTTCTGACTAAATTTCTTGTTAAATTAAATGCTTTACTCTGATCAGATCTCAGCAAAAAAACAGGAAAATTGTTTGTGTGGCTTTAAGAGTCTAAAAGCGCGTAAATCTCTTATTTTTAAGAGTATTTGCATGTCATTATTTATAAAATACATTTGAGTGTTGTTATCCTGAAGTATAATATTGAACTGGCATGGCTTTGCATGATGCGACATCTATGCAGTTAAGTGCTGTATCAGCACTTTAACTTATCTCAGCAATGATCGTTAGATTTCACACAGATTTCCTAAAATATCAGCGAAAGAAAGCAAAGAAATTTGCTTTTGAAATCTCAACTTTGACTGCTTTGCTGGATTACTTGTCTGTCTTAATGTATTGAATGAAAATCACTAAGAATGTCGCAACTGTGCCAGCCATCTGAAAGCAAGAAGATTATCAATTTAGCGCTGAATTCTGCAGAAAAGGACTTTTCACCTTCGTCACAAGGGACATGTCGATGGTGAAGAATCCACCGCTGCTTATTTGTATCTTTTCATTCTGGATTTGCATCGCGACAGCCATTAGTGAATCGCGAACTTGCAGATCGAAGGCGTTGGTCATTTCTTGGGTGATTTCATGGACAAGAGCTGGCGTTCGACTGGTTTCTCTCCTCAGCATTTCGCACGAGTGAACATTGTGCATGAAAACGACAATCGAGACGGTTAAATTGGCAATCATTCCTAGAAAGATTGAACAACTTAGCATTTGTGGTAAAGAAATTGAAACATTTAACGGATCTACTTATTATATACTGAAATCGACCCCTTGAAACGCCGTAGTAAATCCAGTACAGCGAATTGGTTTTGTTGAAGAAGAACAGAAGAATATTTATGGTTTGTGCCCATTGAAAGACTGAATTCAGGTGATTGTTGAGCTTCCAAATTATGCTGTGTCTGATTTTCAGCATGTCGAGTTCTTTCAGAAGAATCTTGCGACTGTTTACCATTCTTGCAATATACTTAATCTTTCTATTGTACAACGCGACGTGCATTCGAAGAATCTCAACAAATACAAAATGAGAGAAATAATTGAGTCTCGAACATTCTTGCGATGGAAATGTTATCAAATCCACCAAAACCATGATCTTATCAAAATCAAAGTATCTGTTTATGAACAGTAAAATGGTCTTGAAGATCATCACCCAAATTGTCAGCACGCAAAGTCTCAAGACAATTTTCCTCTTTAGCCGCAAATTAGCTTCAATCACACAATTTTTATCAGTCGCAAAAGTCCTTTCAATCAGCATCAGATTATTCCAAAACTTAAATTGATGCTTTTTCGTGAAAAGAGTTTCCACGATTGCAATTGCATGAACGACAAATATTCCGAAATAGATGACAATATTCACAATTGATTTCTCTGTGAGGGTGAATTTTGTCGCTTTTCTCAAGTAATTATTGACAAGCATCGCTGGAATAATCAATAAGTAAAGTCCGTTTAAGATGGCAAAGAAAATCATTAGATTTCTTGATCTTCTTGTCATATTTGGCGTTTGATAGCAAATTCCAAAGACTCGGAAATACGCGAAAATCGGCGTCAACAACTTAACAAGTTCCATCGAAAGACCGTGAAAAGCAACTAATCTTCAACTAAACAGCAATAATTCTCGCAATCATTCTATATTTTTAAATTTTCATAGAAACATTAATTCATCTGACATTATCGCGCTTTATCAATATTAATTCATAACATGTCATGACAATTAGCAAGGGGGAAATGTTATGGTCAGAAGTGGTGAATAATCGCAATACTTTGAGAATTTCTAGACTATTTTCTTCATTAATAGTGACTATTAAACTGTGTTAATTACGCTAAGATTGCTCATCACCTCTAAAATATTGTTTCAGGTCACAAAATTGTCTATTTTACGAGCTATTTTGATTAATTTTCAATTTATAACGAATTGATTTTGATTGAAATCGATGGATTTTTGATTATTGTGCATAATTTTACCACACAAACAAGTTTCTTTCAAGGATTCTTTCCAGATTCAGGCAATGAAGCTAATCAACAAAGTCCATAAAGAGCACCAAATACGTCGTTATCGTGGCACTGATCTAAAAACAAAGCAATTAGTCTTTGCAAAATACTTTCTTCTCTTCAATCTCTCACAGTTGCCAACAGCGATAAGTCCAAATTGATGAATCCTCCGTAGCTGATCGAGATCTTTTCCTGGTAAAGTTGCAAGGAAATCGCCATCATGAAGTCATGAATTTGCCGATCAAAAGGATTCGGAACTTCTTGGCTAAATTCATGGATTAGAGTTGATGTCAATTTAGCTTCATTCTTTGTGTCCTCACAGAAATAAATGGGATAAACAATTGTCATGATGCATTGAATGAGGTTTAGAGCATTTCGTAAGGAAGAATTTTGAGTAATTGTTACTTCTTTGGCTTCTATTCTAGCCAAGGACGAGATAATAGGTCTATTTCTATTGATTTTCCTCCTAGAAATCAATTTTTTGAGGTTATGTTATTTAAATAGTTTTAAATACAAATTCTTGCTATGTAAATGAAATTATTTGCACTTATTAGTAAAATTGCGCATTTCTGTCCATGAAAATCGTGATTTTAGAAGCTGAGTGGCAAAAAACAGCGCTAAAGTCAAACATAACCTCAATTTTCTTTTAAGAATGAAGAATATTCAATGTTATTCTAAGATTATCGTCAAAAAAGATACTAAAAGTGTAATTAGAGTAAGAAAACTGTTTGAAAATCTCACTAATAGAGTTGTAAGTTAGATTTTAGTTAGATTTTGGTTAGATTTCAGTCAGATTTCAGTTATTTTCAAGTTTCCAGCACATAAGACCATAATTAATAGTAAAATTTGCATAATTTCTCTGATTTTGCCCTCATTAATCATTTTCACTCAAATACTTATAGATTTATAAACTTACTGATTATGTACTCCATCCATCCTTTATTGGCGCCATAATTCACCCAGTAAATCAGATTCGTGATGTGGAAGAAGTTATGAAGAAAACTCAGCGTTTGAGCCCAACGGAAAATGCAGTTCAGCTGATTGCAAAGTGTCCAGATGAGATTGTGACGCAGAATGAGCAGATTGAGCTTCTTCAGCAAGACTCCTTCGCTGTATTTCCTGGCCATCTTCGTGATTTCTCTGACGCTTTCATTGTACAATGTCAGATGCAATCTGAGAATCTCCACGAAGATGTAGTGCGCAAAGAAGCCCAATCTGACACTTTCTTGAGACAGCAAAGTCATCGAATCAATCGCAATCCAGTGTGCGTCCATTCCGAAGGATCTATTTGTGATCCACACAAGGATTTTGCACAACATCGCAAAGCCAGAGAGAAGAAAAGCTCGAGAAATGAGTTTTCTCCTGAGAAAAGCATTCGCTTCTGCCAATTGTTGTCGATCTCTGGCGAAAGTCTCTTCAATTGACATCAGAGTATTCCAGAAATTGAACTGTTTACGACGACTGAGAAGCGTTTCGAAGATCGTAAGTGCTTGAATGACAAAAACGCCGTAGTAAATGATTATGTAGAGAAGAGATCGTTTGGTTATTATGAATCTCCCAAGGAAAGCGATGTTGTAGCGAATTGCCAGCGTTGGAATGAAGAGCAAGTAAATAATATTGATCACAACACACGCAATTAAAAGCTTTCTGGTCGTTTTCGTCTCATCTGGCGTTTGAATGAAGATGCCAAATATTTGAAGATAAACAAAGACGGGTTTCAGCAATTTTACAGCCTTCATTGCTGAAGAATTGAAAGCCAACTGCAGATAAAGTTGCGCAATGCTTTAATCATAATTAAAAATGTGCATGTTTGAGAGTGATTAATCAGGAGTGTTTTCGTTGCATTTAATCAGTGAATTGAATATAAATCACCAAATATGTTGTTATTGTTGCAGACATCTGAAATAGTAGCACAAAAAACAGAAATGACGTTATTTTCCATGCATTTTTGTTTTTCTTACGGCTGTTAATAATGTCATGTCCACATTGAAGAATCCTCGGTGAGTTATTGATATTCCTTCGTGTTGAATTTGCATGGAAATTGCCATAATTGAATCGTGAATTTGCAAATTAAACGGATCGGAAATTTCTTGACTAATCGCATGAATCTCAGATTGACTTCTTAAGCTTTCCTTCTTCAGCACTTCACACGAGTAGATTAAGTTCACCAGAGTGACGCCACACTGAATGAGAGTGGAAATTTTGACTGAAAAGCCACGAAAGAAAATTGTATTAATGCTTAAAGGATGATTAAGCATTCGTCCTTAACTGTATTCAATTTTGCCAACTCTGCTGCTTTTGTAGATCCAGAAGAGCAAGTTTGTGATGTAGAGAAAGTAGTGAAGAAAGTTAAAGATTTGTGTCCACTGGAAGAAGGAGTTAATGTGTCTGTTCATCTTCCAGATGAGGCTGTGTCTCAATTTCAGCTGATTTAATTCGTTGAGGAGAAATTCTGTGCTGTAATTTTTAGCCATCTTAGCAATTTCACGCGTCTTTTCATTGTACAGCTTTAAGTGCATTCGGAGTATTTCCACAAACAGGAAATGACTGCTGAAATTGAGCCTGGCGCTTTCTTGAGCGACAAACGCAACAATGTCAATCATCAGCCAATCGCCCCGCAATCCCCTAATCTTATGGCTGATCCACATTGCAATCTTGCAGATCCACAAGACGACGGACAGAGCAAGAATCCTGAGCAGGAGTTTCCGCTTCAGCGCTCTATTCGCCTTGGCAAGGATGTGTTTGTCATGTGAGAAAGTGCTCTCAATATTCATGAGTGTGTTCCAGAAATTGAATTGTTTCTGCTGCGTGAAGAACGTCTCGAGAATAGCAATTGCGTGTGTCGCAAACACGCCGTAATAGATGAAAATGAAGAGAAATGATTTATCAGACATTCTGAATGTCTTGCTAGAATTCATGACTAAATAATAAACGGCAAATGGCAAATAAATTATATTAAGCACCACACAAAATGTCATTAAATATTTGGCTCTTCTCCTCATTTCTGGCGTTTGAAGACAAATTCCGAAGACGTGAAAGAATTTCAGGAGGGATTTTAGCAACTTTGAAAGCTTCATCGTTGAGTGATGGAAATTTACTGAACATTTCCAGGCGCTTTTAGAGAGATTAAGAGTTCAATTAAGCTCTTATCTTTGATCGGAATTAATTTATTAGAATGTCAATTTTCCATTTTATTCACACTGTTTTTAATTGCGTGTTTTTTTTCAACCGATGTATTGAATGAATATAACCAAATACGTTGTAATTGTTGCTGTCATCTGAAAGAAAACACTTTTAGGCACCAAAAAATACATTTCTTAGCTTCTTATCAAACTTCTCACCGTGGTGAAAAGATTCATGTCAACTCTAAAGAATCCCCCGTAGGTCAACAATATTTCCTCGTGATGAATTTGCATGGAAATTGCCATTAAAGAGTGATGAATTTCCTGATTAAACGGATTATTCACTTGATGGCTGATCTCGTGGACAAGCGAAGGTGTTTTCTGATTTTCTCTCTTCAGCATTTCACACGAATAAATCAGGTGAAACATAATCACAACGTCAAGAGTAAGACTGATAATCATTCCTGTAAGCGAATTCTTAATTTACTAACAAAGCATTTCATCGAAATCACCTTCTGGACTCACGAATTGTGTACTTTAATCCTCCCGAGAAGCCTATAAAGTGGATCCAATACAAAAGATGCGTCATGTGAAAGAAATAGTGAAGGATATTGAAGGTTTGCGTCCACTGAAAAATCGAATTCAGCTGACAATTGAGTCTCCAGATGAAACTGTGTCTGATTTTGAGGATATTTAAGTCTTTTAATGTTTCCGCGTCGGAAGATCTCTTCGCCTTGTCAATAATTTGTTGCGTCTTTTCATTGAAGAGCGTCAAATGCATTCGCAGAATTTCCACAAACATAAAATGACTGAAGAAATTCAATCTTCCACACTCTTGAGAAATCAGCGACAAGAGATCGATGAATATCCAAATGCCGCGCAATTTAAACAAGATTCTATTCGCAACAAATAAAATCACTTTGCAAATTGCAACAAATATGCACAAGAGCAAAAGTCTAAAGCACAGTTTTCTCCCAAGTCTTCTATTTGCATCCTGAAGTCGATATTTGTCCCGAGAAAATGTCCTTTCTATGACAAAAAGAGTGTTCCAGAAGGCAATTTGCCTGTTGCGCGTTAGAAATATCTCAAGAATAGCAGAAATGTGAATTAAGTATACTTCAAAGTACAGAATAAGATTGAGGAGAGTTCTCTTCGTCACTGCCAAATCACCAAAAGTGTCTGAATTGTAAAATAATAGAATTACAGGTATTATTGCGATGTAAATTAAATTGATTGAGGCGCAGGCAAAAGTGAATTTTTTCGCTTTTCTAGACATTTCAGGAGTTTGCAGGCAAATTCCATAAAATCTAAGGTATGTGAAAAGAGGCTTTAAAAGCTTTATGAGTTCCATTGTTGAGCAATGAAAGTCAACTGAGTGGAATTTCATAAAATCTAATTTTTATGACGATTTTATCATTACAATTACACGCACTAATCAAATCTTTATTGAATCTAAATTAATTTCCATACGCAATTACAACATTCATTAACTTTACAGGGTATTTCACTCTATTTGCAGACCAAATGGTGATGATTATACTATCGCCAGCACAATCTTCCTTCTTATTGACATTTCTATGTCACGAGAAGAAGATGTGAAGAGCCTCGAATGCTTCCAGTTTCTTATTGCTGATGTCTATTTTCTCAATGTTCAACCAATAAACTGGATTAAAATAACCAAATATGTTGCAATTGTTGCACTTATCTGAAAAAAATGAGCATTTTATTCAATTTATCCTCATTTCACAGTGAATAATTTCTCACCGTTGTTAATAATGCCAAATCGACGTTGAAAAATCCTCCGTAACTTATAAAGATCTCCTCGTGATGGATTTGCATTGATAACGCCATAATTGAGCCGTGAATGTTCTGATCAAATGGATTCGCGATCTGTTGATTGATTTCGTGAATTAACGAAGGCGTTTTCTTAGTTTCCTCCTTGAGCATTTCGCACGAGAAGAAGAAATAGATTAAACCCACAACGGAGTGCGTGAGGAAGATAATCATCTCGACTAATGCAAGGAAAACACTGTGAATATTTTATTTAATTATTAAACTATCCTAAAATGTTTAACTTACGAAAAATTTGCTGCGTTCCACTGGAATTGATGAGAAAATAGAGCCAATAGAGAAAATAAGTGATGTTGAAGAAGTAGTAGAGGAAATTGAGTGTTTGCGACCACTCAAAGAACGAATTCAAGCAACAATTCAGCTTCCAGATAAGACTGTGTCTGATTTTCAACAGATTCAGCTCCCGAAGAAGATCTCTAGCGTTGTGTTTGCAGGCTTTCTTCGCAATTTCTCTAATCTTGTCGTTGTAGAGAATCACGTGCAATCGAATGATTTCCACAAAAATAAAGTGACTGAAGAAATTAAGTCTTCCACATTCTTGACACCAAAAAGTGCTGATATCAATTAAAATCCAACTAATGTGCGTGTCTGAGAATCTATTATTCGTCCACAAAGCGATTTTGCACGCAATTGTAGAGAATGAAAGTAGGAATATTCCGTTAAAGAATTTCCTCTTGAGAAGCTTGTTTGCCGTCTGAAGGCGAAATTTGTCTCGAGCAAAAGTTCTTTCAATTGTCAGTAAAATGTTCCAGAAATTGTACTGCTTTTCCTTCGTCATCAGCGTTTCGACAATGATAATGCTGTGAATGACGAAAGCGCCGTAGTAGATGATAATGTGGAAGATTGATTTGATATCCAAACTGCTGCTGATGCGTTGAAGCGTGAAGAAGGCGAAGAATGTAATAAGAATTGGAGTGAAGATGAGATAAAGGAGATTTGCCACAGTCAAAGAAATCATCCACTTTTTAGCTCTGCTCGTCATTTCCGGTGTTTGCAAGCAGATTCCGAACACTCGAAGGTAGATTAGGAAGGGTTTTAGCAACTGTAGCAATTCCATCGCCAAGTGAAAGTCAAGATTGTCTGGAATTGTGTGATAAAATTCTTCACAAGAGATCTTTTATCTAAGAATAGCTAATTAAGGTTGGGATAAATATTGAATCTCATGCCAAAGACAGTTTTGCTAAAGTTCAATTAAATGCCAAATCATTCGCTTTTTTGCGCCCTTTTTCATAATCCCATTAAAACTGTGGATTTAGAGAGAGGAAAAGATGATTTCACGAGCAATAAAAGTCGACTGTCGCGAATGGTTGTGGCAAAATCCCTCTGGAGATCCCAATCATTGACTTTTCATCATCGTAATGCGCGCACTTGTGACATTTTTATCGGCACCAGAGCTCTTTGGGTTATTAATCAAAAATATGTATCGCTGTTGCACCAGAAAAGCACGATTGCACAACCGAGACAGACGCTCTCCGCGAGATATTCTTTAGCTCCAAAAGAGCGGATGCACTTTTGCTGAGCTGATACAATAGAGTCACGAGCACTTTCACAACCTTTGAATGTCACATATTCCAAAATTCACTCTAAAAAACACACACTTGGGAATTCACTGACGAAATGAGAGCTCTGAAGCCACCGAATTAACTCCCTCAAAAGAATTCTCCCAAAAACTAAAAATCTCTCTCACTATTACAATATCACAAATCACTCGACAATCTGCATGCATAAATGGCTTTCTGAGCATGTGAAGATACATAAATCTCTTGCTGAAAAAAATAACATTTCACTCGATTGTTTCGCCTTTCGATCTTCACGATGTCATATTCACCGGAAAACATGATTTTGGCGTTATTCCACATAGATTCTTCGCTGTCTCTCTATGAATACATGGAAAAAAGAAGGCAAAGAAGGCAAAGAAGGCTTTATCTCCACCCCGAAAAATCAAACTAGATTGCAAAGAGTCTTCGCCAAAAAGGCGAAAAAGATCAAGAGAGTTGAAAGAAAATGTGACTGTCTCAGAGTCTTTTTGCCCGCTCGAAGAATCCACGATTTCGCGATGGAATTGAAATTCAATGAAAATTCCAAATCGTGACATCTTTTTAATTTTTTGCCAAGGAGGAGATAATTTTTATTCTGTGAAATCTCTACAAATTCTTAACACTTTCAGCACTTTAACTGGGAAATTAAACCTAATTATCTAATATAATCATTGAGATTTCCATTATATTTAATCATTTGCAAGTCTGAAAGCAGGATTCATAACCTCACAATTTGATAAGAATTTTTCTCAGCACTTGGCGAAGGCAAAGCAGTTTGAAAGGTGTAAAAAGCAATGAAAAATACCTTTAAAAGCGTTCAGAAATGTCTGAAGTGTTTATGATTGAAGATCAGAAAGCTTTGTAAATGAACGTTTTCTCAGTTTGAATCGTCATTTTTGAGGTTATGTTGCCTCTATCTGTAATCTTATCCTGAATTTTAAGTGTTTCTTAACTTGCAAATGCGTAATTCTGCGGAAAATCAGAATTGATTACGATTTAAGCAAAAGATTTGATGTTCTTTCATGCAAATTATTCACTAAATCCATCTTGAATTCTTCACATAACCTAGAAAAGCATGATTAAGCAGGAAACTGTATTATTTCCTCCTTCGATTTTCCCTCCTGGACATTTTGAGAAGAAATGTGGCGCAATAAAAATTGTAACTTCACTTTGCAAACCGACACTCGGCCGCCCTTTTTCGCCACATTCACGTGGCATTTTATCTCTCTTTAATGGCCTGTTCGACACATTTCAATTTGCATTAGCAATTTGCAGAAATCCATTGGATTTTATGACGCGATACACACCAAATATCATTGATTCGGCGCGACAATGGACGGGCGCGCAAGTGTTTGGCCAAAGATCTGTCCATTTTCGCATGCGAGCATCGCGAGAGGGAATTTTATGCAAATTGATACAACAGAAAGGGCATTCAAGTCGTGCTTTTCATCCTCGGCATCCGCAGGGGAATGAATAAGACAATAAATTGTGTGCATAAACATTTTTCATCGATTGCTAAGCCCGCGAAAAAGAGCAGCAAAGTGCAGCTGTGCTGAGCGATAAGGGAAAACACTCTTTGCACTCCAAGATAAGGAGACTTTCGCCTTCATCGTGATCTTCCGGGGATGTCACTCCTCCGGATGGATTGTGTTTGCCGGCATCGAAAACGGCACTGAAGAGATCTTCAGGTGCACTTCGAAGCCACCGGACACGATCCATTGAGAGCCCAGCGAGGCGTGCTAATCCACAAAGGTGCCGCTCTCTAGGAAAATATGATCACATCTCTTTCACTCCGCGGCGATACTCGATGAAGAGCCAATAATAATTAAAAGACAAAAAAGAGTGTCTTATGCAATATTGTGCATGTTTTCTGCCTGAGAATTACGCGGAGATTTTTACGAATCAACAATTACCATCAATATCACTTTTATCTGGCGATTCATGAGAGATACGGTGCTTTCCTTTCATCGCAAGCATTAAAATGTCTTGGAATTTATATGCGCGCATTAATCGTTTAAATGCAAATTCCGCCAAATCGCCGAAATGTATACCAAACGCACTCAACATCCCGGAAACTCGCCACGATTCATTGTGTGGTGAAGTTCGGAACTAAAACTAGCGTGCATGTGGTGACAGTGCGCCATCTAGTGTTGTTTAGAGGTCAACTAACACCGAAAATGCTCCAAAAGGAGCCAACTTGATGACAGCCAAGGTGGCGCGGTGGGTAAACATAAACACAAGTTGCGGTGAATGCTTTGCGGAATCATGAGTGGCCTCAAGGAGATCAAAATTATCGTGAAATGGAGTGGGAAGGAGTACGAAATAGGAGATCTCACGGAACAGGACACAGTGGCCTTGCTCAAGCATGAGATATGCAAGAGAACCAACGTTCAGCCCAACAGACAGAAACTTCTCAACCTCAAATATAAAGGTAACTCGCATTTTTCCACCTCAATTCTCTCCTTTGCTTCAGAGATTTCCTCTCTCGTGGTCCAGGCAAGTTTGCGTCGGACGACATTAGGCTCTCAGCGCTGGAGATCAAGCCGAACTTCAAGCTGATGATGGTGGGCTCAATTGAGGCGGATATTGAGGAGGTCTGCACAGTGCCTGAGGAGGAGGATGTGATAGATGACTTCGAGACGTCGAATCCCTTCGAGGAGCAGTCGTATGACAAGCAGGAAGTGTACTTGTCCAAGGTGAACAAGCGCATTCGTGACTACAAGATCGAGATGAGGAATCAGCCGCGCGAGGGCAAGAAACTCCTCGTGCTGGACATTGACTACACTCTCTTCGATCATCGCTCCACGGCAGAGCAAGGCACTGAGCTGATGCGGCCGTTCCTGCATGAGTTCCTCACTTCAGCTCACCAGAACTACGACATCGTCATCTGGAGCGCCACCGGAATGCGGTGGATCGAGGAGAAGATGCGCCTCTTGGGCGTGAGCACCAATGAGAACTACAAGATTCTCTTCTATCTGGACAGCGGCGCCATGATCAGCATCTACACCGGCGACCACGGAGTGATCGACGTGAAGCCTCTGGGCGTGATTTGGGGGAAATTCAAGCAATATTCCGCCAAGAACACGATCATGTTCGATGACATTCGGCGCAATTTTCTCATGAATCCACGTTCCGGACTGCGAATTCGGCCCTTCCGTCAAGCCCACGTGAATCGCTCCACGGACAGGGAGCTCCTGAAGCTGGCTGTGTACCTCAAGGACATCGCTGAGCACTGCGAGGACTTCACGAAGTTGGATCACCGCAAGTGGGAGCATTACAAGCCGTGAAGCCAATAAATCCGCACGCAAACACACATTATCTTTCATTAATCCTTCTCAGAAGTACCAGAGATCCTCATTTCGACCGCCAACACGTCCAAAACGACGTTCCAGAGATTCCTGGACAAACTAAAGGCATCAAATCGGAATCCTCGAAGCGCTTCAAAATTGCCGCTGTTTCCGTATTTTCACCTGATCCATTTGGAACTCTCCGCCTATGTTGCCCCCGGGAATCCCGAATCGCTGGAGTCCTGCGGTCCAGGAGTTCCTGTTTTCCTGGCAAATAAAAAAACCAGCAAACGAATTATATTTGGCGAAGCTTTCCCTCTTCCCCGTCTGGCGGCGCTGCGTCGGTCGATGAGGCCGAGCGCGTCTCGTCGATTTGTCATCGACTGGTTTTGTCGTGGTGTTCGCGGTGGAAAAAAAAGTCAGTCGGAAATCGGCCGCGTCCGCAAAGGCAGCAGAAAAGTTCCGCGATAGTTTTGGGTGCGGTTCCGCTGTGCAGAAATGCTGAAGTTTATCCGTGGGAAGGGGCAGCAGGTGTCCGTGGAGCGCCAGAGGCTGCAGAAGGAGTTGTTCGCGTACCGCAAGACGGTGCAGCATGGCTTTCCGCACAAGCCCTCCGCCCTGGCGTACGACGAGAGGCACCGCCTGATGGCCATCGGCACGCACTCGGGCTCCATCAAGGTGTTCGGGCGGCCGGGCGTGGAGTTCTACGGCCAGCACGCCGCCGCGGCGTCGCCGGGCGCCGCGGGGGCGCAGGAGTGCGCCGTGCAGCTGCTGGAGTGGGTGCCGGGCACGGGGCGCCTCCTGTCGCTCACCACGGCCAACCAGCTGGTGTTCTGGGAGCCCGCCGGCGCCATGCTGGTGCCGCTGAAGACCTTCTCGCTGGACGGCAAGCTGAAGAAGGTGTCGTCGCTGTGCTGCTCGCTGGACAAGGACGTGGTGTTCATCGGCACGGAGGGCGGCAACGTGTACCAGTTCGATCTGGAGAGCTTCAGCATCCGCGAGCCCATCATCTACCACGACGTGGTGCTGGAGCAAGTGCCTTCCACGTACAAACTCAACCCCGGCGCCATCGAGTGCCTCCGCCAGCTGCCCACGGACGCCACCAAGCTCCTCATCACCTACAACCGCGGCCTGTGCGTGCTCTGGGACCTCACCAGCGGCGCCGTCGTGCGCTCCTTCGTCGCCCCCGGCCACGGCCAGAGCGTGGGCATCCACGTGTCCTCGGACGGCGAGCACTTCACGTGGTATCACGCCGACGGCTCGTACGCGCGCTGGCGCATCGCGGACGCCGGCGTGCCAGACAACGAGAACTACGTGCCTTACGGCCCGGATCCCTGCAAGTCCATCAACCGGCTGGTGTCCGGGCGACGCGCCGGCAAGGACCTCGTGGTGTTCTCCGGCGGCATGCCGCGCTCCGCGTACGGCGACCATCACTGCGTGTCCGTGCACTGCGCGGACGGCGCCAAAGTCGCCCTGGACTTCACGTCCAAGGTCGTGGACTTCTTCGTCACGTTCGGCGACGAGCAGGAGGCGCAGGTGCTGATTGTGCTGCTGGAGGAGGAGCTGGCGGCGTACGACTTGACGGATCCCAAAGTGCCTGTCGTGAAGACACCTTATATGCATTCCATTCACGCCTCCGCCGTGACATGCAACCACCTCGTCTCCCAGGTGAGCCACACTTTCGCTCTTCTTCCTGCCCTTCCGCGGGCACCTGTTGCGCGTGCATCGCGTGCGGGGCGCTCCCACGGGGGTGTGTTTTGACTCACCCGAGAGATTCTTGACCTCCTTCGGCAGGGTTAACGGCACTCGGCCAGAAACCTCAGACGTGCAGAGGCGGCGAGAGTCTTGTTTCTTTGCGTTTACGCACGCCGCATTGCTGTCAATAATTCAGGAACTCGTTTATCCACACAGAGAGTCAATTTCGTCTGGCCAAGAATAATCTTCGATCTCATTTTTTATTCTCAACTTATTCACTGTATTTTTGCTTGGGAATTAGTGAAGAAATTTCTTTATTTTTTTAGTTTGGATTGGGAGAAAATTTAGATTCATTTCTTAACATGTTTTCACACTGCAAAAGACTTGATTTTATGACAATTTAATATTCAATGTTAATCTTTAATCCTTTAGTAAACTTGAAGTTATCGACATTTATCGGCACTTTTTGATACGAACTTCGTACAATTTCTTATCTTTTGACCCAATTTTTGTGGGAAAAATAGTGAAAACCAACAATTTAAGAATTAATTTATCCCTTTGAGTCCTATTTTTTCTCCTAAAATTCTGCTAGAAAGAAGATTTCACTTATTTCGTATCGATAAGTGTCGGTAATTGTCGAAAACTTCAATCAGTTTAACGTGAAAAGGAGCATTTTACGAAGAATTTGCCTTTGCTGTCTTTGAATTCAATTAATTCAAAGTCAAAGTTTGGGTTTTCTAAGTCTTAAGAGGTGTTTTTGTCCCAGAAATGATTCAGATTGAGTCTCGACGCCGCAAAGAATGACGTCAGTTTAGGGAAATGACGCGTTTAATTGTGAGAGAAATGAATGCAAAGCGAGTGAAATTATGCACGTCGCGCCGAAATGAGTCACTTCTCGTGCTTCTTGTTGAAACACCTTCGCGAGAAATTGAGTAAGACAGTGTTTAAGGTGCAATAATCGGTGTGAAAATACATAAAACATGAGAGACCCACTGAAAAAAAAACAGTACGCTAGAGATCATATCAATGCTTCTCTTTTCTCATGTCTAATATTTGATTTGAAGCATGTTTTCCTGCATAGCAAACACCGCGATGACTAATATCGATTGATTGGCGCGGAGTTGGAATTAAAGGAGAAGAAGAAAAAAAAGGTGTAAAATTCACCAATAATTGTCTGGTGTTTCCATATAAATTACATCAAAAGACGATCGATATGTCTCCATTTTGTGTTCCGCAAGCAGAAAATTGATGATAAGATTAGGACAGATATAATTTTGGGTGCGTCAATTCAGTGCATGAGTTTGCTTGATGAAGAGAAGTGTAGGAGTGAATATATGTTTAAGGTCAAAAATCTCGCGCAATTCACAGAAGAAGCGCCAAAGAAGACTCTGCACTTTTTCTTCCTCTCTTGTCGCGCGCGATAAAACGCATCGCGCGTATCGTAAAGAATAAATATTGGGAATTTATGGAAATGTTCAGAAAGAGAGAAGTGAAGGGAAGGGCTTGAAATGTGTGAGCAAATGAAGAAAAGGCGACGAAGAATCAATCGAGGGGAATCAATGACCACAAATATTGGCTGATAAGGTGCGTTTTTTTATCTGGGCTTCGCGTCTTCCATCAACTTGCGTTGACGAGTGTTGTTTGAATGTTGATTAAATGTGTTGCTGAAGAACTTGTTCGCTTCATTCTTATCACTTGAGGAATTCTTTAGCCCTATAAATGTTTTATTTATCTTTAGTTTTTTTTTCTTGGTGAATTTTACAGTTTTATTGGGAGAAATCAAAATATTCAGTGAATGTTTGATTTGGAAACACACTCGATTTAACACCTTAGCGAACATAAAATGCTAAGAACTCAAAGTAGAGATTTAAAAAGCTAATTTTTGCGCTTACTTTCGCTAAGATCTTAGCAATTCGGCTGATGCACTAGCGAATTAGCGGCGATCAGTCAATAGATGTCGCTTCATGTGAAACCACGCCATTTCAATAATATACTTCATGATAAAAACACTCAAGTTAATTGTATAGAGAAAGCCGTGCAAATAACCTCAAAATTGAATGAAATTTAATGATCTCAAGCCTTTTAGTCCATAGAAACTGGATTTCCTGTTTTCTTTCTAAGGTCTGATCAGGAAAAAATTATAAATTTTGCAAAATATTCAGAGAGAAACAGCAGAAAAGTTCAGGAATATTGCTAAGAAAATTGATGAAAGATCAGCTAAGTGAAGCAAAATAAAAATTTAGCTGAATATTTTGCTTGAAATTGCTGCATTTGTAACTTTTGAAGCTGCTAAAATTTTAGCTCAGTCTTTTTAGCACTTTTCAGCTAAAATAGTTGATTTTTTTTTCACACTGGGATCTTCGTGGAGAATTGAACTCTTCTGTCGATTCAGTGTGTATTTCCTGGGGATTTGTTTTACTTTCAAATGGCTTTTCCACTATCTGATGCTGATAAGGAAACTGTTGACTTAATGAATGGTTTTTGAGAATAAATCAAACAATTCGTTGGCTTTATTATTCAATGGCGTTTCACGATTATTAATTCAATTTGTATTGGCTGAAAATGCATTTAGAGAGGCAAATTTTTGGTCTCTTTTGATGAAGTAAAATTTATGTTACACTTAATTAAAAATTTCAACATCAAAATTGTATTCAAAAATGATCAAAATGTAAATTCTAACTTCGCTCAAAAGGTGAGCAAAAAAAATTGGTGACTGTTTAAGAAATGACTTGATTGCTAAATTATCAGGTTTCTTCAGAAGAAACACAGAAAAGAAACGAAATCAACCTATGAAATTGACTTCCTGTTGAGCAAGAAATATTTTGGGTAGATTTTTGTGCAAAGTTAGAGGAATTCTTCAATCGAAGCACCTTTTTTTTTTGGAAACCCACCCAATTTTTTGGTGTTTTGTAATCTTATCAGACAGAGTTTTTTACTTCTTCTTCTGCTCTCCCTGATTGCTCGAAAATCCACCACAAAAGTATGTTATCTGTCGTAATTTTTCCACTATGTTTGTGAGTGTGAACAAGAGTAAATACAGGAGAGAGAAGTTATGTTGAAATTAATACCATTTTTCGAGCACCTCTTGAGCAATACTTCTGTTTGGGAAGGTGGAAAATAAACGGAGATTGATTAGAGGAAATTTCCACTTTTCTCTCCGCTTCATTGAATGCAATTTGTGGATTTTGTGGGTGTTTTGCAGATAGTTAAATTGCGTAAATGTCGAAATTGGGTTAAGATTTTAAAGTAATGTTTGTCTTGAGTCAATATTTGATGGGTGTTTAACATTATTTGCCCTTAATTGGAACTGAAAATATTTGCCAAAAGCTCCCTAAAACCCATCATTAAGTGTTTGTGTGTGTTTCTTTTTGGGGTCTTTTGCAATTTCAGTGAGTATTATTTGACTCTCTTTTGCAGGTAATATTTTTGCACTGGAAACAATTAAACACATTTGCAAGAATTTTCTGACAAAAGAGATTTTATTCAACACTAAAATAAATTACATTTTATTGCCAGCTGAATAGAGAAATGCTCAATAAAGAAAGAAGTCAAGGAGTTGAGAGGAAAATTCTCACATGTTAAGACATAGAATTTGACCGACTAAAATGTAAATCTAAGACACAAAATTTCATCAGTGTGAATTTAATTAATCATTGTCTTGTGCCGCTCTTGCTCGGCCGTCATTCTTCCACTTCTCCAAAGGTTGAAACAGTGGAAGTTAAACACTGACTCGTGCTCATGTTGGCTCATATATTTATGTTGAGTTCACACAATGGTTTTTCTGAGAGATCTCAAGATTTGCCCTTATGATCTGTGTTTGGATCTGTTTGTGGCTTCTGGCGCTGCAAGAAATGAAAAGAATTCTTCTTAGGCAGTGGAAATTGCAGAAATCTTTACTCGATTGAGAGATTTTCTTGACAATTTTCTCTGAGATTCCCAGAATATTCGGCGATGACTAATAATTCCTCAATTTGCATAGATTTGATTGTGTCATCGCGTCTCGGTTTGTAGTTAATCATACTTCTCTTACTCCGCCTCGTCATTCAATTCCGCGATCGGGTTTAAACTCTAGCGTTGGAGATCAACGACCACAAATACCGCGCGAATACGTTCAATTTTTCCTCTACCCAAAAAACATCTCTCGATGGCCAACAGACACAAAAAACGTTCATCTGTTTCACTTCTAAGACAGCGAACAAGAGTCACGTTTTACAAAGCAATGAGAAGGTTCGTAGGAGAAAGCGGGGGATTTTGGAGGAGAATTCTTTTCGATCCTTTGAATTCTGCCTTGAAAATCAAAGATTTTTCATTTCACGGCATTTTGTGCAAAGCTGCCCCACTTTGGGGCTGTTTTGGAGCAAATTCTGACTACAATTTTTCAGTTATTCTTAGAGTTTAAGCAGAAAGGAATGACAAAGAAAGCTTTTTAATAACTTAAGAATATTTCATGGCAAATTCCTTATTGTAGCACAAACATTTTAGCAGAGACACCTTTGATCGAAAATTCTTTTTCTTCCTTTCTCGCAATGAATGATAATAATAAGATAAAAAAACAGCGAGCTATCAAATTTTTAAAGCACTATAATGATTGATAATACACCATTATAGTTCAATTCTGTGTTAGAAAAAGGCGCTGTACGAAGCTGCCCCAATTTAGGGTTTTTTGGACACTTTAGGCACATTTAGACTGCATTTTTTAATAATTCTTAGAGCATAATTCAAAAGGAAATGATAAAAAAAAAAGCCCAAAAATAGCTGAAGAATATTAAATGGTCAATTTATTATTATTGTAGCAAAGACACCTCCTTAGCAGAGACACATTTGAAGAAAATTAATTTTCTTCCATTCTTGCAAGACAATAATAAAATTAAAACATCAAGCTATCAAACTGTATAAGCGCAATAATAACTCGTATCTTGAATAATAAACGCGATTTTTGTATTTTACTTCTGTCCAATTCTGCCCCGCCTTTCCTTATATAATAATAAACGTCACTGGGTGAGTTTTGAGAGAAAAAAAAGGGAGATTTTGTCGTGCAATAAATGCTTAATAGTAAATTACACTTGATTTCCCACAATTACAGAATCATCCTGAAATGCGTACAACAAACATTTCAATATCATAATCAATTTTTCTATTGTTACAATGTTTTTCTTCAGAATTTACTATTTATTATTGTATTCTCAGTGGTTTTGTGTCGTGGTTTTTTTCCCTCTTCTTTTCTTTCTTGCCATTTCGCACTGAATGACTCGATTGTGTTGAATTCCACTCAATGAGCGCTAAGTTGCAGTATAAATATTTCCATTTCTCACAATATATAGAGGAAGTTGATATTACTCATAATTTTCACTCTATTTTCGCCTTTTATGACTACAAATTTTGTCATCACTTCCTTAATGACTTCTTGGGAGGGAAAAATTGATTTTTTATTGGGAGGGAAAATTCCTCAAAGACCCCCAGAAAAATGGTATAAATGGAAAATTTGTGGCGAAAAAAAAGACACTCTATTTATGAGTAGGGCTCAACATCTTATCTCTCGGCACTTGTTATCAGGCCAGGTTACACATCATTTTGATTGCAATGCACACAGTTGGGAATTGTGCGAGAATCGCGCAGGATAAGATAGGCGGGCAGAATGTGTGTGTGTTTGAGTGTGTGAAGATATGTGAAAATATGATATTTTGTTATTAAAATGGGTAACATTGCGTCGTGAGTCAGAAACGCGGCTGTTATCACAAAACAAGTGAAGGCGAGAGACCCACCCAATTACACCTGAATATTGCCTCAACTCTCTCTGCGATGCGTTATCTGCAATTTGGGGGGATTTGGCGTCGTTATTATTTGAATTTTGACAGTAAATTTACCAACGAATGATGACGAAATTCTTCGAAGACAATCGATTGTCATGTATTTTTAGTTGTTAATTCTAAAAGAAGGTCAGAAAACGACATGCGAAATATATGTATTAATGAAACCACAATGAAATCATATATTTATAGATATTATTAATGTTAATTTCCGAGGGAGATGTTTTCTATGTAAATTTTAGCTTTATATTGTGACAATAAAACACCCTCGCGCGCATTTGGGAAAAGCCATAAAGAGAAGAAGTGTGTCGTTTTGTCGTTTCAAGACTGTGACACACAGAAAAAGACAGCGAATGGGAATTTCTTAGCAAAATCAATATTCAAATGAACGGCGAGTGCTAACAAGTTTTTTTTTCTTACCTTTTTATACGCAAAATTGCCAGATTATTTGCTGTGTGTTGTCCAGAAATCTTACAACACTTTGTTTTTCTTTCTTTTGTATTATTTCTCTTCTCGAAACTCTTGGTTTTCTGTGTGTTTGTGAGGGAAAAAATTGCCATGAAACTATTTTATCAACTTTATTTGTGACTTAAGTGATAATTTTTCACATTCTCTGGAGCATAACGAAAGCCAATGGTTTTGCTTTTTTTCTGATGCGCATGCGTGTTTTTCTTTTATCACAACAACAATTAATATGAGGTGAATTTTCTTCAACAATATTTTTCGCGTGGCGCAAAGATAGATATTAAAGTGAGGAAAATTTTGTGTGATGATAAAAACTGGGTCGTTGTTTTGTGTTTTCGTAGAATTGAGAGAAGAAAGAGAGAATATTTGATTGGGTGGGTGTTCTTTTTATAACACTTTTGTGTTTATGCTGATGATCGTGAGGCGATGAAATAGAGATCACGAGTAATTTCTCTGGTCATGGAATCTGTCGATCACGATTTTGTCTTAGAATTCTTGCACGTTCAGACAAAACTGGGCGGAATTTAATTGCATGATCACTGAACTTTCTCTCTGGATCGACTAAAATGACATCAGAAAGGCCTAATTTCCAACGAAACTTGAGGATCAAGAGGTCCTTTTCGAGTCTAGACTAAAATACACACAATTTCAACTCAGTTAAACCTAAGATCGCTAAAGTCGAAAGAACGGTTTTAAAAACCTTAAAATCGAATATCTCTAAACCAAGACGGTGGATTTTTCTTCAATTTTAATATGTTTGAGCTGAAGTCCAGACTTTTCCGACGATATCCCACTTATGGGACCTTAAGTTTCAGGAAAGGAGATATAGAAGGTCAAAGTTCACACCTTTATCAGCCTATATCTCAGTTATTTATTTTCCAATTTTGATCATTTCTTCACCAAAAGACGTGTTTTGACGCTCTTTATTAGGTCACATCCACCATTAATCTGTGACGTTATCAAGAACGCCGCCATTTTGAATTAACTTTGAACGCCTGTATCTCGGCAAATTTGTTACGTATTTCGATAAGATTGTAGTATGTTGTAGTCTAGGTTAGAATGTCCCTAAAATAGGTCATTATTTTCCATTGATTGTTTTAGAACTAGGCTTATGACTTGCAAAACTCTATAAAACTACTTAGAAACAACTGAAATTCAAGGTTTTTTGAAGATTTCTTTAAATACCGTAGAATTAAGATTGAACTGCTTTTGCTTTATCTCGTTATTTCCTCTGATTTCAGGTGTCAGCTGAGGTTTATGAGAAGATCATCATTGCTAGGCAGCAGCAGCAGCAGGCGAACAGCCTGATTGAGTGGCCAGTGAGTGGAGGACGCTTGCAGGAGCGATTCAAGGAGAGTGGCGAGGTGACGGAGTACGATATATTGCTGACGGGCCACGAAGATGGCTCGGTGAGATTCTGGAATTGCAGTGATGTGATTCTCACGCCGATCCTGAACTTCAAGACGGCGCCGCTGTTTGGCCACGGCGAGCCTGAGGCGGAGCATGGCCAGGAGAATTCAGAGCCACTGGACGATTCTGAGCCGCCATTCAGGAAGGCGGGCAATTTTGATCCCTACTCAGACGATCCACGCTTGGCGGTGAAGAAGGTGGCGCTGTGCCCCAAGACGGGCACTCTGGTGGTGGCCGGAACGGCGGGACACATTGTGGTGGCGAGCTTTGACATCCTGCAATCCGAGGTGCCGCTGAAGGTGACGACGATGAATCTGGTGAGCGATCGCGACGGATTCGTGTGGAAGGGACACGATCAGCTGAATGTGCGCCAGCAGCTGCTGGACGACACGTACACCACGGACGAGGGGATTCAGGTGGTGAGTGTGCTGCAGGTGCTGCCGCCGGCGGGCATCACCGCCGTGGCGCTGGAGTCGTCGTGGAATCTCGTGGCGGCGGGAACGGGGCACGGACTCGTGCTGTTCGACTACTTCAATCAGCGTCCGGTGTTGCACAAGTGCACACTCAATCCCAATGACTTGAGTGGCGCCGGTGAGACGTTGTCCAGGAAGAAGTCTTTCAAGAAGACGCTCAGGGAGTCCTTCAGGCGTCTGCGTCGCGGACGCTCCACCAGGAACAACCCAGCGGCCGCCGCTGCTGGCCAGACCACCACCAGTCCCATCCTGGAGACGCGTCCCATTGAGCGACAGGTGGAGGCGCGTCCGGTGGACGACGGCATGGGCTCGATGGTGCGCTGTCTGGCCTTCGCGCAGACCTACATCACAAATGTCCACTCCACCGTGCCCACTCTCTGGTCCGCCACCAATTCCAGCTGCGTGTCCGTCTTCGTCGTCCACTTGCCGCCCAAGTCGGACGAGGAATTGCCGCCGGAGCAGCGCAAGTCCGTGACGGGGCAGCTGGCGAAGGAGATTCAGCTGAAGCATCGGGCGCCTGTGGTGGGAATCGCCGTGGTGGATCACAATGGTGTGCCGCTGGACTTCCCGGGCGCCGGCATGGCGCCGCATCGGGTGCTAATTGCGTCCGAGGAGCAGTTCAAGGTCTTCTCCCTGCCGCAGCTGAAGCCAGTGACCAAGTACAAGTTGACGGCGCACGAGGGCGCTCGTGTGAGGCGCATGTCCTTCGGGCTGTTCTCGTGTCCGGCGCCAGTTGATGCCGCCAGTCCGGCGAGAGGAGCAGGACGAGCTCAGGCTGAGGATCAGACGGATGAGAAGAAGAGGTGAGTAAATTCAGGAAATTCTCTAAGAAAAATGGGGGAAAAATACTCAGAAGATGGTATTGTCAAAGCCAATTTTACATCCTTTTTTCCGCCATTTTGAAAACCAATAAAAGACATTTTCCTCATTTACTCAGGCTCTATGGCATGGATTGATCCCAAATTTCAGTATGTTGTAGTTGACCTCAAGATCTTTCCAATGGACCTCTACTTTAGGTTCTAGGTTCGTCAGGAGCCTAAATTTTAGGAAGCAAAGGTGACTTGATACTAATTCTTGGACTCTTTCTCTCTGGACAGATACACGGAAGTTGGGCTGCTGTGTCTGACGAATCTGGGCGATTGTCTGGTGCTGTCCGTGCCGGAGCTGAAGAGACAACTGAATGCGGCCGCTGTGCGTCGCGAGGACATCAATGGCATCTCCTCGCTGTGCTTCACCAATCACGGCGAGGCTCTCTACATGATGTCCTCGTCGGAGATTCAGCGCGTCACGCTGTCGTCGGCGAAGATGATCTGTCCGGAGGGCGTGATTGATCTGGAGCCGTACGTGGGCTCCGAGGAGTTGGACACGACGCCAGTGGTGGTGGCGGACGAGGAGGAGGTGAAGAGTGACTTGAATGCTTCCCTGGGCGCCAGCAGTGACGCCCATCACGCCGAGGGTCTGACCAATGGCTCGCTGGAGGGCAACAATCGCGCCAATGAGACCATCAGCAGCTCCATGGGCGACATCACAGTGGATTCGGTGCGGGATCACCTCAACAGCACCACCACGACGCTCTGCTCCACCACCACGGAGGAGATTGTGGGACGCGTGAGTGTGCTGACGACGCGCACCAGTGACAAAGTCACGTCGGCCACCATCAAGGACTTGGACAACCTCAACTCCCTCAATCTCAAGGATCTCTCGCCGATTGGGGACACCACAGAATCTAACACCACGTCCGTGGTGGTGAAGTCCGTCATCACGTCGATATCGCACGGCGGCACGAACGGCGAGCCGGAAACCGTCACCACCACAACGTCCTCCACCACCAGGAAGGAGAGCCAGTTCTAGGCGCGGCCACGGCGTGAATAAGGTGAGAAAAGCGCCATTTTCCAAAGTTTTATTTTGCTTTCTCACCTTCAACGCTTACTTCGATCATTTAACGTTATTTGATTGACCTGAAGTTTGGCACAAATTGAAACTTTTGTGTAATTTTGGACATTTCGAATGACATTTTGGAAATTGATGAAATTTTTAGTAACATTTGTCATATTTTTCATGAAAAATTGCCTTTTAAATGGAGAAATTAATTTCTATTGACTTGCTTTCAACAGTAATTAGTTAAAGGTTTTGAAATTTTAAAAACTTATGTGAAATTTTTTTATATTTGTCATATTTTTCATGAAAAATTCCGTTTTTCACACAGAAAAAAAATTTCTTTTCATCTCCATTGCAATAGTTAGGAAAAGCCTCTGAAATTTATAAAATTTTCCTGCTTTTGTCATATTTTGTATTAAAAAATTACTTTTTTCACTATTTCTATTTGATTTTAATTTAAATAAAAATATCTTTTACCGTCTTTTTCACAGTGCAAACAACTTCCGCAGTATTAGGAGAAGAGCGAGAGAAAGAGAGAAATCACCAGACGGAGTTGGTCTCCTATTCAGGACAGTTTATCCTTCAATGTGTCGTATTTTTTCACATTTATAACACACACACAACAACTTACTTAGAATGTAATTTTTTTTAATGTTTAGTGACGGAGAAATGAGATGTTAATGTTTAGAAATTAATCGTAATGAAACATTGCCTTATAAAATATCTATATATATTCCTTTCGAGAAGAGAGAAACAGGATGAAAAAATATCACTAAGGATCCTTTTTTTATATAAGAAATATATCCCCCAATTAATGCTTAAGGATGTTTCAGAAATGGACCTAAAAAAAAGAAATACAAAAAACTATACTTTTCGATGAATTTATCAATGATGAATTTTTGGAGATGATAGAATTTTTATGTAATGTTAGTAAGTGCGAAGATTCCATCTATATAATGTATTGCATTTTCGTTTTTAAAATATATTTTCTTGAAATATTGATTGTAATCTAAAAGTGTTTCTATTCACTTGACGCGCACTGTTGACTTTCGACCAGTTTTCGAATGTGGAAACCCGCCAACGGCGTCGACCACCTTTTTCGGCTGTCAATCTGTCAAACTGAACCGAGAAATCTCAGGGGCGCTCGTGTGTCTGCGCGACGGAGACAGGGAATCGCAGCTGGGGGCGAGGAAAAGTGCTGAGAATCGCTGTGATAGCAGCCCAGGAGTGATCAATGTGAGGCGCTGATGCTGAGTGAGTGACATTTCATTGGTGTGCAGAGGAGTTTTTCCACCGGAGAAAAGTGCGCAATTGACGTGTGTGTGTGGCTTTTTCACAAGTGGGCGCTTTTCGCGAGACTCCCGCGGGGGGGAGAGAGTCAATTCCGGGTGCGTGAGTGAGTGTGTGTGGGGCCGGCGTGGCGCCACTGTCGCGGGGACTCCCGCAGGGTAGTTTTCCGGGGGGGGGTGAGAGAGACACTGAGTGTGTGAGTGAGGAGAATGGTGGCGTGGAGCAACTCGCGGCTGGTGCGGATCCTGCTGGTGGGGGATCAGGGCGTGGGCAAGACGTCACTCATCCTGTCGCTGGTGAGTGAGGAGTTCCCCGAGGATGTGCCCGCCAAGGCGGAGGAGATCACCATTCCGGCCGACGTGACGCCCGAACAGGTGCCCACGAACATCGTGGACTACTCAGGTGAGTCCGCACGTGCTTCCCTCTCTCCCTGCACGGTCGCCTGACGCCGCCCGCCCTCTTGCAGCCGCCGAGCAGGCAGACGACGCGCTGACGGAGGAGATCGCGCGCGCTTCCGTGGTGTGCATCGTGTACTCGGTCGAGGACGACAGCACCATCGAGCGCATCGCGTCGCACTGGCTGCCGCTCATCCGCGACAGCATGCCCATGGATCAGCGCAAGCCGGTGGTGCTGGTGGGCAACAAGGTGGACCTGGTGGACTTCTCCACCATCGACGTGAGTTCCCCGCGCGCCTGTCTTACGTAACACACGCTGAAAGTCTTCTTTTCCGCCCTTCAGCAAGTGCTCTCGATCATGGAGGAGTATCCGGAGGTGGAGAGCTGCGTGGAGTGCTCCGCCAAGACGCTGCAGAACATCTCCGAGATGTTCTACTACGCACAGAAGGCCGTGCTGCATCCCACGGCGCCGCTGTACAGCACAGAGGAGCAAGACGTGAGTTGAAAAACCATTTCTTATTTCGCAATTCCGCGTTGGTCTTGCAAGAACCATCGCAAGAACAGCGTCTTTCCCTTGCTCACAATTAATCTCCATTACATATTCTGCAGCTGAATTATTGCACACACATTAGAATTGGTAGAAAATGTAATTTTGCACGCACTTCAAGTGGCTTTTCCCGCATTTTCTGATGCACCAGAAAATCTTGGATACAATCCAAGGAAAGTCTTCACTTCAGAAGCCTTCTTCTTCCTCACACGATGTAATTAATTTCTCACAGTGGCGTAGTCACACGAAGGGGGCGAAGAAGCAGCGTTTCTCACTGTTCACAGATTCTTCTTTATTGTCCTTTGTGTGAAAAATGTGTAAAAATGAGAGAAACTCCACATATTTGGCTAAATTTCTATCGAAAAGTACGTCAAAACGCCATCTGGCGGAAGTGGTGTGTTCCACAGAGTTGTAGGCCGTCTTTTGCCTATTGCAAAACGTCAATTTTCATGAAAATCTGACGAAAAACGGGGTCACTATGAATGTTTTTACTGCAAAATGCATAGAAAAGCCCTACAAATTAGGTGAAACTGAACTCTGACACGAATGAAATGGTCTAGAGAGTTGTAGGTCAGCTTTTCTTGTTTCCAAACCGCCATTGCTCTTTAGGATTCACCGGAAGATGGCGGTACTTTCAGTGTTTTTTAGTGCAAATGCACTAAACCAAAACTTATTGTAAAAATTAGTCATTAAGACTATTTGAGAGTCATTTTTCGATTTTGTCATGTTCAAGAAAGTTGTAGGCCATCGAGTGACCTTTCTAAATCCGTACCGATTTTAGCAATCGGATGAGAACCTTGGAAAATATGCAGTGGAAAACAAAACTTTTCAAAATGGACACTTTCCAAAATTTAACTATTTTTACACTCTAATTTTACGTAGTAAAAAAAATACCGACATCCGTTTTTTACCGTCTAAGAAATACTGTAAAGAAGCTAAAATGTTTTACGCGTTTTATGTGTGCAGAATTTGCATTGCATAACATTTCAAGTAACACTGAAGCGAATTTCTCATTAGCCTGTTTAATAGTCTCTGAAGTGTTAATTTTCTTATCGTCTGCATCGCCTCTGCAGCTGACGAATGAGTGCAAGAAGGCGCTGGTGCGGATCTTCAAGGTGTGCGACATCGACGGCGACGGACTGCTCAACGACTACGAGCTCAATCACTTCCAGCGGCGCTGCTTCAATGCGCCGCTGCAGCCGCAGGTGCTGGACGAGGTGAAGGCGGTGCTGATCAAGAACATCCCCGACGGCATCCGCCACGACGCCGTGACGCTCAAGGGCTTCCTCTTCCTGCACTGCCTCTTCATCCAGCGCGGCCGCAACGAGACCACGTGGGCCGTGCTGCGCCGCTTCGGCTACAACGAGCACCTGCAGATGTCCGGTGAGTACTTGCATCCGGCGGTGAAGGTGCCGCCGGGCAGCAGCACGGAGCTGTCGCACCGCGGCCAGCAGTTCCTCACGGCGCTGTTCGAGCGCAGCGATCGCGACGGCGACGGCGCGCTGTCGCCAGAGGAGTTCCGGAACTTGTTCAGCGCCTGCCCAAGTCCGCCGTGGATGTCGGACATCAAGTGGACGGTGTCGACCAACGAGAACGGCCATTTGACGCTGCACGGCTGGATCTCGCGATGGGCGCTGATGACGCTCGTCGATCTGCCCAAGACGCTGGAGTATCTCGCGTGGCTGGGCTTCAATGTGCACGAGAATGAGTCACAGCTGTCGGCCATCCACGTGACGCGCGAGCGGCGACTGGACTTTGCCAAGAAGCAGAGCAGCCGATCGGTTTACGTGTGCCACGTGATTGGGCAGAAGGGCGCCGGCAAGACGGCGCTCTGTCGTGCCTTCATCTACGATGACATGAAGGTGAGTTGGCGTCCGGTTAAGGACCTTCCTGACCCTTGATTTTATGCCATAATTCCGGCTTTAATTATATGATTTGAATGATTTTTAGTCCAATTTGAAAAATCGGGTTTCCATCGAAAATTTCATGCTTTTCGGCGTGAAACTAATAAAAAGTCATTTTATTCATCATTTACGCCGTACATTTTTGCTTCCAAAATCGTCTCAAATTGCAAACATTCGCATGAAAAGCTTCTTTGAGAATTAATTTTAGATTTTTAGAATTTTCCTCTTAATATTTGTTAGACTTTGACTGAATCTTTCTCATATCTTTTCATTTTTTCACGTAAAATGTTCACGCAAATCAACTTTGGGATGTAATATTTTCAGTTCTTCGAGTTTTTCTATTAATTTTGCCAAGAATTCCAAGAAATATAAAAAAAAACAACTAGAATATTAACAAAGTAATTTTTTCAGAGCAATAATAGCGCTTAAATCGCTTAAATGAATGATTAGAAAGTGTTTTGGAAGTAAATTTGGCGAATTTCGAAGCAAAATTAACGTTCAAATTTCAATTCAATCTCTTGAAAAATTGTGTTTCTGACTTTTTTCATAGTTTTCGATTGACCTCTGCCGATATGTTTGATATTTTATCCACTTTTTAATGTGTTTTAAAAATCCGAATCAAATATAGTTTCCAATTTCCCATTTTTAATATGATTTTAAGCGAAAATGGGCCTAATTAGTCCCAGACTGTCGATTTTACCCATTTTTCCCCTGAAATTGTGTTGGAAAAGGCCAAATTTCCACCTCTTCTTGCCTCTTTTGCAGAAGATCAGTGAGAAGGACCTGCGCGGCGGCGTTCAGCACTGCATCAATGTTGTGCAGGTTTATGGGCAGGAGAAGCATCTGGTGCTGCGCGACATCGATGTGAGGCAGGCACTGGATCCGCTCCAGCCGAATGAGGTTCACTGTGATGTTTCCTGTCTAGTCTATGATATTAGCAATCCCAACTCGTTCGAGTACATCGCCCGGATCTACATCAAGTACTTTGCCGAGAGCAAAATACCCGTCTTGATTGTCGGCACGAAGGGTGACCTCCTGGAAGTGCCTCAGAATTATCTGCTGCAGCCCACGGAGTTCTGCAGCAAGTACAAAATATTGCCACCGCAAATCTTCAGTCTGAGGGACAATAAGAAGGATCTCTTCACCAAATTGGCCACAATGGCGGCTTTTCCGTGAGTATTTTCTTTTCTTTGTTCTTTTTCTGGGGGTTTTTTTGCGATGGGAAATTGAACATTAATCCACTTTTAGAGGATAATATATTTGTAAAGAGGGAGAAAAGTGGGACATTTGAAGCACTCTTTCTCTAACGTTATTATTGTATTTATCTTCTTGATCACACGCACACTCGTTCGGGGGAAAAAAACAATATGTTTTGTATGATGAAAATGTATTTAAATATCTACGAAAACAAAAAACAGTCGCTTCCAAGCGGCTTGGATCCTCTTTTACAAGCACAGGTTGGTACAGCTGTGGGAGACCACGTAAGTTCAGCTTCAATTAACTATTTGTGCAAAATAATAATTAATAATGCTGCGAGCAAAATCAGTAATTTCTCTCTTTTTATTTTGATTCTTTTCTTCCTTTGAGTTTGAAGAGTCGAAAAATCGCACGCGAAATCCACACATTAAAGGATTTTTCTTTTTAACAGAGCTTTGCATTAAAACTCACAAATTAATATAAGTTTTCTTTGTACATCCTGTGTAAATAATCATGCGAAATAATTGATGTTTGTGTTAAAAAAAAAAACATTATTTGACAGAAAATGCTTGAAAAATTGATCTAATGTCATTTCTCGGCTGCTTTCGTAACAATTCGGACGATTCGGACAATAAATTAACGTCAAAATTTGAATTTTCATTTAACGTATAACTGAAAAATTTCCCATACTTTATTTAGAAGAAGAAAAATTAGCATTTCAAATGAATTCTAGTTGAGATTAATTAATATTGTAGGTAGAAAAAAAATTGATTCAGCCACAAAATCACGTAGATTTTTCACTCATTCGATTTTTTGTTTCATTTTACATTTATTTCTTTTTTTTTCCTTCAAAAAAGCTTAGCTGAAATTATGTAAAAGAAGAAGAAGAAGATGAAATTTTGATGCAAAAGTGAGTCGATGAAAAAATTTCTGTACTTTCAGTCCAATTCGACGCGTCGTGAATTTCCTTTTCATGAGTCCCAACACTCAGATGTCTTCTTGGTCCCAACCTTTCAATGTCAACAGGTTGAGAATTTCATTCAATTTCTCTCCGTTTCTTTCGTCTTTTCACACATATTTTCTTGACTTCTCTTTATTCGGCGTTTTGCACTAGATTTTTGCACTTTCGCACGATCATTTTGATTTGTTAGTCAGCACTTTTTTGGGGTTAGTTTAGTGAGTAAAAATAAATGGGAAAACTTGTAGAGAAGAGCTGGGCATTTTTGAAAATGTTTTCGGGATTATAATTGATTGTTTTGATCTCAAAATGCGGATATTTTGATTGATCAACTCTTTTTTCATTCAAACTTATGACGAAATTAAATTAATCGCAATTTCTTAAGAAAAATTAAGCCTTCTTGACTTTCTTGATAACCTTTCTTGTTTGTCTTTTCGCTAACATTTCAACTCTAGATTAGGATCAATATTTTGATGAGTGAATCGAAAAGTATGAAAAGTTCAAATTTCGTAACTTTTCAGGGGAAAAAGATGAAAATTTAAATAGTCTTCGAGATTTAAAAAAAAAAAATTGGAAATCTAACTTTTTTCATTTTAAAAATATTTTTATGAGATCTTAAATCGAGAAATTAAGAAAATTTTTTTATATTCTTATTAAAAATCAATAAACATTTTTAAAAAAACCGTAAATCTATTAAAAACTATGAAAAAATTCAACTTTTCATAGTTTTCGATTCACTTTTTGATTTTATGTCGATCAAAATCTCTTGTGAATATTTCAAAGGTTTCTTAACTAATAAAAAAAAGTTTCGCTTTAAGGATTAATTCCTTAAGCGGCAGGATTCATAAAAGCCTTGCTCTCTCCTATAATTATGTAGTAAAACTGAGTGTAAATGTTGCAGATTGTTAATGAATGTCTTGTGTTTAATTGCCAGTCTTTATTAGTAGCTTTGTTGAGATGCAAAGAATGCAGTAAAAAAAGGCAAAATGATTAATTGTGCATGAAAGAAATTCTTCGACGGTGTCAGAGAGACGCGCGAGGAATGCTTTGTATAATAATCCGGCTGAATTCACGTAGAAAAAAAATCCGCTAACAACACTTTTTGTCCAAGTGTATTTTCTCAGCACTTTTCCTCTTGCATTGTGTGATTGTTTTTGGGCGTGTGTGAATGAAGCGCCGCTTTCCATTGGGCTCTAATGGGCGTTTTCTCTCACAATCCAGACACTTGAAGCACTTCGGCCTGACGCCCGGAGATCCGCTGGTGTGGTGGAAGGCCGGCCTGGGCATCGCGGCGATCACTGTGGTCGGATGGTACGTGGTCAGGGCCTTCCAGAGGAACACGACGACCTACGGAGCGCGGTGAAGTGGAAAAACATGGAGTAAATCTTTTTTTCGCTGCGAAAGAACTGTGAAATTGTGTGTTGAATTGAGGCAGAAGACAAGAAAAAAAAATACCATTGAGATACTCTCCTGGCCAGAGTGAGGAGAATGATTAAGTAATTTGAAGTAAAAAATGCCGAAGTAGTCAGTCATTCAATGATAAAAAGAATTAGCGTAGCGTCGCGAAGAGATTGTGTCCCTTTGAAGCTTTTTCTTGAAGTATTTTTGTGAGAGAAATCTTTGAAGTCTTGTAGATTTTATCAACACTTCTCTTTTTTTTCCGAAAAATTTTTTGCGCGTTGTAAATAATATTTCTCTCCCAGAAAATAATCGTCACACAACTTCCAGACAGAAGGAAAAAAAGGCTTTTTTCATTCTCTTGGGTTTTATCGCGACACACATTCATAATGTTTCATTATTATTATTATATTTCTTTTTAAGTCAATCGATAGGAATTTGTAGTTGGAATTTAGATGAGAGAGAAAGAAAATGAAATAAAGACACAATTTGTGAGATGAATAAAACTATATTTTAATGGAGTATTGAGAATATCAACAAAATGATTGCGCCAATGTTAGTAAATCCGCTGAATGTGAATCACTTCCGCTTCTTCGTCGGATTCCACCTCAGTTGTCGATTCGTAGTAATAGTCAGATGAGCCGCTCTCTTCGTCCTCATCGTAGACTTCAACGGGACGATCGGCCTGCTGAGATAACAGAGAAAGGACGTGATAATCAATCGTCGAACACATTTTACTCAGAGTTCTAGCGTGGCAGCAGCGATTAATGCAATTATTCGTTCGGCAATTAAGATCATAGAATGCGCATGATGAAAATTCGCGATAATCGAATTTATAGTTCGTTAAAACAACACCTGAGCTAATTGTACAAATTGCGACCATTGAATTCTCTAGAATTCAAGTCTGCTTCATATCAGACGATCATAAGGTCACTTGCAACTTGTATTGGGATTGTCCCGATTGTCCGATAAATTGGCCACCAGTTGGCGCTATAAACAGAGAAGAAGATATACGCAGCCCAATTCTAAGTCCTCCGCCTCAGAAATAAATATGGCGGCGAAACAAAGTTGTTTAATCTGAAGCTATAATAGTGGCGACGATTACGAGTGAATCTCGAGTGAAAGACGCTCAGGAGGAGGAAAACTCTCAAGTGGATGAGCAGGAAGACCTGCCCAGTCAAGTGATAAGGCACAGGATGCGCTGCAAGCCTTGAAAGCCAGCTTACTAGCAAACAACGCGGCTAATAGCTGCGCAAACAGGGTGTTACTTCCACTTCAGCCAGTATCTGCTGAAGAATATCCCTGGGTGTCCTACCAGGATGCGCTAGGACATGATCCTCATAATTTAAATTTATGAAGCAGAAAAACATATTCGAAGACGAGCAAGGCAGACATTTGTGGCATATTTTAAGTGGAAGCTGTCAGGACTGGCGATGAGAAAACAAGTAACTCCATCGAGGGCTGACACAATGCTTTTGATACTTCTTTTGCAATTGCCAAGCCGTCAGTGGAAGTTTTGTTATTGACGGTCTTAAGGAAATGAGATTTTCACCCTCAATTTCGTTAAGAACGTAATGCAATTTTCACGCATTTCAACTCAATTATGAGAAAGGTTGGAGAAAGGCGAAAGTAAGCGAGGAAACTCACGTCATTCTGCAGATGAAGGTCCAATTCCACTTGCATACGGAAGTCCATGGCCATGAAGAAGGCAGTGATGAGAAGCGGAAGCGTCGTGCGACTGTTCCACGCGAGTTTCGTGAGGAACATGAATGTCTGGCCGAAGACGGAATCCATTTCTCTGCCCAGAATCTCTGCAATGATTAATAAAAGACGCTCTTGAGCCAATAGGAATATCATATATTCGTAATAAATTCATTGCAACAAAAGTGTGGGAATGTTAAGTGGCTTTTCAATCGAAGTAGTCCACGTGAGCGCCTGACGTGAATTTTCCCTCGCGCAGCACCTGGAGGAACTTCCGGGTGGTCTGTTCGCGCGTCACGAGCTTATTCTCCACGTGGAGATTCGCCATGGTGCTCTTGACTTGCTCATCCGTGGACTTTGTGCGGATCTCCGTCTGCATGTCCGTGTCCACTGGACCTGGAGAGTAGTTGAGCACCACCACGCCGGGATTCTCCGCCGCCAGGCAGCGGAAGTACATCTCGCGGGCGGCGCGAGAGCTGCAGTACAGCGACATGCTGGCGAAGGGCTCGAGAGCCGCCAAGGAAGTCACATTCACCACGATCTTCTGCGTCTCCGGGAAGCTGGCCATGAAGACGGCATTGAGAATGGCCACGGAGAAGACATTCATGGCGAAGTGCTCGCGCCACGTGGCCTGGGAGTTGTGATCGACACTCCACTTGGTCACGTCGCCCAGAGTGCCCACATTGTGGATCACCAGGGCGAACTCGAAGGACTCCTTGGCACTGTTGGCGAGAGACTTCGCCACGACAGTCTCCAGTTCCTCACGCGAAGGCTCCGTCAGATCCACCGACACCGTGACGATGGTCAGGCGATCATTCTGGGCCAAGATCTGGCGCCTGGTGTCCTCCAGGCCGGCGGCAGAGCGCGCCAGGAGGAGAACAAGAGAGCCCGGCTTCATCTCCTTGGCACACTCAATGGCCATCGTCTGGCCAATGCCCCTGGACGCCCCGGTGACGAGCAGGAAGCCCACCCGATTGAGATTCACCGCCAAAGAGGACATATTAACCTGTGTGTTCTTCTCTAGCGACTTCCGTCAGATGATTCGCCTTCGGCCTCCTTGGGCTGCTGCTGCTGCTCCTCCTCCTCACTCTCCACCTGCAGCTGATCGTGCTTCACCAGATGCACCACCTCACCCACCGACAGTGCCTGTTCCGGACGCAGAAACCTGGCAATCTCCTGCGCAGCCCGGAAATCTGTGCTATTCACTGGAGCGTCGAGATTCAGGTCAATCTCCCTGTTCGCCTGCACTCCGTCACCACAATCCACGAGTAGACTCTGCAGGCAGGCTTCGCGCTTCTCCGCCAACTGCCTCAGGACGTTGGGATCCTTCTTGATGCGCCTCAACTTGGACTCTGCAAAAACGGCAAAAATACACCCGGAATCAGTGGCATTTTCCCGGCGAGGGAAGCCAACCACCGCTCACCTAGTCTGTCGAGGTACTCCTGTGAGTCTGGAAGACGCTCACTCTTGGGCTGGAAGTTGTCTTCGAAGCCAATGTCGGCCGTGGAATCGCTTTGGAAATCGCTGCTCTTCTGAGATTCAGATTCGAGCCACGGATTCATTCTGACAACTGACCAACAGCGCCTCTATCCGCTAATGAGAGAAGCTCAGCAATGTCTCGTTTCCACCTGTTTTCCCTCAGAAATGCAATGATTATCACCAAAATTGGACTAAAGACACTCTTTGATGACTGATAAGTTATTCTTGATGGGAATTTTAGTTGAAATTCTGTGAATTCATGGAAAATTCCACACTTTTCCGAACAACCCTCCGGAATATCTCCGAAGCACGCGTTTGCAGCCAACTTCACGCACAGCGATTGACTGCGTCACTGAGACATTTAGTGGAATTTTCCTCCGGATTAGTGCGAGTGCCCAAAAATAAAAACAATCCAACAAATATTCTCACCTGCCCTCGAATTAGATGGAATATGTGAAGAATTGTGCACTAAAGTGTTAACTGTAATTGTACATAAGCAAGGACAGGTGATAGAATCGGTGTGTGAGTGAAAGCGGACGAGATAATGGCCAATGAGGCGCCGGTTGATGGGAATTTCAACATGAAAAATGAGAAACAATTCATTTGTGGCGTTGTGGAAGGTAATCCCGCTGTGAATCCCACCTTGATGGGTAGTTTCAGTGATTAATTTGTTGTATTTGCAGGCTTCTACGGGCGACCGTGGACGACGGAGCAGCGGAAGGACTTGTTTGCCAAGTGAGAAGCGCGCTTTGGCTGTTTTGTTGATCTTTTTGCCTCTAATCACGGGGAATTTCTCTCGCAGGCTGAAGAAGTGGGGCATGAACTCCTACGTGTACGCGCCGAAGGACGACTACAAGCACCGGGCGTACTGGCGGGAGCTGTACACGGTGGAGGAGGCGGATCACCTGAGCAGCCTCATCGCGGCCGCCAAGGAGCACGAGATCAACTTCTACTACGCCCTGTCGCCGGGCCTGGACATGACGTACAGCAATGCCAAGGAGACGGCCACGCTGAAGCGGAAGCTGGAGCAGGTGTCGCAGTTCGGCTGCGAAGCCTTCGCGCTGCTCTTCGACGACATCGAGCCGGAGATGACGAAGGCGGATAAGGAGGTGTTCCAGAGCTTCGCGCACGCCCAGGTGTCCGTGACGAATGAGATCTTCAACCATCTCAACTGTCCGCGCTTCCTCTTCTGCCCCACGCAGTACTGCAGCTCGCGCGCCGTGCCGTCGGTCACGCGCTCGGAGTACTTAAACACCGTGGGCGGCAAGCTGGCGCAGGACATCGAGATCCTGTGGACGGGCCCACGCGTGGTGTCCAAGTTCCTCACCGTGGAGGGCATTCAGGAGATCACGGAGGTGCTGCGCAGGCCGCCAGTCATCTGGGACAATCTCCACGCCAATGATTACTGCAGCGTGAGTATCTCATTCCCTTCCCATTCCGGGAAATCTAGGTCAATAACCCAATTCTCCTCATATCTTCTAAACTAATTATCCGATTGCCAAAAACGATATGAATTTGGAAAGGTCACTTCATGGCCTACAACTCTCTAGAACATATCGAGATCGAAATAAGTCTATTAAACAGTCTTAATGACTATTTTTTATAATAAGTTTTCGATTTGCACTAAAAACACTCAAAGCGCCGCCATTTTTCGGCGGATCCTGAAAAGTAATGGTGGTTTGGAGAGAAGATAAGCTGACCTACAACACTCTAGAACCTATTATTTGTGTCAGAGCCCAGCTTTACCTAATTTTTAGGGTTATTAGAGTTTTCTGTGCATTTTGCAGTAAAAACATTCACAAAAACTCCGTTTTTCGTCCAATTTTCAAGAAAATTGGTGTTTTGGAATGGGAAAGAGATGGCCTGCAACTGTGTAAAACAGATTACTCTCGCTAGATGGCGTTTTCGTCTGTTTTCGCTGATCTTCTAGTAACAATTCTAACTTTATTCTGCTGTTTTTCTCCCTTGCAGAAGCGCCTCTTCCTCGGGCCCTACTCTGGGCGATCGCCGAAGCTCATCCCACTGCTCAAGGGTGTCCTGACGAATCCCAATTGCGAGTATCACGCCAACGCCG
The DNA here is from genome assembly GCF_947086385.1 of Phlebotomus argentipes. NCBI lineage: Eukaryota > Metazoa > Arthropoda > Insecta > Diptera > Psychodidae > Phlebotomus > Phlebotomus argentipes. The sequence continues at coordinate 25,077 of NW_026776200.1, read as the reverse complement.
TGGCCATTCACACGCTCGCGCACTGGTCCAAGTGCACAACCGAGGCCAGCATCGACAATGCAATATCGGCGGACATCAAACTAGAGACTGAGGGCGATCAGGGTGGCTTTGGCGAGGAGATGACGCCCAATTGCCTGGCCAAGAACATCTATCATCCGCGCGAGGCGCTCAAGAATGCCATCCGCGCGTGGCTGCCGGAGTTCCAGGTGGAGAAGGAGGCGTGGGGCCCCATCACGAAGCCCCATCCGCCCGTGACGATGGTCATGCCCATCATCCCCATCATCCCGTCGGTGAACACGTGCATGAGTCTCACCACGTCCACCACGGCCACTGTCACGTGCACGCAGACGATGAAGGTGCCGGAGGTGAACACGACGCAGCTGCAGGCGTTGGCCGAGGTGTGCAGCACGGTGACGGGCGGCGAGACGATTCCGCCGCTGCCCAATGTCGTGATGAATTCGCTGGTGTCGGCGAAGAAGATTGTCACGAATGACACCATCCCGAATCCCATTGTCTCGAATTTGTCCATTCCGGACAAGATTCCCGTGCCGTGCATCCAAGCGCCCATCATGGCGCTGAAGGAGAGCGTGGAGGAGGACAAGGAGAGCGACGTGGCGGCCAAGGTGCAGATCAGCGAGCCGATTGAGGTGGAGGACATCACGGAGAAGGACGACATGGTGGACAAGGTGGACGGCAAGGCGCTTCCGTCGGCGTCCGGGGCTGAGACTGAGGCCGGAACTGAGGTGATGGCCATTGCCGATGAGAATCCCTCGCCGCACAGCACAACAGAGCCAATGGAGTGTGGCAGCAGCGTGTTGTCTTCCTCGCCGAAGCAGAAGAGCTCCTCGGAAGATGTCGTGATGTCAGAGAGTGTCTCGGTAAGTCTCAGTCGGCTTCATATATTCTTAGTCAGATTGTAATGATCTTCTTACGTCCTTCCGTCTGTCTTTTCTTCCCCAGACGAGCTCCGGAAGCATGCACGTGGAGACTTCTGACGGTTCGCTCAACTCGAATGTGGATCTGGGTGAGGATGTGGCCAAGGAGCTGAGCAATGAGGATCTGAGTCTTCTCTGTGATCTGTTCTACTTGCCATTCGAGCACGGCAGCAAAGGTCTGGTGATACTCAATGAGTTCCACTGGCTGAAGACGAATGCCAGCGTGCTGCTGGGCGCGCCGAAGAAGCCCTTGACGGACGCCAGTGTGAAGCCGGAAGTGCAGGAGTGGCTGCAGCGCAGTGAGAAGTTCGCCTCGCTCTGCCAGTCAATTCTGGCGCTGGCCAAGAAGTTCAGCGTGTGCGTGAACAAGGAGCTGCTCTACGATCTCTACTCGTACGTGTGGGACATTGCGGGCATCGTGGCGCTGCTGAATGCCTTCGTCCAGTGGCTGGCGCTCGCCCACTTTCCGTCCAACATCAATTCCTACACGCAAGGCAGTTATACGTGTAAGATTCTTGGCATTTCTTCTATTTCTAGCGCTTTGGGCAGAAGATTTGAGGATTTCTTGTCTTTTCAGGGTTCAGCAAAGGATGGAAGGATACTTTTATGTCGGGCGAGCAGGAACCCTGGGTATTCCGCGGAGGATTAACGGCTGATCTTCAGGTGAGAGTCTTGAGAGCGTCGTAAATGTGGGGATTTGATGGTAAAATTCATCTTCTTCCCGCAGAGACTTCTGCCTGTGGACTCGGGCAATGATTTATTCCTGTACAAACTCCCGGACGCGCCCTCGTCGAACTTCTACACGGTGCGTCCGTACGTGTTCACGGACGAGGAGGCGGTGTACTCAATCTGCCACAAAACCTGCCGCGACGGATCGGACTGTTCGGAGCTGTTCCCGGAGAATCTGCAGGGCATTCCGGCGGATCGCCTGGTCGGGCCGTTCATCACCATCAATCCGGAGTTCTGCATGGTGATGGAGTGTGGCTCACTGGGGCTGATTGGGTACATTTGTGGCGCCCTGGACGCCAAGGTGTTCTACAAGAATCAGCAGATGTGCTGGTTGCCTGCCATGTGTCTCAAGTATCCGATTGAGCTGCTGGAGTCGCCGGAATTGACGCCCACGGCCAAGGACACGATCACACACTTTCACAACTTCAAGTACGACTGCCCGCAGGAGGTGCTCAACGGCTATCCGTCGATGATGACGTGCTGCGTGCTGAAGGAGCAACTCACGCACGATCCGTCAGTGGCCAAGAGGCTCGTCACGGTGCTTCTGGCCGCCTTTCGGTCCAACGGATCGTTCGGCGTGCACGTGTGCATCAATCGCACAGATCGCTACATGCATCAGTTCTACACCAAACTGGGCTTCGCTGAGATCCTGCAGGACAACATGCGCATCTACTTGGGCAGGAACTTCTAACTCTCTGCATTTCTTCCTCCGCCGCACTCTCAATCCGATTCGTCTCCTCTCTCTTCTCTCTTTTTTTTACGTTTTACCCCCCATTTTCACCCCCTTTTAACCCACGCATTGTGATCTTACGAGATACTATATTTAACATGTTTAATTAAATCACTACAGAAGATTAGCTCTCAGCTTCCTATCGTGTATGTCCACACACTGTCGATGCCCGCGTCGATGGTGTGCGCCGGCCGCAGGGTGGGAAAGGGGAATCTGCAGGCGACGATTGTGCACTTGTCCTGCGCCTCAGCCAGGAGTTTCCGCTCCAGCTCCTCCATCATGCAATCCACGCCGAAGATCACGATGTGACTGTACTGAGAGATGCCGAAGCGCCAGAGATCGCGCCGGAAGAACGACACATCGCGCCACACTCCCGCCCTGGCGGCGGAGAATCTCGAGTAGTGCACCAGCCACCTATTCAGCTCCACACCGTGAGACTTGTAGCCATTCTGGGCAGCGGCTGATCAAATCAAATTTGTGGGAATAAAAAGTGTAATTGTTGTCAGAAAATCCATGTTCAATTCCTGCTAACCTATGACAATTCTTCCATCGCCGGATCCTATGTCCAGCAGGAGATTCCTCGGGGGCTTTGCCACACCGCCAGCTCGCTGGAGAGCGGTGAGGACGTTTGAGATCTGGGCAGGAGTGGCTGGAACGTAAGGTAAACAGATTTTCCGGAAAGCAGGCGCCACGAAGGGAATCGAGATGCATGTTATGGCGACTCCCAAACCACCTGCAAAGCAATGATTTACCAATCACACAATCTGGAAGGGTAGAAGGACTCTTCAGCTACCTGTCACGGCCAGCAGGATCTTCCCTGACACTGAATTCGAGGACTTTTTCGCTGTTTCCCGGGACATTGCAACCAGCAATGCGAGGTTATGGCCGATCGTCCGGAAGAACTGTCAAACTGCCTGACTTTTGTGACGTAATGGTGTGTTATTTTATTTTAGGTGGCTCGCGAGAAACTCTGCGGAAAATTGGCAAAAAATCACTTTAGTTTTGCTTTTCGAGGGGTGAAAATCACACGTGTGGCCACGGGGAAGGTGCGAGCAGGGTTTTTGAGCTGAGGTGGCGCGAGATGGTGTAGCTGGTGGTGGTGAAGAGTGCTGAAAAATTGCGGGTGAAAACGCCATTGGAGGTGAGAAGCACAGGAGGAATTTGACATTTTTCCAATCGAAAAAAAGTTGGGGAGAGAGAGTTTGTGGGAAAATTGAGTTTTTCCCATCTTCCAAGGCACTGTGCTGGTGGTGTTGGTGCGGGAAAGGGTGTCTGATGATCGTGAGTGGTGGCTTGTGTGGGAAAATCAAGGGAAATTGATGTGGCAGAGGAAGAAAAGCGCCAGTGAAAATCTGCCAAGTTTGTTCCACTTTGTGGTGTTTCTCTCTCTCTCTCGCCCATTTCGCAATTGATTGAGTGGCTTTTGCTGGGATTTCGCTAATAGAATTCCCTTGGTTTTTTCCGTCTCCTGCAGGTGTGCGAGTGGGAAATTCGTGGTGGGAAAATGCAGGAAAAGTCATCACAGGAGCGTCACTAGTGCAACGCGAGAGAGCGAGAGAGAGAGTGAGAGCGATAGAGAGAGAGAGCCAGAGAGCACACCTGAGCGCCTCGCCAGAGACACAAAGAAGCGAGTGAAAGTCGGCCGAGAAGGTGAGACCCGGAAGACTCTCTGGGCCGTCCGGACGCCACGATGTGCGACATGTCGGCGGAGAAGTGGGTCTGCGAGTACTGCACGTACGCCAACTATCCCTCGGCCATCAAGTGCACGATGTGCAAAGGGCAGAAGCCGCTCCTCAGCGAGGACATCTTCCGGCTCAACCCCTCGCCGCCGCCGGCCGCCGCGCTCATCGAGTCCTCGGCGCTGAGTCTGTCCAACTCCAATCTCACCAGCGCCGCCGGCGGCCCGTCCACGGAGGCGCGCTGCAAGTGGCTGTGCGCCATGTGCACGTACCAGAACTGGCCCAGGGCGCAGCGCTGCACGCAGTGTCACACCAGGCGGGACGCCGACGTGCAGAACATGCAGGAGCAGCTGAAGGCGCTCAGCATCCGGCGCTCGGATCCCGATCTCATGGCCAGCAATCGCTCCAGTCCCTTCGGCTCCGCCACCAATCTCGCCGGCTCCAGGGCCAATCTGGCGGCGGCCCGCGTGAGTCCCAGTGAGGGGCGGCAGGCGCAAGCGCTGGCGCCCAAGTGGCTCTGCGTCAGCTGCACCTTCGAGAACTGGCCCAAGAGTCTCAAGTGCTCCATGTGCGGCCGCGGCAAGGAGCCGGCCAGCACGCCGACTGAACACGCGGCGCAGGCAACTCTGGCGCCCCCGCAAACGCCCCCCGGCGGCCTTCCCGCGTCGCCAGAGCGCGATCTCAGCGCCGAGGAGAACTGCGTGGCCACGAATGTGGTGAACAGTGGGAAGCGCGGCCAGGCGCGCTGTCTGGAGGCGGCGAACAACTGTGACGCACACCAGGAGCGGCGTCTGCGACAGCTGCGGCGGCAGGCAGACTGGAATTGGCTGAACGCGTGCATGGGCGTTGTGGAGAACAACATTGGCGCCGTGGAGACGTACTTGGCGTGCGGCGGCAATCCCGGACGCTCGCTCACGATCAACGAAGTGACGCTGCTGAATCGGAACTCGGCCTTCGATGTCGGCCACACGCTCATCCACCTCGCGATTCGCTTCCACCGCGAGGAGATGCTGCCGATGCTGCTGGCGCAGATCTCTGGCTCTGGGCCGGGCATCAAGCGGGTGCCGTCGTATGTGGCGCCAGATCTCGCGGCGGACATCCGCCGGCACTTTGCCGCCTTCCTGCGAATACGCAAAGGTGCTTTCAATTGTCACTACGTGAATGAACACGCGACTTTTGCACTGCCAGCTGACATTGAGGAGCTGCCGCTGGCCATTCAGGAGCAGCTCTTCGATGAGCTCCTCGATCGCGATGCCCAGAAGCAGCTGGAGAATCCACCGCCGGCGCTCAATTGGTCGCTGGAGATCACGGCGCGCCTCGGATCGCGACTGATGGTGCTGTGGAATCGCAGCGCCGGCGATTGCCTCCTGGATTCCGCCATGCAGGCCACATGGGGTGTCTTTGACCGCGACAACGTCCTCCGGCGCGCCCTCGCCGACAGTCTGCACCAGTGCGGACACTTGTGAGTGCCTCCAATGCCATAAATTGATGCCTTTTGACCCAGAAAATCTCTCTCTTCGACAGATTCTATCCGCGGTGGAAGGAGTACGAGATGATTCAGGCGTCACTGCTGCACTTCACACTCGCCGAGGCGCAGTGGGAGGAGGATTGGAACAGTCTGCTGTCGCTGGCCAGTCAGCCGGGCTCGTCGCTTGAGCAACTGCACATCTTCGCCCTGGCGCACATCCTCAGGCGGCCCATCATTGTCTATGGCGTGAAGTATGTGAAGAGTTTCCGGGGCGAAGACATCGGATATGCTCGATTCGAGGGTGAGTTTGGCTGCTGCGTGACCCAATTCTCTCCCTTCTCTGGCATGTCAAGGCTCCGCCGCAGTGTCGCACAGAGAGAGAGAGACAATGAGAGAGAGATTCTAGAGCGCGTGGAGAGTAATTGAGTGTTTCCTTTCGCCAGGACTCTATTTGCCATTCTTGTGGGAACAAAGCTTCTGCATTCGGTCACCCATCTCGCTGGGATACACACGTGGACACTTCAGTGCCCTCGTGCCGACTGAGCCCTACTCAAGGATCGACGGGGCGCGTGATGATGCGGAGGATGTGACATTTCTGCCTCTGATGGATTGCGAAATGAAACTCTTGCCAATTCACTTTCTCACAGAAGCTGAGGTGAGTCTCAAATGCCAGCACGTGTCCTTCCTTTCCCGCCGCCGTCTTCCACGTGTTTGGCCGTCGTGACGCGCATTTCGCGGTGGTGTTTAGAGGGTGTTTTACAGAGTGGTGGTTTGGGGGAGCATTATTAATACAGAAAGGGCATGAAAAGCTGTTGGAAACTGTGACGTAGTGAAATGTCTTTTTCCATGGAAACTAGAATTGAAGTTTGCTTTGAAAACTTTTACACAAATGCACAGGGAAATTTGAACAAATATCTATTAGATTATTTTGCTGTACATGAAATTATTTTCACTTTTAAACATAATTCCGCATTTTCTGTCAGTAGAAATTGCGATTCTGGTAGTTTTAGTGATGAAAACTAGCACTAAAGTCAAATATAACCTCAATTTTTCACTGAACGACTAACATTTTGTATTAAAAACTTCAGTTAAAAAGTTATTAGTTAGATTTGAGTTAGATTTCGGTTAGATTTCATGCTGAAAAACCCAAAAATAACCTCGTTTTGACTTCGATTAAACTTCTTACTCTACAAACAATTCATAAAGTCTAAAGTTCTGGGAATTATATTAGGGATTCTTTAATTATTAGAGATTTCTTTAAGGATACCTCCAAAGCTACGCATATTTATCCTTAATCTGCATGCAATTCAGTCTGTTTCATTGACATTTTCGCATTTTCTCACTCTCCACTTCGTGTGCGCTTACAGATGGGCCGGGAGGAGGCGATAATGCGACAGTGGCTGGATGTCTGCATGACGGAGGGTGGCCTGATGGTGGCGCAACAGCGACTCCACAAGCGTCCGCTGCTCGTGGCCCAAATGCTCGAGGAATGGCTGAATCACTATCGGAGAATTGCGTAATTATTCTTGAGCATAAATTGTTGTTTGTTCCGCAAGTGTAAAAGGCATTTCGCCTCTCTCTCTCTCTCTTTCTTCCTTGCAGGCAAGTTATTTCCGCACCATTTGCACGCCGACCACAACTTACCGGATATTTGAGTGACGGTGATACGGATGAGGAGTAGAAAATAGCTAAATTCATACGTTTCTTTTTTCGCGAATTGAATCTACTTGCGATGAATTACTTGTCGAAGGTGAATATATTGCTAATTATTGCAAATAATATTAAATGTAGTCACGAAAGGGGGAGAAAGAGAGAAAATTATATAAAAAGAGAAGAAGGAGGAGAAGATGTAAAATGTTGCAAAAGAATATCAATTTATTTGAACACCACTTAAAAGTTTTAACCAAATATTTAACAATAATCAATTTAAAGAGAAAAAAAGAAGAAAATGAGAAAGAGATGAATGGAAAAATTGAATAAACGAAATTATATATATTTAGATGATCAATTTGAAAATTGCTAAAAGAAATAAAAAAAAACTCTAGGTATTTGTAAAATAGTGATGAAAAGGAGAAACAAGTGTGGTAGGAAGTCCCGAAGAAGATCTTTACTTAATTCTTGCAATTTAATTAATTATATATTTTCAAAAGAAATAAAAAAAATGGGGTGAAAACATGATTCTTAAAAGGAATATATTATATGAAAAGGAAAAAAAACAACTACAAATTTGTGTGATAAATCATACCTTATAATGAATTATTTTAGGTGAAAAAGATAACAATTAAAAAAGAAGATTAAGAAAAAAAACATGGAAAGAGGCAAACACTGAATCCAAGATTATTAAGTTTTGTTTCTGGGTTTTTCGCTTTTAAAATTTTATGAATGGAGAGAATAAGAAATTTAAAAAAAGGAAAAATGTGAAACAGTACAAAGCGAATATTTGAGGAATGAAATGGAGAGAAAGAGAAGATCATAAAAAAACAATGTTATTGTGGGCTGTTAAAAGAAAATCAAGTGAAAGAGAAATATGCTGAGAATGAGAGAAAATCATTGAAAAATTGAAATCAATAAAGTAACTATGGAAAAAGCAGGGATGTTTCTTCTCAATTATGAGTTTCTTTTGCACACTTTTGATCACACGCTTCGCGTCTTTCGCGTTAATTCAATATGGCGGCGTTTTTCATTGCATCACAGACAAATGATGGCTTTGGCCTACTAAAATCGGTCAAACACTGCGGAATGTTGAGGGAGGATTTGATAAGACCATCTTTTTCTTACCTAATTTTGTAATTTTCGGTTTTTCTTGCTTAATTTCTGAGCCTCCTGGAATTAATCCAGCGCAAACCTCAAAAAAAGTGGTGAATTTTCGGAAGAGAGGCGGTTTCCGCGCTGTCGATCCCACACACCTGGCGTCGCCACTGTCGCTCGGCTGACAGCTGCGGCGGTGGAGAAGAAGAAGAAGAAAAGAAAAGTCGATCTCCAGTCGTTCGCGGTTTGTCTGCGAGGAAAAGTGTCTCTTTTTCGCGTGGAAATGTGTCCTTTCAACTGATATCCTAGTGATACCTGTCTTCTGCGTCCGCCAGTGGTGTTACTGAGTGCTAAAGTGTGACATTTTCCTGTCTGCGTGGTGGAGAAAAGTCGCTGAGAATTTTCCGAAATGGGTGAGTCCGCGCCCCGAATGGGAATTTCGTGTGCCATCTTCGGGTTTTTTTTTCTTCTCTTCTCTCTTCTGGTGTGAAAAACGGCGAAACAATGCCGGGCCGGGAGTTTTTCTCACACACAGAATTTCACACACAGACTTTCTGTGTAGTTTCACAAGTTAAGAATGCAACTGAGTGAGGAGGATTTGCTGGGGAATCCCCGGGGGTGAAAATGGGGCGCGCCAGGAGAATTTCCTCCATTGATTTTTCCTCCTGACATTTTGTGTGTGTTTCCACACACAAATTTGCTGCCTTTTCTTCTTGCCACGAACGCGCGCCTGAGACGGTGTTTATTCGCTAAATTTGCGTATAAATGCTAATGAATTAGAAAAGAAAATGCAGTCGGATTGGAGAATTTTCTCACACACACCGCCGAAGTGACATTGACTCGCTTTTAGAGCTCTCCAAGCACTCCTTCGCGATTTCGCTTCATTACATAATTTTCCATCAAAAATCCAACACTGTCGGACGCCTGGCGAGACTGTGTGGACTTGGGGGCGCCCGAGAGAGCCCCAAATGCCGCCTCTGCGCCACAAAGACTCTCTGGCGTGAGAAAGTGAAATTGGGCTCCACTTGAGTGTCTCTCTCTCTCTCTCTGTGTCTATGAATGGGCTAGGAAATGGGTGTGTTTTTCCTCCTCGAGACGCATCAAAAGCCTTCCCGGCTTTCTGTTCTCGCCGGAAAATGAGTGCTGATCGCGTGCAACTTCACATTCCTCATTGTCCTGGCACAGGAGAAAAGCCTCTGCGACTGGCGATTGCAGACTGTCAAGCGTCGTTCATTCATGCGCACAAGAAAACCTCCTCGAAGGGACCTTGAAGACACCAAATCCCTGAGATGATGATTCATTTTCTCACCCATCCGCAAGTGCACCAAGAAAAGCCACTCGCTTTCTTCATCGCGATTTTTTTCTCTCCCCATTTTAATTGTGCTTGTGAGGCGCGCGAGAGAAGAAAAATTGTGCAGTGAAACAGCGTTGAAAGTGTGGAAGAAGAAAAAAAACCAGTGCGATAAGACGTTGCGGTGAAAACGATAAAGACATTGTCCTAATAAGCACACCACACGGACAAGTCAAGTTTGTTGAAAATCCACGAGCTGAGGAGAGACTTTAATTTTAGCCCCGATACGAGGGTGATTGAATTGATAGCGGCGCGGCGGGGAAAGACAATTTGTCTCGAAAGGTTCGTTCAGGGTGGAATTTCACACTGTAATTCGGTCTTTACGACTCCCACGCAAGTGGACAGCTGTGAAGGAGTGTCGGTAATTGGACGGCTCGTAAGTTCTGCTGATGAGAGAAAAGTGACCGGCGATTCACAAGGACTCAGTTCTCAGTCACAATTCTGGATCAATTTTCACTAAAACTGAGAGATGTGTTATATGTGTTATAAAAAGTCTTTAGTATACTGGTTCACACACGTGAAAGGCAATTTTAAACGCCTTTTACTACGGTAGAAATCGGTTTAAAGTATGTTTTAAACATTAATTCTGTGCAAAATATTATTATTTTCTCTCTATCATTAATCGTGATTCCACTTCTGACACCAATACAAGAGAATAAATCAGGGAATTATGCAAAAATAGCCCTATTTTAGAACGACGTGTAAATTCCGTAATTGTATTATTTTAAAAAGATCTCCAGAAGTTCTTTTAATGTGTCAAAAGTAGATTGACAGATCGAATGCTACAGAATAACTTGCAAAGATGATTCAATCATGATTTATTTTTGCCTTAAATTCTTATTATCACGGATTAACTAAATATTAATTTGAATTTTATGAATTTTGGCAAATTTCTCTTTATCCCTATTCATGTAGAATGTTAAACATTTCTCAGTTTCAGAGATAATTGATCAAATATTCCATGTAACACATGTTATTTATGTTTCATTCATGTGAAAATTGTACCGCCAGAGGGTGTTAATAAAACATAACCTTTCGTAGTAGTTTTTCAGCGGAAAATGGTCGATTTTGCAGCTTTTTTGGCAATTCCATTTGCAAAGATCCTAACACATGTTTTAACGTCACACATCATACAGTTTGACTGGGAATGCGTCCCGAAGTCGTCTAGATTGAGTTTGAAATTAGAACTTCGATAGATTTAGCATCTCAGACGCTTTCTTAATGTTGGTTTTGCGATCGAAGGTGTCGAAGTGCCTTTAATCGGTGTGATTTTCACGAAGTTCATGCAATATTAACACCGTGGAAGGCTGTCAAACCGCAAATCTCTGATCGTTTAATTGCAAATCAATGTCGATAATTGATTTTAATTCACTGACAAATTAATTTGATGATGTGTGAGAATGAGAATTTTGGCATGTTTATGCAAAAAGTGGCACAATTTGATCGAAATGTGTAATGTTTTAAGCTTTGAGGGTCACAAAGTGCGGAGAAAATGCACCCAAAAGCTCTCATTTGCATTTTCATTCTCAGCACAATAAATGGTGTCGAATGTTTTTCTTTTTCTCCTTCACTTCACTTCTTATTTGTGTATTAGGAAAATATAATTTTAGATGACACACGTTTCAACCTTGAAGTTTTTGATCACGTCAAAATCTTCTTAATACTTCTTCAAGCACACAACTTGCAATGTGTGGATGAAAATTAATCACATGTTGTGTGAATTCTGTGAGAGATGAATTTTTCACTCTCTGTCGTGCGAATGGTGGAAAAAAGAATGTTGATTAAAATTAACGCAATGAATTTCATGTTTCCAATTATTGCTCTTGATAAATGACTGTTTAATCATCTTTTCTCCATTGAATAATCCGTCTTTCGTGATTTTATTTTAACCTGTACGGTTTTGAGATATTTATTCAATCCAGAGAACATCAAGTATTTCAGCTCAACATTAAGGAAGTTCACTGACTTATTGTTGGGGGGTTTTTTAAAAGGAGGAAAACTCTATTAAAGTGTAGAAAATAATTGGACAAATTGGAGAATTTGAAGAGAAATCTCAAGTGTGTTTTCGGGCACATATTTTCCCTCCTGGGCGGCCAGAGATTTTCACTCAGGAATATGTGTTCAATTGAATTTCTGTTTTTCCCGCACACGAAACGCCGTGACGACGACTGACCGTGACGCGATGGAGATGTTTAAGCTATTACATCATTGCTCATGTTCGGCTGCTTTCTGAGCATGATAAACCCGCGCTGAATGTGTGTTGTCTCTTCGAATGCCACGCGAGTGTTGCTGCTGAAATCGCCCTCAAATAGATAGGAAATTCGTGTGCGTGCGACCGGAGGTCATGTGGGTGGTGAATTTACAACACAGATATACAGAATGACATCCTAAATTCCTCACCCAATTCGCTCATCTTCTTGCATTTCTTGGTCTCAGGAGAAAAAAAAACCGCACAAAATGTCGACAAACTCTTTCTGTGTTGCGCAAGTTGGGAATTATGGTGAAGTTTTAGCATAAATTGTTGTCTTTTTTTTCATTCATCCTGTGTCGCCGTAATCAATTAATTCCGGAAGATGAAGTTGGAGAAGCAAGAAGCTGTGCAAGGAGATTTGTGGAGATTTACAAGCCAAGAGACAGAGAGAGAGAGAGAAGAAAATTCTATTTCTGTATTCCCACCTCACGTCGTCATAATGATTGTGGTTACGGGTCTCTTTTTTTTGTGTACAATATATGAAAAACACAGAAGAGCTTTCCCTCCGTGGCATTTTTTTGTGTTCACACACAGAATTTATTATTATTTGACGGAGAGACTCTCTTATGCACGTACACAAAATACAAGAGCCATAATGTGCATTTTACTGAGTGATTTTTAACCATTCAGAACGAACAGTTGAGTCTCGATTGACGGGTGTTTTTCGGAGGATTTTTGGATCAATTCCCACTGAAACTGAGGAATGTTAAACTGAGGAATGAGTTTTGGGCGATTGAACATTGTTTAAAAGAAGGAAAATTGTGAAATTTTCTAAGAAATGGAGAAAATCCTCGATAAAAACAATTTACTGCAAATATTGCTTGTAGACTGTTTAAAAATAACACATTCAGTCAAAAATCAGAATAGCAAATAACACTTTTGGTTAATTTTTTAACACAAGTGGTGAGATTGTTAACACAATCGCCATTTGAAGCCTTTGATGTATGATTCAGAAATCCAAAGACTATTTTAACAGCTATAACACATCTGTAACATTCCTCAGTTTAAGCTAGAATTGATACATTTACTTGAGCAATGTGAAGAATGTAAAGTTAATCACTTTGGAGAGAAATAAGATTCTTCCTAATGAGAAAGAAATGTTTTTGAAAAATTTCTACCTGATTTATAGATATGAAATAATCTCATGAAATCATCAACAGAAGTTTAATTTTAGCATCACAAGCAATAGTAATATTTCTTTATGATGGATAATGAAATGAAATGAAGTTCTTGTTCTCTTTTTCCATTTAATGATAAATGCCAATTTCACAAATATAAAACTAACAATATTAAATGGGTGCGGTGCAGAGAGAGTGAGAGAAAAGAGAGCAAAATCGATATGTTTTCACGACTATTTCGCTTGCATTTTTTGCGCAAATATATTTTTACGCAATGCCTAGTTTGGGCATGGAAATCACTTTCACGGAGAATAAATCACACACAGAGAGTGAGTTTAATTGGGCACGCATTTTATGTGGCGAAACACAGGCCAAATTGGGGGGTGTAAAATAGGCGTGAGACGCACGAGATATGTTCTTGTTTTTGGGGTTTTAGCTGTAAATATGTCAAAAATATAGATTATTTTTCATCTCGCGCGGCTTTTTCTGCTTCTCTTTGGGATGCGGTGTTTGATGGCGGAAAAGAGGTTGAGCGATGGCATTTTCAATGGATGGATGTGAGAGAAAATGAATAAAATGCGAAAGAATGGAGTGTTGGAAGAGGGAAAAAAGAGACTGACGGTGTGTGCGGTTTTAATTCAACTCTTCTCAATTGATTTACACACACTTTGTTGGTCGATTTCACTGACGACGAACTATTTTTGTTGGCATGAATTAGTCACTGGCTGGAATTATTATGGAAGTTTGTGTAGTGGATTTTTGGACAAATTGCCTGTCAACTGAAATCCTTAAGGAATTGAAGTTGTTTTATCTGTCTTTCATGAATTTGCTTGGGAATTACACAATTTTGTGGTTAAAATTGAGACATTTTGCGGGGTTTTGCGAAGAGAGAAGAGGTGAAGGAAAATGTAACGGAGAATTTGATAGAGTAAGAAAATATATTCTGAGTGGCATTTTGTCGTTGGAGAATAAATTAAGAATCATCTTGACACGATGCGGTTTCCAATTAATTAACTTCGAGACATAATACCCCAGTGACTGAATATAAAGAGAGAGAAACAGTGAATATAAAAACAGAACGAGATATTCAAGTGATGCTGATGATCTCATGCGAGTTATAACATCATAGCACTGTATCACGAATGTGAATTGACCAAGATTATGACCAAAAGTCATTTGCATAATGTTGACGAGTCGAAAAACTCTTACTTTTGCGCTTATGTTGCTCTTGTGTTTGTGTCGCTGAAGAGATTGTGGGTCAAATCCATACTCTGGTCAGATTGTGTTGGGATATAAAACAAGGCGCGCAAGGAAAAGTGAAGATATAAAAATTATTCAGACACCAATCTGAGGGGCGCTTTTTCTTGTCTTGTCTTAGCGACGACGTTGATGGAGTAAGAAATTGAGTGAGAAACTGTTGCGGTGCTAAAAGAGCCGCGCGCGCGCTCGATTTGTGGAAGCAATTTTAAATTATAATTGTTATGCTCTTTTCTTTTCTTTTCTGTACACACTCAAGACACAGAAAAGTTTGTAATTTAACTCGATGTTCACACTTTAGCGGCTTTCTTGACTGTTTTGCACACTCGTTTATTCTACTCGCAAAATTGATCCTGTGCTTTTGACCTTTTCAATGGTCTGAGAACACTTTTCTTCTATGATGAAAAGGTTAATAATGCCTTCGAATCACGTTTGCCAGACTGTCGACGACGATGATGATGGTGAAAAAATCCGCTTTTAATTGACATTCAAATTTATTGACTGTAAGGAAATTGAAGTGAAGAAGAGACGAGTTGAGGTTGTCAAGAAATCAATCACAGCTCGAGCCTTCTTTGGCAATTCAAGTGCTTCAACCTTTCTCTGTTTGTTTATTTAAATGCTGAATGATGGCGGAGAATGAAAAATTGGTGAAATACCGTGGCGAGCAGGGCACGTAGGAGGAAAATAAACATCGTAAATTTGTCGCCAAAGTGCCTTTCCTCAGTTCATTCTTCTTCATCACGTCTTGTGTGTGTGTTTCTCAGGGGAAATCATCAAAATGACGCCCAAACGGTCAAATCAAAAACCACAAAAAGTATTAAAAATTTGACTGTGTGTTTAAGCGAGTAAATCGTGCGCTTTATCGCGCTTCGGCAGTGGCTTTTGGTGAAGGAGGAAAACATATCTTAATGAGCGACAAAAATTGTAATTTTTTTCGCGGTCTATGATAAATTAAATACACATTTATTATCTTGTACTTTTGTGGGTAATTTCTTATCAGGCCTAAACACACACACACACAAGTGGGGGGGGAAATTCTCGAGTGGTTCTCGTTTTTCCTCTAACGTTTGGCGGCTTCATCGACACCTTGGGAACATACACAAAAGGGGTTGCGAATATTGAAAATGCAGTGTCAAAACGCGGTTGTTCTAGAGAACAAGAAACAGATCTTTAATCCTAATCTTCAATCGGATATTTAGGGTTTTACTTTGAAAACGTTTGAAGAAGTGGAAGAGCTTCACAGATTTTTGCTCATACGAAAATCTTGGCTTTAATGTCTTAAAAGAGTACAAAAAAATCCAGTAGTTGCTCAAGAATTGGCAGTTTTTCTTTAGTAAATCAGCAGTTTTTGCCTTCTGCACACAATTTACAGCTGAAGGATCTCTTCTTCCTCACTTGAGTCACTCATTATCATTGGTTTCTGTGTCACTCAAGATCTACAATTAGCAACCCCTTCGGGAATCACAAGCAGACTCTGTGCTTGAGGCTTTTCCGACACAGTGTGGCTATTTGATTTTGGCAGCCTGTCGCGCGGAGAATGATGGAAAATCGAAGAGCGAGAAAGAGGCAGAGCGAGGAGAGTTGCTCGATCGATGGAAATTGTCTGTGGGCTGGGTTTGATCTAAACACAGGATGTTCATAATTGACCTCGAGAGTCGTCAGTTCAAATTAGCGCGCAGTCCAGTTGGATGGATGGATGGAACGCCGCGCGTTACTCTCTCTCGTTGGGTGGATGTTAAAGAGGCCTGATTGTGTGCAATAGCGACTGTGTGTTAATAGAATTCAACAATCTCTCGTATTGTTTCAATGAGACTTGTGATCATGATGATGCCTCGAAATTCTTCTCTCTCTCTCACTCTGTTGGCTTTAGCACATATCGTAAGTGTCTTTGACTTCTTGGTCGCAGTTGAGGGAACTTGGGAAGAAGGGCATTTGATGCAATGTGTGGTTCCAATTCAATTGTCTCTTTCCACTATATATATTTTCTTGTTTGCCATTCGGATGTTTTCAACTTCCTCTTCTCATTTTCTGTCTTTGCAATTTCACCTGAAAGGCAGTTATTTCGGAACTTAACGAGCTCTATGATCTTTTTGTCTCAGGAAATTACAAGAACAAGTTGATTATGTGAGAATCAACTGTGGTTGATTTTGCTGAAGATATTTTTGAGCGATTTCTCAAATTCTATCGACAAAGAATGCGGGAAAAAGACGTGGAATTCCTATTAAGACAGTCTCTTTTTCCTTATATGGCATTTCTAGCGAAGAAGTAAATATTCTGCAGAGATCACGCAAATTACTTAATCTTCAAAGAAACTCTCCAGAATATTCTCCATGCTTGCGCTGTGTTATTTTCTCTCTCTCTCTCTCAATAGAATAGCTGTAATTGCGCAAACTTTTTTGCACACTTCCCGAGTTCAATTGTGCATAAGTTCCACTGTTCGGTTTCCCCTCTTGTTTGAGGTTTTCTCATGTGTGTTTTTTGTGTGTCTCTTGGAGAAGTGTTTGACGCGAGAGAACAATTAAAGTTGGAGAGAGAGAGAGAGAGAGAGAGAGAGAGAGAGAGAAAAAGGGTTATTGTTTGTCTAATTTGCAAAAAAAGAGCCAAAGACACACTTAACAAGTTGTGCGATTGTGAATGATATTAAGGGGAGAGCGGGGATGATCTGGAGAATCTGTTGAGTCAAATGTTGAAGAAATTTACATGAAAATTTAACTAAAAGTCAGATAATTTACATAATATGAGCCAAATTAGATTTGAAGAAGTGTTTAAACACCTCATAAAAGTCACCAATTATCGCTATGCTTATGTTTTATGTCAATAAAACATGGAAAAATAATGTAATTGCGAGAGAAGAACGTTAATTTTAGTCATAAATAAACAAATAACAAACCATGAGATGTCAAAATCTTCATTGAAAGTCAATTCAGTGGTCAAATTAACCAATAAAGCAGTGATAAATTGTTCAGAAACTCCGCCCACTCGCACGCTCCGCCCATTGACGATAGCTTTCCATGGTTTTTACGCTACAATTCATGAAAATTTGTCTACTGTTGCTCGATTTCTTGATTTTTGAATAAAAAGCTTTCAATGTCAATGTTCTGAAGTTGGAGTTTCTGTTCTCTAGAATATTTCCTTCACTCTTGTCTGGATCAATGGCTGTTTTTCTGTATTCTTTCCCTAACAATTCCCATTCTCAACTGGCGTGTTCTTTTGCATGAGGATTGTACGCAAACGGCGCTGAAGAGAGAGAGAGAGAGGCTTTTAACATTGTCTCACTGCCCTTCACACATTGCTGGATTTGTTGCACGATATTTTATTGCGCCCGGTCGCGGAGGTGCGGCGGGAAAAGGTGGCTGGAATGCGAGAAAATATATTGGACACTGGGGAGAGAGGGAGATGGAGAGCGTTCGTGCCGGAGGGGTGGAAAGGGGGTGAAGAGGGCGAATTTGTTAGTGGACGGATCGATTCCTAGTCAGACATTGAGGCGTCTTGTGTTCATTTCCGCATTCGCCAACATCGAGCGCACTTTATATCTCGCGCTCTTCTCGCATTTCAGGCTGGGATTGTAAATAAAGGCTGGAACCCAATGTCGATGGCGAGGAAGAAGAAGAGGTCACTAAATGGATCAAACACGCTGTGGGAATGTGTTGGATTCTGAGGAAATTGCAAATTACACGAGTCGCCTTGAGTTATATTCAAATAATATTAATGTCGATCGAGATATTCGATGATAATAATAATTGTTTATTTGTCCTTTAAACCAATAAGACAACACGTTTCTCTCTTCGGGTTTAATGGTGAAGGAATTTCTTCGAGTAAATCTTCTTGCAATTGCTTTTCTTGTTTATTTTCTCTCGCGCCTCTTGGACGGTTCTTTAGAAGACATTTACCAAAGAGAGAAAGAACAGTGCGCAAAGGAAAAGACGTGATTTTTAATGAGATCACGAATCAGTGAAAGAGAGTTTTTCTCTCAATTACGCGAGAGAGAGAGAGAAAAATTGAACGAGTGACCATTTGAATGATTGTTGATTGAATGCAAATGAGAAATTCCAATTCAAATTTCATTATCTCTGTATTTTCGTATTGAATTAACAAGGAGTCACAATCAAAATGAAATAGTTTTATTGACTCTTGACCTTCTTTATTTAACATAATAAACAATAATATGACGAAGCGCGCCTCGACTGGAGAAAATAAAGGCATTTGAACATAGGCAGAGCGAAAGAGAAGAAGACAATGGCGAAGATATATGAGAAAATGTCAAGGAATTTGACCGAATTTCTTCTATTGTGTGTATTTTGGCTCGTCAGCAATGCGAAGTGTATGAATTTTTATGTCTTTTGGGAGGCAAATTGAGTGTTCTTTTGGGTGTTTTCTGAGTAATTTGCTCTGTTGTTCTTCATCTTCAGCAAAATCACCTTTTCAAATTCCTTTTTGTATGTTTTGATTGGGCAAAAATACATTTTGGGAGATGTTTTTTTATTAACTGTGGAAATATTCTCATAATTTTCTTGCTCACCCTGTGTTGAGATGAAAATTAGGAGGTTTTTTTTAAAGTCTACCATTTAAAGTGTGGTTTCGTGAGGGGGTTTTTAATCTCTCCAAAATTGCGTGTTTTGCTGGAGTTTAATTAATAATTCCCAACAATATAATCTTACGATGGATTTTTGCTTACGATTGTGCTTTGCAGGGAAGACAAAGATTTACTGCGCCAAATGCCAAAAGAAGTGCTCCGGTGAGGTGTTGCGAGTGACGGACAAGTATTTCCACAAGACGTGCTTCCAGTGCACAACATGTAGCAAGAGTCTGGCCACTGGCGGCTTCTTCTCCAAGGATGGCGCGTACTTCTGCACGCTAGACTACCAGAAGCTCTACGGCACCAAGTGCGCCGCCTGCGGACAGTACGTGGAGGGCGAGGTGGTGTCCACGATGGGCAAGACATATCATCAGAAGTGCTTCGTGTGCAGCGGCTGTAAAAAGTCCTTCCAGTCCGGCAGCAAGGTGACTAAATCCTCTTTAAATTCAAGAGTCTGTTCATTCCAAGAATTTGTGCAAAATTTCACGCAATTTGTTCTGCTTTTTGGCTATTTCTTTCATGGAATGAAGTTACTTTTTATGCAAAAATTGTCTCTCTTTCCCTGCTTTTACTCACGGCTGATTGTCCGAAAGGTGACGAACACGGGAAAGGAGGTGCTCTGCGAGACGTGCGTGTCCAATCCGGCGTCCAGCAAAGTCACTGCCACTCATCAATCGCGCGCCGAGTCGCAGAAGCCGCAATCACCACAGCCATCCGCCGCGGCCAGGGAGATCACCATGAGCCCCACGCGCGCCACCGCGGCCAGTCAGCAGCAGGAAGTTCCGCGGCGCGTGAACAACTCCACGGAGTACGATCCCAATGAGTGCGCCGGCTGTGGGGATCAGCTGAAGGAGGGCCAGGCGCTCATTGCTCTCGATCGCCAGTGGCACGTGTGGTGCTTCAGGTGAGGAAATAATGGAAGAAGACTCTGTGCTTCTTCTTTCTTGTGTGAAACTGTAAAATTGCGTTCATTAAAGTCTTAATGTGAATTTTCCAATTGATTTTATTGGAATTTTCACTGAAATATGGCAAAGTTAATAGACAAATTGAAGATATTTGTTACCAAAAGTCGATTTTAAATAATCTTTGAGTACATTTTATTCAAATAAATTGTAAAAATTCAATTTTTCATACTTAAAAAATTAAAAATGCATCAAATATTAGTCTCATTGAAAGTCTAAAACTCTTTAAATTTCTTTAGTAACAGAACATATCAAGAGTTTTTCAAGTTATCGACATTTATCGACACTTATCGATACGAATCGCATGGGATTTTCTTATTTTTTAATAAAATTTTTGTGAGAAAACAGAACTGATTTGGACTAATTAGTCCTTAGACTGTTGATTTTGGCTAATTTTTCTCTAAAACTGTATTTAAAAGAGGCAATTTGTATCAATAAGTGTCGATTTAATTCACCCGTCGATTAAAGTCTGGAATTCTGTGCTGAAACTCTGCTAATTACGAATTTCGCACATGAGTTTGGCTGAACAGTGTGTGTGTGATTCAGTATTTATTCAGTGTTTGGAGAAGAAATTGCCTCCTTTATCAGTTTGTTCTCTTTCATGTCTATTTCGGTAAACTTTCTGTTGTTTTACTCCTGTATCTTGGTTCTATAGACTCTCTCTCTCCATTCATTCGGGCCTCTTTTCACTCTATTGACTTTGCTAATAATTGAATTTATTATTTATTGCGATGGAATTTGAATGATAAATACCATTTGAGAAGAGAGGCTGCTTTAGCAACAACAGAGCAAACACGATGATTGAATGTGTGTATTTTGACCCAGAAATCTCCCTCATGTTCTAATGAATCTCTTGGCGTTTCTCCCTTGGCAGGTGTAAAAGTTGCAGCGCAGTGCTAAATGGGGAGTACATGGGCAAGGATTCGGTGCCGTACTGCGAGAAGTGCTATCAGAAGTCTTTCGGCGTCAAGTGTGCCTACTGCAATCGCTACATCAGTGGCAAAGTGTTGCAGGCCGGAGACAATCATCACTTCCATCCCACGTGCGCCAGGTGCACAAAGTGTGGCGATCCGTTTGGGGATGGCGAGGAGATGTACTTGCAGGGCAGCGCCATTTGGCATCCGCGCTGCGGTCCTGGTCCAGGAGCTGACGTAGGAACTGTTCTCAACGGCACAAATGGTCACTTCACTGACACGGAGTGTGATCGGATGAGCACAAGTGCAATGAGTGAATTGCAGGTAAGGAAAATATCGTTAGTTTGTTAAGCTAGAAAGACAGAGAATCTTTTATCAGTTTTTACTCCTTGTTCTCGATGTTGTGGCATTTTATAATGATGTTTTTCAATTTTAATTTTATCTCTTTACCAAGAAATATATTTTATCAATTTAATTATAATTTTGCTATCAGCATGTTTTAATATGTTTTGCATTTTTGTGTGTTGTGTTTTTTTTTCTTTATTTTACTTTCAGTACTCTATTGGTTCACGTACGCCAAGTGGCTCACTCTTTAACACTCCGTACACGAGTAGGAAGGTTAGTATGAAGAGAGCCTTTTTCTCCTTACTTTCTGTCATCTTCTGTAGGGAAAAGTGGGGCAGCGCTGACCACGGGATTCCGTCGATCACGACGATTATTTCATATATTATAGCTTTAATCTAGAATTGGATTTGATTCAAAAGACAGAATTGACGATTTTCTTAAGCACTTGATTTATTTTCTTACAACGTTTCGGAAGATTTTCCCTCCTTCAAGCTTATTAATCAAGCACTGCTCCGCAATCATGACACGACTGACTGAATCGTGCATTTCTCCGTGTCAAATAATACAGCGAGAATCTCATCAGGAGGAGAAGGTCGCCATGACAGTGGCATTTGCGCCTTAAGTTCTCCAGGGATACCAATTGGGCAGGACTTGATTCAATAGGGAATTCGACTTACAATGGAGAATCTTTTGGGCGAATTTGGTCAGTCAATCAAATCAATTCCAGAATTGACCTCAAACTCAAATTACTGCATGGGTAATAAAAAACTAGAAGCATTCGAGGCTCTGCACATCCTCTTATCGCGACATAGAAATGTCAATAAGAAGGAAGATTGTGCTGACGTTAGAATGATCAATGCGGATCATTAAACAAAGAATGCGAACAACATTCTGGATGGGATTTTTACAGTTGTGATAAAGAGAAAACGGTGGAAAATCACTCACAGAACTTTAAAAGCAAGAGAACAGTCACTCGCAAGTTAAGCCCATCAATAATTTTTTTGATTATTGGTTATTATTGATCAAATTTTGATTATTTTTTGATTATTTCCTGAATATTTAATCAAAATTTGAATATAATTGAAAAATTGTGAATATTCAGAATATTCTGATTGAAAATAATAACTTTTTTTTATTATATTTAATTCAGATATTGATTATTTTTCAATTTTACTTAGGAAAATAATTATTTTTTGATTATTTTACTCAAATAATTGATTATTTAATTAGAGAACATTAAGTTTTCTCAAAAATCTCCTTGTGACTTGCCTCTTGTTTAAAAGTTGACGATTGTTAATCTTCACAATGATAAACTAGCATTTTCCAGTCAGTGCTGCGCCCCATTTTCCCCTAAATTGTTGCGCCAAAGAACAGAAATCCAAAGGGAAGAAACCATCATATAAGATCTGAGTTTGTTGTGTTTTACTGTGTTGTTGATAATAATTAAATGTTCTGTGCATGTTTTTCTCTTCGCAGAAAAGATTATCAGACAAATACTTATGTGAATTTTGTCTCATTTCAGTATCATCGCACAATAAGTCCGGGACTGATGTTGCGTGAATACGGTCGACATGGTTATGGGTATGAAGATATCTCACGGATCTACACGTACAGCTATTTAACGGATGAGCCGCACTATCTCAAGAAGCCCATTGATCCGTACGATAAGACGCCCGTGTCGCCGCACTTCCATCGGCCCCACTCGGCCAGCGGCGGCACGATCAGTATGCCATCGTCCAGGCCTCATTCGCGCAACAAGAGTGCCATGAAGGTGCTCGTGGATTCCATCAGAACGGAAACGCCGCGTCCCAAGAGTCCAGCAATGAACAATGAGGAGCCAATTGAGTTGTCACACTATCCGGGCGCCAAGAAGCCACCGCCGGGTGAGAAGCCGAAGATTGAGAGGGATGATTTCCCAGCACCGCCATATCCTTACACAGACCCGGAGCGAAGGCGTCGCTACTCGGACTCGTACAAGGGCGTTCCGGTGTCTGATGATGAGGACGAAACCGACGCAACGGCGGCTGCGAACAGCAAAGCGGAGTGAGTGCAGTTTTTTCAATGAATTCGCCGTGCTATTTGTGGAATTAATACATGTTTTGCGTGGTGTTTTGAGTCGTTGAGTGGCATTTCTTTTGTGTAGGCGCTGAGGGAATATTTATTGGATGTTTGTGCTCAATTTATTTGCATTTTGAAAGAGTGACTTTTTCTCTAAGACACACAAATACAAAGACTTGGGAAAATGTTAACTCATCGAATAAAATACACTTCAATGAGTGGATTTGAAAAGTGTTCGCGACATTATGATTTTTCTAAAGGTCATCAAGAGACTCATATCTCACACGCTGTATAACTTTGGGTGGTTTGATAAGATTTCACATAGGTTTTATCACGCTGAAAGTGCTGACTTTGGTCAGTTTTTGTAAATTTCCGAGTCTTATGTAATGAAAATTGTTTTGTTATTGAAGCGATTGAAGCATTAGAAGTCTAACATAATTTCCTCTTCTCTCTCAGCAGACGCTTGAAGAAGGAGGAGGAGGAGCTGGCCAAGATGAATTCTGGGATGGGGGCTGTGATTCTCAAGGACCTAAAGGAACACGCTAGACATACAAAGTGGAAGCAGCAGCACTTGGATCCGAGGAATGCTTCCAGGACTCCGTCAGCTTCCAAAGAGCCACTCTATAAATTGAGGTGATGCGATTTTTTGGATGAATTCCCACTGAAACCTGAATAAGGAAAAGCAGTCCTTGTTATTTTCACTAAAACAGTGTTAGGGAGTTTTAAAGGCTGCGTTGAAACAACTTCTGGAGGTTCAGAGATTGATTTTAGTGCCATTTGGAGCAAATGACAACAAAAACAGTTTGATTAGATCATTTTTAATTCGTGATAAACCAAAAATTATCCTTCAAAGCACTTGTTAACAGTTCTTTAACAGTTTTATTGGGAATTGCTGCATTATTTTTACAGCAATTTGTGCATAGAATTGATTCCTAATTGATGTATTTCTCTGGTGTTAGATATGAATCCCCAGTTGGTGCTTCACCATCGAGGAATCTGGATCATCCTCGACCGTTTTACGATGATGAAACGACATTTGATCGAAGTACGAGTTACCGTGGCTCAGTTGGTCGTGCAATTGGCAGTGCACCAAGTTACAATGGTAAGTTGAGAGATGAATTTACAAGTGGATTTTGTTCAAAAACTTATTTTCTCAATTCAATTATACATTAACGTAATAATATAATTTATTTTATTTGCCAAATTGACTGGAAAAATACATTAGAAAATATCTTGTAATTAGTTAGAAACATTGAGAGAGAGACGATAAAGTTTTTGATATCAATTGATAAACTCTAGCGATACACTCGTATCGATCACCGCCAAAGCCAGGATATGGTTTCAAAACATCAACCCTACCGGCATCAATGCGAAATGGTTACAGTTCTGTAAGTCAAAAAGACACTGGTTGGAAAGGCAATGAAAAAATGATTGATTGAGTTTTTCACTATCACTTCACAACTGGCTTAGAAGAAAAAAAACTAACACACATTGAAGAAAAACATCTTAATGAGAAAGAAAGAGAATTAGAATCATGGCTAGTGGTGTGTCGATACTCTGTTTGATGTCCTCCTGTTGAAAAGAGAGAAAGAAAGAAAGAATCCATTTTTAACAAGGGTTACTCAAGTGGTTTCCATTCGTAAAAATTCCATAATATTCCACAATCCATTCCTTTCTATTCCCATCTATTTTTCGAAATATTCTTTCCCTCAAAAACTAACTAGAAATTGTGTCTTCGCAATCGTCTACTTAGAGAGATATGAAGAAATTCCATATAAGAGAATTTAGCACAAGATCGTGAAGTATCGCGGGTTCGATTCTCCTTCAGTTGTGATTTTTTTTCACTTGTCTTTGCTTTTTCGTGTATTTTCCTTCATTTTATTCCTTTGTAATCGTCATTTTTCCCTCAATTTCTCCAAGAATTTATTCTGATGCTCGGAATTGTTTTTCTTTCAC